>NC_132926.1:9570810-9872475 GCF_047675955.1 Chlorocebus sabaeus | reverse complement strand
AGAAGGGAGGGATGGAAGGAAGGAGGGAAGGAAGGGCAAAGGGAGGGAGGGAAGAATGGAAGGAAGAAGGGAGGGATGGAATGAAGGAGGGAAAGGAGGGGAAAGGAAGGAGGAAGGGAGGGAGGGAAGGCGGGAAAGGAGGGGAGGAAGGACGAAGGGAGGGAGGGAAGAATGGAAGGAAGAAGGGAGGGATGAAAGGAAGGAGGGAAAGGGGCGGGGAAGGAAGGAGGAAGGGAGGGAGGGAGGAATGAAAGGAAGGAGGGAGGGATGGAAAAAAGGAAGGAGGGAGGGTGGAAGGAAGGGAGAGAAGGAAGAAAAGATCCAGGAAGGAGGGAGAGAAAGAAGGAGGGAAAGAGGGAAGGAAGGAGGGAAGGAAGGAGGGAGGGAGGGAAGGAGGGAAGAGGAAAGGAAGGAGGGAAGGAGGGAAGGAAGGAGGGAAGGAGGGAAGGAAGGAGGGAAGGAGGGAAGGAAAGAGGGAAGGAAGGAGGGAAGGAGGGAAGGGAGGGAAGGAGGGAAGGAGGGAAGGAAGGAGGGAGGGAGGGAAGGAAGGAGGGAGGGAGGGAAAGAAGGAGGGAGAGAAGGAGGGAAGGAAGGAGGGAAGGTGGGAAGGAAAGAGGGAAGGAGGGAAAGGGAAGGGAAGGGAGGGAGGGAAAGGGAAGGGAAGTGGGGAAGGAAGGAGGGAGGGAGGGAAAGGGAAGGGAGGGAGGAAAAGGAAAGGGAAGGGAGGGAGGGAAAGGGAAGGGAAGGAGGGAGGGAAGGAGGGAGAGAAAGGGAAGGGAAGGAGGGAGGGAAGGAGGGAAGGAAGAGGGAAGGAAAGAGGGAAGGAAGGAGGGAAGGAGGGAGGGAAGGAGGGAAGGAAGGAGGGAGGGAGGGAAAGGGAAGGGACCGGGGGGAAGGAAGGAGGGAAGGAAGGAGGAGGGAGGGAAAGGGAAGGGAAGGGGGGAAGGAAGGAGGGACGGAGGAAGGAAGGAGGGAGGGGAAGGGAAGGGAAGGTTGGGAGGAAAGGGAAGGGAAGGGGGGCAGGAAGGAGGGAAGGAGGGAAGGGAAGGGGGAGGAAAAAGATCCCCAAACACGGAGTTTGTCCCTGGCTCCTAGGGAGGAAGGAGGATTACCGAGAATGACCCAATTTAACCAAGAAGCAGAGGGAGAAGCCCCCCCCTCCTTCCAAGCTGGCTGGACATTTGTGAGTGAGGGACGTTTCCTAAACATTTGGGGTGAGAGATCAGGAGGGGTCTACTCACAGAAACACAGACGCGGTACGGTGTGGGTGTCCCCTCCTGAAAGGGACTTTGAGCCAGCACTGCAGCCCTTCCGCCCCAGCCCTCGATCTCTCTGACCTTCTCCCTGCATTTCTTTCTCTCTGTTCCCTGCCCATCTCTTTCTTTCTCCCCTTGCAGAGCCCAGCACCTCTGGGCTGTCTCCAGGCACAGTGCGTGCTCCTGCCTGGTGGCTGCCTCTGCACCTGCACCTTCAGTGCCCTGTGAGGTCATCTCGTGAGCCACACCACATCCCTGCCAGGAGGGCACCGCTGCTATCCGCATCCTACAGACGAGGATGCTGGGGCTCAGAAAGGGGAAGTCAGTTCTTCCGGCCTACCTTCTTCTTGCCCAGGGGCCAGGGTCCTGGGAAGGAAGCTTGGAAAACCCTAGGACTTAAGGGTTTCCATGAGAAGGGGAGCCATCTGTTCCTGCGTGCCTCGCAGCTGAGAGGTAGCTCATTGTGGTGGAAAACAACTATTGTTCAGCCAGGATTTACACTCAAGTTGAAGCTAACTGTCCACCTGTGGCAGATCTCAGTTCATCTCAATTAAGTGAAATGCGTTGTCTTAATCATAAAGCTAGTGAGGAACAGAGCCAGAATCTTAAGTCACATCTGTGTAACGTCAAAGTTTGTGCTCAATCACAAACGTGTTCAAATTGCAGCTCTTCCTCTTGTAGGCTGTGTGGCCTTGGACAAGTCACTTGACCTCTCTGTTCCTTAGCGTCACCAACTGTTAATAATAGTAACGTTTCTGCCGTTTATGTTTATCTAGAGGATTAAATGAGATAATGTCTAAAGTTGTGTCCCTGTGGGAATTCTGGGGTTACTACCCAAGTCTCAGCTCCCATGAAGCATTGGCGATGAAAACTAACATTTGACAGGCACCACTTCACTTTTTTCTCACCACAACCCTAAAAGGTACTGTCTCTCCCCATCTCCAGATGACAGAACTGAGGCACATAGAGGGAGAGTCATTTGCCCAGGGGTCACAGAAGCCACACCAGAGGTCTGGGTGTTCTGTGTGCTTAGCCCCATGCGAAGCTGTCTTCTACATTAAAACATAAATAAATAAAATGTGAATGAATGTAACCCTTTACAAGAAGCAGCATTAAAAGTAGAGGATCTCAGCCCTTTCTGAGAAACAGAGCCCGGCCATGCAGAGTTGCATGTTGTCTGCCAGGCTCCTTGCTAGGACCTTGCTAGGAATTTCCAGCTGGGTGGGAGGGAGCAGGGCTGAGGACAGACGACATACAGAGATCCAGAGGCGCGAGAATGGGGCCAGGACAGGGGGTAGGGAGGGGTGTCGTATGGTGCCACGGCAGGGAGGCATGGATTCAGCCAGGGTGAGGGGCCAGCTATGTGCATGTTTCTGTGGGGGCAGGGGATGTTGAGGGTCACAGAAAACTGAGGTGAGGAAGGTAACAGGTCAGCCCAGTTGGTAGACAAAGAGGGTGTGCACCAGCAAAGCACGGTAACCAGAGAGCTCGTGGAGAGTTTCGGGAACAGCTTGGCAGGGACACAGGCTGCTGGGGTAGGGGTGGTGGTGATAGGGTCGGAATGGAGGCTGGAGAGAGATCCTGAGCCCAGGAATCTCTTTTAATCAGCACCAGGTGCTTCCCATGGGTGTTGTCCAAAGTTTACGCTTTGGGAATCACAGGCTACACCCAGACAACCTGTCCTGGGGCCGCAACTCCAGGCTTGGGAAGGAAAGATGGTGTAGCTCAGTCAGGAGTCAGGAAGACCTGGGGGCCAGCCCTGCTCTGGCATTGCTGGCGGTGTGCCCTTAGGTGAGTCATTTGCTCTCTGTGCCCCAGGCTTCTTGCAGGTAATATTACACTAATATTGAATTTCCAAGAAGGCTGAGAAGATTAGCTCTGAAAAAGATCTGCAAGTCACTGGCATGGTGCTGATTCATAGCAAGTGCAGGAAGCAGCCTTCCTTTCTTTCTCCTTCAGAAGGTGCTACTGTCCCCTCATGCGAGCAAAATCACAGTGACCATCTGAATTAGTCAGGTTGGTTCTATCGTCAGGGACAGAAGCCAACTCAAATTGGCTTAAAAGAAAACTGAAGAGGCTCCCGTGAAAGGGCCCAGAAGCAAAGGAAGCATGTGGGTGCCGGAATCAACATTCTGTCTGTCTCTGCTTCTCTTTGCTGTCGGCCTTGTTTCTCTTCCTGCTGCTGTGCTGCCTCCAGGAGGCCAAGACTAGGCTCTCAGAGGCCACAGCTCAGCAACCCAGGGGAGGGAGAGCCGCAGTCTCCTGATTTCTGTAGCTTAGTCCCAGGGAAGGCTCTGATTGGTTGTGTTTGGGTCATGTGCCCATTCCTTGGGCCAATCACTTTGGCCAGGGATGCAGTATTTTAAGTGGCCAGGCCTCTGGCCAGGGGAGTGCCATCTAGGATCAAGAGAATAAGCAGCACTCCCGGGTCAGAAAAAAGCCCAAGCAAAACAACTGAAAATCCAGAACCAGCTCAGATGCTTCTTCCTTTCTGTGCATAACCTACCTTGCACAGCATCTTCCAGGTTGCATCTGGATTATTTGTCTCCACATCCTCTTCCCCCAGATACGAGTTTCTCCAGATGGGACTAGACCCCACATCTCCAAAGCCCTGATGCCTGCTATGGGGCTGGGTACAGAGCAGGGGCTGACACGTCTTTACAGCCAGTGTCCAGTGTCCTCTCCACGGCCTCCATCTGAACCCACCCTCTGGTCTCTGCCTGCCTGTGCCCTGCCTTCTTCTAGGCACTGCTCCCAGGACTGCTGTGTCCTCTGGCTGGTAGGCGGACGCCAGCCCTTCCTTCCTTCTGAGTCCCCGAGGTCCGGCTGGTATCCCAGGTCACATGGTTAATTGGCTTCATGGTTGGTCCTTCCTTCCTTTCTTCTATCTTTCCTTTCCTTCCTTCCTTCCTTCTTTCCTTCCTTCCTTCCTTCCTTCCTTCCTTCCTTCCTTCCTTCCTTCCTTCCTTCCCTTCCTTCCTCTCCTTCCCTGCCCTCCCGCCCTCCCGCCCTCCTTTCCTTCCTTCCTTCCTTCCTTCCTTCCTTCCTTCCTTCCTTCCTTCCTTCCTTCCACCCTCCCTTCCTTCCTCTCCTTCCCCTCCCTCCCTCCCTCCCTCCCTTCCTTTCTTTCTTTTCTTCTCCCTCCCTCCCTTTCACTTGCTTGTTCACTTGGAAGCTCAGTGGTCCTTCACAAAATGAGTGGACTATTTTATGTTCATCTCCAACTCTGGCCATGAAGTTGAGGCAGGGAGGGCTGCTGCTGTTTCTGCGTGGGTTAGGCCGACCCCACTCACAGCCCCTCTTCCTCCTGTGGCCTGAGTATCCTGAAGCCCAGTTGGCTACACCAGAGAAAAAGAGCTGCTGCTTTTCCCTGAGATCGGTTCCCTGTAGATACCATTGGGGCTTTGTCCCCGCTCCCCTCCCCCAGTGGCCGATGCTTCCTTCCAAAGAGACGTTCTTTCTTTTCTTTTTCTCTTTTCTTTTTCTTTCCTTTTTTTGGGCACTGTTTAAAAGCGAGTAATATAAGTCTCAGATCCCCTCACATCATGTTAATGTTAAAGTACGACTAAAAATAAATTGTGGGTTGCCATAGGAACCCTGGCTGTTGCTAGGTTTAGTCTGTGGGGGATTGGGAGCCCTGCTTTTTCTGGCCCTGCTGGAAGGCAGCCTCTGTGGCTGCCAGAGCACCTGGGAGGGGCCCCCAGGGCACCACCCCACCCCCAAACCCCTTGAAAGGTGGCCTCAGAGTCAGTGCTCCACTGGGAGCACTGAGATCACCCTGGAAGGTGGACTGGGTCTCTGCAAAGCCTCCGAAAAGGAATTTCCAAGAAGGGGGTTGGAGAAGGAGAAAATAAAGGAAGGGAAGTAAAGGGAGAGAAGAAAGGGAGGGAGGGAAGATGGACATAGGGAAGGAAGGGAGAGGGCACAGGCTTGGCTGGGCCTGTCCTCCAGCCAGACCCCCTCCAGGTCCCCTTTTGGACAAAGGTGCTGGTCCTCCACAGCCTTCCTGCTGTGCAGATGTCGAAGCAGAGGCAGCGAGAGGGGAGGTAACACGCCCAGTGGCACACAGCTAGAAAGAGGCACAGCAGGGCCCCAGATCACAGGCTTTCTGACCCAGCCTGGGCCACAGGGCCTTTTCTGTCCACCCTTTCCCCCTCAGCCCTCTGTGCAGCTAGGCCTCTGCTTCTCCAGTGGGCCTTGGGTCACTCTGGCTCTGTCCATCCCTGCCCGCGAGTGGACTTCTCAACCTCTGTCCCCTAATCGGGGCCCACTGAGGACGCTGTATGCCAGCCCCTAGCTGTTGCCCATGTGCTGTGGGAAGTGCCTCTGTCCCTTCTCAGTCAGCCCCGTTTGCAGCACAGCATGGGATCAAGAGCGCTGACTTGAGAATCAGGCAGACAGGAGTTCAAACCCATCCTCAGTGCTTGCTGCTGTGTTACTTTGAGCAATCTCCCTGCCTCTCTGAACTTCAGTTTCCTCATCAGCATGGATTCCTCCCTCGAGGGGTTGCTGTGAGAACATGTGAGAAGATGCCTGTGGGCCCTGGGCCCTGGGCCTGGCACGTGTGAAGAGCTGGCTGCCACTGTTATCTGAATGACCTCACAAAGATACCCTGTGTTTGCAGCCACAGCACATGGCACTAGCCCCACAGGGAGTATGTCCCCCAGTCATGTGACCCAGGAACGCATTAGGACCATTGAGTGTTGTGCAAGCAATGCCAAAGAGGTGGAGGACTCAGGGGCAGGCCCCAGGCCGTGGCCCCCACGTGCATTTCTAGAACTGGCCAGAGAGTGCTGCCCAAGGGAGCCCCTTGCAAAGAAAGCAAATGGCAACCAGAGATGAAAGAAGGCTGGCCATCATGCAGATGCCGTTGTTACCAGACTTCCCTCCCTCCCTTCCACAGACATTTCCTGACTGGATCCTCAGTGCTGGACACAGTGCCAGGACTCCAGAAAGTGAGAGGACCGCTCTGCTTAGTTGTCCATGACAAGTGGAATAAACACAAGGAAGACATCATTAGAAGGGGATTCCAGACGCCCGCAAGCTCAGAGCACTCATCTCCAGTGACACCCAAAGGGCAGAGGGAAGCAGGGACTCTCAGGTGTGGGGCAGGCCTTGTATGTTGTCTGTCATAGGCTGGAGCTCATGGGTTCACAGTCCCACTGACTTTATAGGACCTCGATGGTTCTGTCGTCAGGATGCAGTAGGATCTCCTACCAGCAGGGCGGGGCGTATTGAAAAATGACTGTTGTGATCGAGACCATCCTGGCTAATATGGTGAAACCCCGTCTCCACTAAAAATACAAAAAAATTAGCCAGACGTGGTGGCAGGTGCCTGTAGTCCCAGCTACTCCGGAGGCTGAGGCAGGAGAATGGCGTGAACCCAGGAGGCGGAGCTTGCAGTGAGCCGAGATCACGCCACTGCACTATCTCAAAAAAAAAAAAAAAAAGACTGTTGGAGGTGGCTTCTGGAAAACAGGAAGGCCTAAAAGAGGAGGGAGAGGGAGGCACAGTGGTGAGGGAGCCAAGGTGGGCTTGGGTGGAAGTGGCAGCTTTTGGCTCGGCCATGCGGAGTCAGTCTACCCCATGATCCAGCTGCTGATGAAAGAATGGGGTGAGAGTCAGAGACTGAGTGGGACTTAAGGGGCCCAAGAGGAGTGGGAGAGACTTTGAACTACAAGAGAAAAAGAACACAAAGGGGCCAGGCGTGGTGGTTCACGCCTGTAATCCCAGCACTTTGGGAGGCCAAGGCAGGTGGATCACTTGAGATCAGGACTTCGAGACCAGCCTGACCAACATGGTGAAACCCCATCTCTACTAAAAATACAAAATTAACTGGACCTGGTGGTGTATCCCTGTAGTTCCAGCTACTTGGGAAGCTGAGGCAGGAGAATCACTTGAACCTGGCAGGCGGAGGTTGCAGTGAGCTGAGATCACGACATTGAATACAGCCTGGGCAACAAGAGTGAAACTCCGTCTCAAAAAAACAAAAGAACACAAAGGATGAGCAGTTCCCAGAAGGGTCAGCCTTCCTCGTTGCCGGGTTACCCTGCCCTTATCTTGGCCCTGAGAGAGCTACAGAAAGGCAGGCTCTGTCCAGATGAGAAGAGTTTTTAAGGGGGAAGTTTGAACAAACATTGTGCTTGGTGCTTTGCAAATAATACCTCATTTTATCCACATAAATGTGCAACAAGTGATATTGTTATCCCCACTTTATAGATGGGGAATCTGAGGCTCAGAGAGGTTGAGTGACCTGCTTAAGGTCACGCAGCTATCCAAAAAGTCTCTAACACTGCACTCTTTTTATGACATCCATTCTTTGTGTTGCACAAGAAATAACTTGGCAAGGGGCTCAAGCAAAAGGGAAGGAGCACTTACTGATCACCTACCAGGAAAGCCAGGAGCTTTCCTGATTTAAGGGACGTCTCCTCACTTTACAGATGGGAAACAGAAGCCTTGAAGAGACAAAGGCAGGGGACAAAGAGGCAGAGCTGTGTCCTTTTCAACTGCACATCCCCAGCACAAAGCCCAGTACCCCGTGACAAGAGGAGATAGTGTATGTTTGTGGAGCCAAACTTGGGGGCCAGGGTGAGTCAGATTCCTGGATCTCCAGAGGGCCACAGCTGCCTTTTCAGTAGTGAGATGCTCATTTTGAGAAGAATTCAAGGCTCCTCCGTGAAGTATGGCAGAGAGAAAAGGACCATCCAGGAGCAGTTTTCCATCAGTGTCAGTTTTCAGGTTCAACCATCACCAATCTGCCCTCCACTTGCATTGACACTGAACACTTACCTTTTTATTATCTCCTTTTAAAAAAAAACTTAATTAAATCCATCCTAATTCTAAACTCTATCTTGAAAGCATGTATACGACAGGCTAGTTATGTGATTTTTTAAATGTGTCTTAAAATGAATGCGTGTCTTTTTTTTTTTTTTTTTTTGAGACGGAGTGTTACTCTGTCGCCAGGCTGGAGTGCAATGGCGTGCTCTCGGCTCACTGCAAGCTCCGCCTCCCGGGTTCAAGTGATTCTCCTGCCTTAGCCTCCCAAGTAACTGGGACTACAGGCGCCCACCATCACACTCAGCTAATTTTTGTGGTTTTAGTAGAGACAAGGTTTCACTATGTTGGTTAGGTTGGTCTTGATCTCTTGACCTTGTGATCCGCCCACCTCGGCCTCCCAAAGTGCTGGGATTACAGGCATGAGCCTTTGTGCCCAGCCAATGCATACATTTTAAATGTTTAAAGAAAAGCTTCTCTTTGCCACCTAAAATCCTCTCATGGCCCACACCTGGGAAGTGCTGTGCTAGAGGCCACCAAGGGTCCTTCAATCCCTGAAGTCTGGGACTGAGGCATAAATGGAGCTGGAGGGTGGGGTGTCCCAACCTGTGCAGACACAGGCAGGGCCCGGGATCTGAAGGCGGAAAGCTACCCCCAACACACCTGCTTTGGCTCTGCTGGTCCCGGGGTGATGGGGATTTGCTGAGAAAATACACAGAGGATAATGGGGAAGCTCACATATGGCGGAGTCCTGCCTGTGGGGATGGGGTTAGCTTTGAGGGACCTCTGGGGGTGGTCAGTGTCCCTTCTTCTGCCCCACTTGGGCAAGCTGAGCTCTCCCTACTGGACTCTGGCTCCTCCTCTTTTTATTTCTCCCCTCCGTACTCTCTGCCCTTTCTTCTCATGGCTCCTGCCTCCTTGTGGTTCACTCATAGCTTGTCATGGCCCCCTCCTCTCTCTACTCTGGAACTTCACACATCTGCTCCTGCTGCTTCCAGTTCGAGGCCTCCGCATCTCCAATTCCTCTAGCTCGAGGCCTCCGCATCTCCAATTCCTCTAGCTCGAGGCCTCTGCATCTCCAATTCTGGATCTGCAGGCCTGGATCTGCACCAGCCAGCCCTTTCTTGCTGGAGTCAGTCCCCACTGTGACCTGGTGGAAGGGATGAAGAGGAAGTTATGCCAGCACACAGCTTCTGTGTCTGGCATCCCCAGTACAAATTCCCAAAGGAAACAACACTGGGACCCATGGCTACAGTCAGAACTCTGTCTTGCCTCCATGGGCCAAATGCCCTATCTGGGAGTTGTCAGAAACTTCTGGCGGACAGGACATGTGCAGGCAGACAGACACCTTCGCCACCCTGCTGTCCTCCCAGCCAAGGGCCACCCAACCCAGAGGATATCAGGTACCATAGGAAGTGGCCACCCACAAGCAGGTCTCCAAGGGGGAACTCTGTCTGACTGCCCTCTGCCACACCACCCCCACTCACCTCCATCCTCACCTGCTGCCAAGTGGGGCTGGGGTAAAGTGCCCGACTCTGAGCAGCGCAGTGTTACCAGTGCTCTTGGCACAGCCTGGCTGGCATCCAGATGCCTGCCTGGAGAATAGGAGGCCAGCCCTCCTCTCCCCTGGTGTGGGCAGCAGCCTGCCAGCTGGACCCCTGCTTTCAGAGCTTCCTGTCAGATGCCCCACCCCTAGAGCCCCCAGTGATCCTCCCAATCCGCACATTGTCATTCACCCACCTGCCCCTTCTAGTAACAGACTGGGAGCCCACAGACCCACAGCCGTGTCATAGGAGCATGACAGCCAAAGCCCTCTGGGACCTGGCCTGCCTGGCTCTCTGGCTTCCTACCTGTATATGCCCTACCTCCTATATGACATGCCAGCAACACTGACCTGCTTAGCTTCCCGTACACCCATGCCGTTCTAGCCTCAAGCCTTTATTTTTGTTGTGCCTTCTGTCTATTCCTCAGACACCTAGACTGGTCTTTCCACTTCCCTGTCCTTGCTTCCACAAACCCTTGCTTCTCTGTAAGACTTGGCATTGGCACCCTCTATGGAAGGGGGGTCCTGTCATCCTCCAGGAAGCCTCCAAGGCCTTTCATGGTGCTTCCCTGTCACCCCCCACTGTGCTGTCTGCTTAGTCACCGTCTTCTAGGGATGCCCATCTCCCCAGCTGCTCCTGGAGAGCGGGGGCTTTGTCTGCATCATCTGATTCCCTGGTGCCCAGGGCAGGGTGCAGAGCACAGTTGGGTCCTAAGGTATTTTAACCCTAATCTTCTGCAAGGGGACAGCAAACACATCCTCTGCCTGGATACAGGGTTTGGAGGGATTTTCTTTTAGGCACGGAAGTGATGAGACATTTCCTTTGCCAAGCTCTCACTGGGCTGCCTTGAAGCCTGGGAATTTGTCTCAGGTCCTCTTGGAAAGTCTGCGCAGTTTGGGGGGGTTTCTATTTTAGTGGTGATAGGATAAATAGATTCAAGGTTTAGAGATGCAGCCATTCCAAAGAGGCCACAAGATAGCTAAACCTGGAACTTTGCATGCTGAGGCCATGCCCACAAGGTTCAGGCCTGCTGATGAAGTCAGAGGAACCCAGTGCAGGCTCACAAAGGCTGCTCAGAGTAGCTGAACCTCTCAATTTATATTTCTTGGGGTTTTTCTGTTTGTTTGTTGTTGTTGTTTGAGGCAGGGTCTGGCTCTGTTGCCCAGGCTGGAGTGCAGTGGTGCGATCTTGGCTCACTGCAACCTCTGCCTCCTGGGCTCAAACCATCCTTCCACCTCAGCCTCCCTCGTAGCTGGGATTATAGATGCATGCCACCATGCCCAACTAACTTCTGTATTTTTTGTAGAGATGGGGTTTGGCCATGTTGCCCAGGCTGGTCTCAAATTCCTGAGTTCAAGCAGTCTGCCCATCTTGGCCTCCCAAAGTGCTGGGATTACAGGCATGAGCCACCTTGCTTGGCCTCAGTTTGTATTTCACAGACACCATGATGGGAATTGCTGGTTCCTAACAACTTTTCTTAAAGTCCTTCTTTCCTCTTTCATCTGTTGCCTCCACACCTGCAGAGCCTCCAGGTCCATCCCCTCCCCCATTCTTCCAAATCTGCATCATCAACACCCCCAAAGAACTGAGGACAGTAGAGCCTTCCTAGGAGGGTAGGGGAAGGACCTGACTGCCCCTTTCAGTGCAGGGCCCAGACAACAGATGGGACAACGAACTCCAGTCTCCCAAGGAGGGGATAACGCGGCGACTCTTTGCAAAGTTGCTGAAAACCACAGAGACCATCCTAGGCCCGAAGGGAAGAGATGAGGTTGCTGGAAACCAAGGAAATAAAAGGTTGACCTCTCTCTCCCCTCCCTCCTTCCCTCCAGCCTCCAGCACTGCCCAATGGGCAACCCGACTGGAAGTTAAAGAGGTGAACAGTGTGGCATTGAGCAGGGTGGGGAGGGACAGGGCGTCTGGAGAGACAAAGACAAGACATCCAAGCCAGGATGCTCTTTAGTGGCCAGGGGAAGGGAAAGGCCAGGACACTCAGACCATCATTTTTGCTTGGCACAAGTGACGAAGGACAAACCAACACAATGAAACAGTTTTTGATAATAATAAATTTATTTTTTTATAATAATATAATCCCTTCTAAAAAGGGAAGAGTAGCCAAGTCCAAGGACATGCTTCGGAAAGTTCTGGAAGATTATACCATGTGTCAGGCAGCTGATAGGAACCCAAAGGGGGGTTTTTGGAGCAAGCACAAGCCACCTACCTAGCACCATAGAAACCCACTAACCGACGAGATGCTGTCTAATTTTCTTTCACCGACATATCCCAGTCTAAGGTCCCAACTTCCAAATTTGCAAAACGAAATGAAAATGATTAATGCAATCTACTGCAATTGTTTTCAAGCTTAATATTCTGCCTAGAACCCATTTAGGGAAATGTGCTATAATTGCATTTTAAACCACGAAGTGAAAGAAAGGGGCTGGGGCCAGACAGCCTGAGGGTGGAAGGAAAAGCTCCATCCCAGAGACCAACTAGAGGCCAAGAAGACCTGAGGGTGCAAGGGCTTCCGGGGAGATTTTCAACAAGTGAAGTTAATGAGAGTAGATGGGAGAGAGAGCCTGGGGAAGGGTCTCACCTCAGAAGCCCTTGTAAGCCCTTGTAAGGAACCAGAGGGACTGGGGAGAAACAGAGACTTTATTACCCGGCACACAATAGGAACTTAAACTCAGTTCCAATGAGCAAATGAAATTAGGCAACAAAGCTGATCAATATTTTATTTCTCAAAATGTATTGTTCAAACTACTAGTCCCATGAGATGCCTTTGGAAAAGAGGATTTCGTGGTCAAATATCTTGGGGAAGAACCACATGTAAATCACGGAGCTCATTAAGCCATTGAAGATGCTGAGTGAAAATACATTGAACCAGACACCACAGTGTCCACATATAGAGCCAGGGCCCATGGCGTGGATGGCTGCTAACATCCAGCGGCATATCTCTGAGTGGAACTTCTGGGTGGTGTTCTTGGATAAACCAGTGAGGAGGAGGCTCCCTGCGGAGGAGAGAGAACCAGGGCTGGGGTTGTTTTCTCCCCATGACCAAACACCAATAAAATGCATCTTTTTTTTTTTTTTTCCTGGAAGGATAAGATGGTCATAGGTGTCCCAAATAAGGCTACATCCAACTCTACCTCTTCATCTGCCAGGGACAAGTCCAAGATATGAAGACCATTCATTCATTCAGCAAACATTTGCTGAGCAACTACTGTGTGCCAGGAACTGTTCTAGGCACTGAATGCATCAGGGCACAAGATAGACAATCCCAGCAGTGGAGGAGCTTACATTCCAGGACACTGCTATGTCCCCTTCTCCCACAGCCCCGGAGTGTTCTGTGACACCCCTAAACCCATCCTGCCACCATTGCTCACAGGGCTGGGGAAGGACACCTGATCCAGGAAGGCCCAGTCCAGACACTGGGCCAGGCCAATTCATTTCAGAGCTCAGACCTTGGAGCCCAGCAACCTGGGTTCAAACCCCAACTTCCTTACCCATTAACTAGGTGATCTTGGGCAAGTTAACCCCTCCTAGCTTTTGTTTCCTCGTTTATTATCTTCATAAGTAAGGATGACAATAAAACTTGCCTTGTGAGGTTATTTTGAGAATTACATGAGAAAACCCACATAAAGACCTTGGACCAGTGGCCGGCACGTCACTGGGGCTCCACGAGTTTGCTGTTGGGTCGTGATGGTCATTCTTGCTCCCAGAGAGGAAGAGACTAGATTAGTTGGCTGGGCCTGGGGAACCTGTAAGTTTTGGGAAGGAAGGTTGCCATTTGAGGACAGCCATTTGGGGACCCTCATGAACAAACAGAGGGGTCTGATCTCCAAAGCAAATGAGAAAAAATGGTGATGACAGGAGAGAGGTGGGCCAAGGAGGGACAGAGCGAGCATCTGCTTTGTGTCTGACAGTTTGCTTCTTGCTTTGTGTCTGATGGTTCTTCCTTTTGAGGCTTGTTGGTTCCCCT
Organism: Chlorocebus sabaeus; assembly: GCF_047675955.1. Lineage (NCBI taxonomy): Eukaryota > Metazoa > Chordata > Mammalia > Primates > Cercopithecidae > Chlorocebus > Chlorocebus sabaeus. The sequence goes on along the minus strand of NC_132926.1, from coordinate 9,858,925 downwards.
TGGGTTCCACGACCTTTCCCAGTCTCCCACTGATTTCAGTTATTTTGACTGAGTTTTCTGTTCCTTAGATGCAAGTAGCCCCTGACCGAGCCAAGGTGTCCCAAAAACCCTGCTCAAGAGTGTAACCTAATCAGGAAAAAGAACAGTTGTTTACAGCGAGCCCAGACTGGAGAACAAACAGGCTTCCTCTGCCTGGGCTTCCCCTCACTATGTGGGGCTCGGCACTGCACCTCCCAGCTCCTGGAGGAGGAAAAGGAAGGAGGCATTTGGAAAGTAGGAGAAAGGCCAACAAGTGGGACCCAGAAGCTCTCCCCACCCAACTCTGCCAGGCCAGAGGGAAGACGTCCAAAGCTCATTAGCAAGTCCCAAGAGCCATTTCCTGTGATTCTTCAAGGCTGACTGGGTCACTCAGAGGAGCAGAAGACATCTGCTGTTTCTTCCCCTGCTGGAGATAGAGTCCCTCTCCAGCTGAGGATAGGCCTGGAAACATTCCAGAAAAGCCCTCCCTCTGTTCCCTCTTCCTGGAAGGAGAGCCAGGGACACAGTGCTCTCCACAGCCCCTCTGAATGACATTTCCACTGTGCTGGGAGGCCCGGGCAGTGCTGAGATTAGAGAAGGTGGGAGGGCAGGCAGGCACGCGGGCAGAGATCGACCACGTGGGATTGCTGGGGAAGAAGGCAGCAAGAGGGGCTGGAGGTGGGGAGTTGACAGGCAAGCCCCAAAATGGCTTGGAATAGATAGTGGCCTTGAATGCTGTGTCCAGGAATGGGGGAGCCACTGAAGGTCTTTAGGAGGGCATGGCAGGGTCTAACCTGAGTTGTAGGTAGATTGCTTTGGAAGCAGCACAAAAATCTGACCAATGATAAAGTGTGGCTTGGTCACAAAGAATAAGAAGCTGGGTATGCGGCTGAGGGCACAGCATCATCACACAGGGGACCCTGACAAAGCTGATGGGGATAGAGCTGTTGACCTAGAGTCCTTCAGGTCCTTGCCTGCTTCCCCCATGCCAGCCACTGAGCTGAGGGCCGGGACTGCACGTGAAGCCCAGCTGTGCTTCCAGCCTGGCTAGGGAGCTCCTTCATGATAGGCAGTTTTGGGCTAGAATGAGAGATCCGTGAGGAGGCAGGACAGAGACAAGACAATGTCACATGCTGCAGACATGTTTATTCACTCAACAAACACTCGCTACACACCTGGGCCGAGTCCTGAGCAGACACTTCCAGCCCTCCAGAGAGCACTCTTGATGGGGGTATTCTCCTCTTCCTCCTCCTCTTTTTTCTTTTTTAACCCTTGCCCTTCCTAGTACATAAGTAAGATTTGCTCTTTATATTAATTTCCTGTGGCTGCCATAACAAAGTATAAAAGCTGGATGGCTTACAGTAGGAATTAATTCTCTCGCCATTCTAGAGAACCTGGAAGTGTGAAATCAAGGTGTCGACAGGGCCATGCTCCCTCTGAAGGCCCCAGGAGAGAATTCTTCCTCCCCACCCTCTTAGCTGTTGGTGTTGCTGGCAAACCTTGGCATCCTTGGCTTGGTGACACATTGCTCCAATCTCTGCCTCCCTCATCACACGGCGTTCTCCCTGTGTGTCCCTGTGTCTCTCCTCTTCTTACAAGGACACCAGTTATATTGGAGTATGGCCCACCCTAATCAAGTATGATTTCCATTTTAATGTGATTACATCAGAAAAGATGACAATTTCCAAGTGGGATCACACTCACAGGTAGCAGAGATTAGGACTTCCGCCTAGTTTTTGAGCACACAATTCTATACACAACAACTTGGGTAGGAAATTGTAGTGAATTTGCAGGAAAAAACACAGATAAGTAAAAGAAAAAAAGAGATAAAAATGAAATTGTTAAAAAGTTGCATTACCCAGAGATAACAACTCTAACCTTTTGGGATGTCTCCTAAATGCTTTTCCCTCTCTACAAAAATTCAGTTATCCTGTGCACACCATTGGCACCTGCTTATGAAATACAGTGTCTGTTCTCATTGTTTTTCAAGCCTGTGTTACATCTTCCCTATTACAATTGAGATGTACTACCTATGTGCCCTTCTTGATGCAGAAAATACGACTGATAGCGTCTTAGCCTCGCTCACTGATCCCCGCATATGTATCTTGTTAATGTCAATCTCATCACTTCCCTATAGGTCGATATTATTGGCCCTGCTTTACAGGTGAAGATATAGATTCAGAGGGGTTAAGTACCTTGTCCCAGGTCATGAAGCCACTAAACAGCACACTGGAGATCTGCACCCAGGGCCACCGAAGGGCAGAGTTGTTTCTTTGTGTTATTACTTGAAACTATCTCCTTCGATGGAGCTGCTGTTTGGGTATTATTCTATCAGGGATGCTATTAAGATTCACCTGGCAGGTCTTGATGGATGTGAATGAAGGAGAATTTGCAGGTGAAAAGGCAGGTGGAGGAGGTGTCATGCAAGGGCACAAAAGTAGGAACCAGCTCGCCCTGAGAAGGAAAACACGAGCTGCTTGCTATGGCAAACGGTGAGGCAGGGCGAGGCGGGCGGGGCCAGCTGGGTTCTGCAAGGAATCTGGGCGTTATCCAGAGAGTGATAGGAGCCCCTGGCACTGTCAGCAGGGAGAGAGTTTGCATTTTGGAGAGTTCGTTCTGGCTGCAGGGTGGAGGATGGCTGGGAGAGGTTAACCAGGGCAGAGAGATTGGGGAGCCAGGGGGTGAGTAAGGGTGGGGGCTTGGGGTGGGGTGGGGTGTGGGTTGACCAGTTGTACGAGGAAAAGTGAGGCTGGGGAAGGCAGAGTAAGACCTGAGGTCCAGCAGCTGCTCTCTGGTCTCCAGAGGAAGCTGAGGTGCGGGCCTTGCCCTGGGTGACTCCACTTCAGCCCTGCTGGCCAGATCGACGGCCTTCATTGTCTTTCTTGGCAGGAGACCTCCTGGGTGGCATCGAGCTAAGCCTCAGGCCTCGCTGGTTGGAAGCTCTGGCTCCACGCCACAGACGGCACAGAGATAAGTGGTGTGGCAGATGTACTGGAAACACAGTATTAAACACTTAGGGACTGACAGACCGCTGCCCTCCGGAGGGTGGGGTGTGGGGCCCAGGCCCCGCCTCCTGCTCAGGAAGGCTGGGTGGTGGGGACTGGAGGAAACAAGTCCCGTCTGGGGGGTGGAAGCAGGCTCACCCCTCTCTTTGCCCCACCCCCCAACACGCACACAGAGGACCTACCCACCCTTCCCTCATCCATCCCTCGGGCAAAAAGACGTGCTTGTTTCCTCCAGCCCCGGCCACCCAGCCTTCCTGAGCAGGAGGCGGGGCCTGGACCCCATCTCCCACCGTCTGAAGGCAGCTTTATGCACACATCAGTGGTGCCGTCCACTCTCAGGAGGCGGCACTCAGGTCCCTGTGCAGGCCCTGGAAGTTTGGGCAGAGAATTCTGGGCTCCTGAGTGTCTAGAGTGAGGTCAGAAGTGGGAGAAGGAAGGTTCTGGGCTCTGGGTCTCTGGCTGCGGCAGCTGGAAAGACATAGGTGCTGCTCCCGGGTTTTGAAATCCCAGAAAAAGGAAGAGGCAGCTGGGTTGGGGGCGACGATGAATTCAGCGTGAGCAGGCCCTGAGGGGCTTGTGGTCAGAGGAGGCTGAATGGGGGAGCTCACCAGTCCAGGCTTAGCTACAGACCCAGGAGGGCCCCAGCTGCTGACCCCCAGCACCCCAGAGAGATGAAGGATTCCTTCCAAACTCCTGGGCCGGTTGTTCCTCCCTCCCAGGTGCCAACTATCGTTACAGAGCTTGAATCATGGGGGATGGTCAGCCCTGTCCCCTCTGGTCCCTCCCCTCCCTGGACTGTCCTCTGGAAGGTCTCTGGGGTCCTGAGCCTTACAAGAAGAGGAAAAGACAAGATGCCTCAACTCTAAGGTCAGGGCAATTTTCTAAGGAGTATCTGGAGGTGGAAGAGTCGGCAAAGACATGAAAATGTTAAACCTGGATAGGCCCGAGCATAAAAAGCTCTGGAATAGATAGGAAGGAAGTGCCATTGATGGACTGACTGACTGACTGACTGATTGACTGATTGATTGATTGATTGTAGTAAAATGCATATAACATAAAAATTGCCTCTTAACCATTTTAAAGTGTACAGTTCAGTGGCATTAAAGACATGCACAATGTCATACAATGCCCACTAAGGAGTTCCAGAACTTTTCATCACCCCAAGTGGAAACCCCATAAGCTACCACTGATTCAGGAGACACTATGCACTGTGCTGCATTCTTCACTCTTATTAGCTCAGCGAACGCTCCTCATAGTGTTGAGAGGAATCTGTTCCGCGGATGAGGAGAGTGAAGCTCAGGAAAGAAAAGTAAGTTGCTCAAAGCCATACAGGTGGTAAATGCCCAAGACAAGATTTGTGTCCAGGTTTGTCCAACTCCAGAGCCCATGATGTCTGATGGGGGCAGCTGGAGGATGCTGAGACTGGGGGGGTAACCCACCCAGCTTCTGCTGCTGCTGTCCACTGGGGTACAGCTGGGCTGATCTGTACGCATAGCCTAGAAGATGGTAGAGGACCTAGCAAAGCACTCTGCTATGGGGAGGAACTGTCTAGATGAACCAGGGAATCAGGCTGGAGATGGGGCTTAGCTGGGGGAACAAGGGAGTGGGGCACAGTGCCAGGGCTTGTGACCAGTTGAGGGCAACCCCAGTTAGGGGCTGGCAGTAGGGACCAGGGTCCTATCCCTAGGGAAGAGTGCTGATCCCAGCTATGCCGTGGAGCGCCAGCGTCAGACAGGTCCTCCATGCCAGGCAAGGGGCTGCCAGGAGCACCAGCTGGAGGTGGGGCCTGACTCCAGATCCCAAACCCTTCCCAGCAGGGGTCTGAGTCCAGGCAGGAAGCACTCGTGGCCCTCAAATCTGTGTCTCCCGTGGACTCTGAAAAACTCAAGATTTCGTTTGTGCGAAGGCCTCAGATACGCCCGTGCGCAGGAAGTCAGAAAAGCTTTCACCTTTTCTCTTCTCTTTCTTCTACGTGTGTGCATGCAAATACACTCAGATGTAAAAATGGAATCTTATTATACATCCAGTTTTGCCACCTGTCTTTTTTTTTTCCTACTCAAAAATGTCACGGGAATCTTCCCAAGCTGTTTAGACATCACGCTGTTTAAAGGCAAAGCAGCAGTCCATCGCACGGCTGCCTCCTAGTTCATCTGACCCAAGGTTCTTACTGGGCAGCCTCTGGAGACATTTTTGATGGTCACAACTGGAGGGGCGGGGTGCTAGTGGCATCTAGTGGGTAGAGGTCAGAGATGTTGCTAAACATCTACAATTGACAGGATAGCTCCCTGTAATGAAGAATTATCTGGTCCCAAATGTCAATGATGCAGAGATTGAGAAACCCTGGTCTGACCAATATCCCACTAATTAACATTTAGGCCTTATCCAGTGGCCAAATCGTTTGATGATTACAATGTTGCCATTAACATCTTTTTTACACACACAGTCCACCCTCATTTTTCGTCGATTCCTACTGGCAAGTTTGCCTACTTGCTAAAATTTATTTGTAACCCCAAAAGCAATATTTGCTGCACTTTCACAGTCATTCTCAGATACGCACAGAGCAGTCAAAAGTTTGCCTCGCCCAGTGGGCACTTCCCAGACGAGGTGGAGCAAGGCCAGGCTCCGCCTTCCTGGGTCAGCTCTCACACCGGAAATTAGCGTCCTTTTGCTGTATATTTAGTGCCACCATTTTTGTGCTTTTTGTTGGTGATGTCACTGTTAAAATGGCCCAAGCACAGTGCTGACGTGCTGTCTAGTGACCCTAGGCACAAGAAGGCTGCAATGAGCATTATGGAGGAAAGACATGTTAGAGAAGCTTCATTCAGGTTTGAGTGATGGCCACGAGTTCAACATGAATGAATCAGCAATATACACTAAATAAGGTGTCTTTAAACAGAAACACATATACAACGAGGTGGCGTATTGATCACTTGACAAATATGTTGTGACTAGAGGCTTAAAGGACCCTAACCCTGTATTTCCCCTAGGAGCAATGCTTTGATGTTTGCTAATTTGGTGTTCCCAGCAACTTTAAAGAACATGACTGTCACAAATAATGAGAATTGATGGTACACCATGATTGTGTTCATGTTGTATACCCTGGAAGTGTGGTGGCTGCTTCACAGGGTGAGGTCCTTTTGAGTTTTGATACTCCAGATCAAACTAACATGCAGCAACAATGCTGTCATTACACTCTCACCAGTGGGGTATGAGAGTGTCAGTTCCCCACACTCTACTCAGCATGAAGTATGGTTAATTTTTTGCTTTCTTTTCAGCTGTTAAAATTTTTTCATTTTTTCCAACCATTGACAATTTCTTGAACTCCAAGGGAATGTTCATGGAAAGAAATAGTCTTACAATTTTGTACATTGCCCAACATCTAATTTTTCACTTCCCATAATTAATACTCCTCAAAACAATTTAACATTCTAATAATTAAGCTGCTGAGTTCTTAAAACTTATGAATTCAATACATTAGATGTTCCCAAGCATTTAAACTTTGATTACAAACTTAACCAAATAAACTCTGCACACATCTATTATTTCAAATGCTCATAAGTGCTTTAAATATCTTGAAAAGTAGACAATTATATAACGATCAGGCTGACAAGAACGCTTTCACCATAACTGGTGATAGGAGGACCAACACCATGGATTTCAATTTGTCTTTTTATTCTTCTATTCTTATTTTCATTTACTATCTCTTGCTATTTCTGGTTTCTTCCTGGGGCTACGATTTTATTTACCCAACCAAAGAACTGAAGTTTACCTCCCAGGCTGCCTGAGTCTGCAGGTACCAGCCAATGGTAGATGACTCAGGAGCCTGGTTTGTGAGACTCGGGTGGGGTGCATCTTTCACCCATTATGTTGCTGGGGACACCCCTTTTTAGGACTTCTATGCATTCTCTCTGTTGCATTAGGCCCAGTGCAGTGGCTCACGCCTGTAATCCAAACGCTTTGGGAGGCCAAGGTGGGAGGATCTCTTGAGTCCAGGAGTTCAAGGCCAGCTTAAGAAACATGGTGAGACCTCATCTCTACAAAAAATAAAAAAAAAAAAAATTAGCCAGTTGTGATGTGCGTGCCTGTGGTCCCAGCTACTTGGGACGCTGAGGTGGGAGGATCGGTTGAAGCTATAGCGAACCATGATCATGTCACTGCATGCCAGCCTGGGTGACACAGCAAGACCTTCTCTCAGTAAATAAATAAATAAATAAATAAATAAATAAATAAATAAATGAGATCCCTGTTATTGTCCCCAACCAAACTGATTCATTTCAATTTGTTCACAGCCCTGATCTTTTCCTTGAAAGGACACTTGTTCGTTCACATCCCTTACTGCTACCGAATGACTTGACATGGGCATTCTTTGCGATCCTTTGCTCCAAATGCTTCATCTGCAGAGGATATCTGCTCATGACACCATTTCGCAAAGGTTTCTCCTGAAGGTTCTTTCTTCATGATATTACATAACCTGAATGGTTTTATTTTGTAACTGCTTTTCTTGCGAATGGAGTTTACCCCGATACGGACAAATCGAAAGCTTTTGGCTACTCTAATTATAACATATCTTTCTTATCTACCACGAAGACCTCCAGTATTGACAATAACCCAGTGGGACACGCCAGCCTTTTTAGGAGCTTCGTAGTGCTCTGCTGTGGGGATGCATCATATTTTATTTAGTCAGTGCTATATTGCTTGACATCTAGTAGCATCTAGTCTTTCGCTGTTATAGTTAGTGCTGCCATGGATATTCTTATGCATGAATCTCTGTGTATTCATCCAATTATTTCCAAAAGTAGAACTGACTGGGTCTAATTTTGAAGCAGTTGCCAACAGTTAAAAGTCATATTCTCACGGAAATCTGATTTCTGACTACGATTGACAGGTGGGGCAATCTGGCAGCCCAAGCCCATCCCTGCGAGATGATGACCTGGAAGCGGGGTCTGCTCCCTCTAGAAGCTGGTCTCTTGGGAGTCCCACTTGGCTCTTTCTCCCATTTGCATGACCTGCCTGGCTTTTATAGATTCTGAGTATGCAAACCCTGGCATTTGTCGATTTGATGGGTTTAAAATGACATCTGATTGAAGTTGTAATTTTTATTTACTAAATGGTTGGTGCAATTGAGCCTGTGCAGTTGAGGAACGTCTTCTGGCTTTTATTAGCCATTGATGTGTCTTATTTCGTGACTTGCCTGTTCACGGTCTTTGCTCCAATTTTCTATTGGGTTGTCTGTAAGAGCTCTTTATCCTTTTAAAGTTAAAAGAAGAAAAAAAAAAAGCATCTCTACTTTAAATTAGCCTGGCTTGGGCAGCAGACAAGATATAGGCTGTCTCATGCACACCTAGGAGGCTTCTGAAGTTGCCTGAGGCCAGGTTGGAGGGGCAGGAGCTGACAGGTGGGCAGCCTGGCAATCTAATAGCCATACCTGGATGCAGCGTGGGCTAGAAAGGATATACAGACTGAAAGCAGGATCTTGGAATGACACTATTTTAGGTCAGCCTATCCCTTGGTATGCATACAACTTTACATCCCATGGAACGTTCTGTAGGCAAAGAGCAATGGACCTGGAGTCAGCCAGACCTGGAGTTCAGTCCCAGCTCTGCTACCTCCTAGCTGTGAGATATTGGGTGAATTGCTTCACCTCTCTGAGCTTTTTTATTGTCCTGCCTCAAGCTGTCTCACGGTCTTTCCAAAGCCAGCAGGTTCTTGCAACCATGGTCTCAAAAAAAGAAAGTCAAAAAAAAAGTCTTGAACTGGAAGAAATAAGTTCTGGGATCTAGTCCCAACTCTGATGCTTACTGTTTCTGGTTCTTAGTTTTCCCATGTGTAAATGAGGGGCTTGGGTGCTACAAGCCCTGAGGATGCAGCCATCTCTGGCGTTCTAGGATTAAAAAGTGCCTTCTACTGTCTTATCTTGAATTCCTGGTTGGGCCAATCACTTAGACTTGATTCACACAGCTCTGCTCGGTAGATTTCAGCTTAATTGAAATCAATAGCCATGTCCCAAGCTTCTTCAATGTACCAGGCACAAACTGGGTCAGGGACTTCAGAAAAAAGCAAAACAGATATGGTCCTTGCCCCCATGGCATCCAGGGCTAGACCAAGGGAAATTGACAGGCTGTTAATTTCTGGGAGCCCAGAAGGCATTTAACTGAGCCTTGGATCCTGGGAGGCTTCCTGGAGCAGCAGCGGTCTGGGCCGAGGGTGAGCCAGAGTCAGATGCCCCAGGAGGGGGAACAGCATGCGCAAAGGCTCGGAAGGAAGATGAGGCATGGCTCAGTGCTGGGAGTGAACTAAGCACGGAGCGGGTGGATTCAGGGTGGGAGAGGACCACAGAGGTCGGCAGGGCCAGATCATAGAGAGCTTTGCAAAGATGTTAAGGAATCAGGGCCTCTTTCCAGACATGGAGAACGGTTTTGATGACAGGACTGACAAGTCAGCTTTGTATCTTTGGAAGAGCACCCTGGCTGCTGAGAGGAGGCCCAAGGATGGACTGGAGGGAGGGACACCATGAGGAGGAGAGTGGGATGGAGGAAAAGGGGTGGGGCTGAGGGTTTCCAGAGCCAAATACTGGTGTGGGTGTGGGGTGAGGAAGAGGAAGGTTAGAATGGTGGCCATCAGTGAGGCCTGGCAAGGGTGTGGAAGAGCAGCTTTAGCGGGAGGCAGATGGCCAGCGAGGCGGGGCGGCTGTGGACATTTGGTGGGGACGACTGTCCAAAGGCCAAGAGGGTAGGCTTAGTGGCTGACAGATTCATTCACTCATTCTTCCTTTGGGGCCCACTTTGGGCCAGGCCCTGGGCTGGGCCCAGCCAGTGAATAAAAGATCACTTGTCTCTGCACTTCAGGTGGGAGAAAGGCAATAATGAAGGGATGTATTCTCCAAGGACTACCAGGATGTGGAGCACAAGGAAAAGACAGCAGAGGTCGGGGGGTGGGGCTGCCAGGACTCAGGAGGGGTGGCAATTCTACACGGGACAACCAGGGAAGGTCTCACGAAGAAGGAGGCTTGTGAAGAAAATGTGCATCCGTTCCTCCGTCGGCCCATCCTTTCATCCGTTATGTCCAACAACACTGGGGGAGGCATCAGCGGGAGGAAGTGAAGGAGACTGCTGCAGAACTTAACCTATGAGCAACTGTGGGCATCCGTCCTCTGGGGGTGGGTCAGAGGAGAAGCAGGGGACGAGGATGGGCTAGAGTAGGGAACTCCAAGCCCGGCAACACCTGCCCAGCTTGCTTTTGGGGATCCTCAACAACTACGGAGGGGAAAAAAAAAAAAAAGCAGAACCACAGTTGTTTAACTTGGGATTTTTTTTTTTTTTTCCGAGACAGGGTTTCACTCCCGTCGCCCGGGCTAGAGTGCAGTGGCATGATCTTGGCTCACTGCAACCTCTGCCTCCCAGGTTCAAGGAATTCTCCTGCCTCAGCCTCCTGAGTAGCTGGGACTACAGGCATGCACCACCACGCCTGGCAATTTTTTTTGTACTTTTTTTTAGTAGGAACAGGGTTTCCCCATGTTGCCCAGGCTGGTCTCAACTCCCAAGTTCAAATGATCCACCCACCTTGGCATCCCAAAGTGTTGGGATTACAGGCGTGAGCCACTGCACCCAGCTGGAATTTTTTTCTTTTTATAAATCAAGTCTTCTTTTTTAATGTTATTTCAAAGGTCTGAGGGGCATCATGACACAGGTGCCCAGCTGTTAGCCTGGTTAGCTGGTTAGCCTGCTGTCCTGTCCCCTCCCCAGGGCCAGACTGACCTCTCACCTTTACCGTCTTCAGAATGGCCGAGTGCAGACCTGTCTCCTCTAGCGTGCAGACTGCAACACAAACCATGAGACACAGTCGCTAGAAAATATTGGCCAGCTTTGGGGGCTCAGGCCTTGATTCCAGCTCTTGCTCTGCCTCTGACCCACCATGTGGCCACAAGGCGGCCTCCTCACTTTGCTAGGCCCCTTCTTTCCTCTTTATGATATGGGTCGGAGAGCCCATACCTGCCTACCTCCGAGGGCTGCTGCGAGGGTCAGATGAGGGAATGGACTTGAAGACACCCCAGATGTTCGTTAAGCACCTACTGTGTGCAGACACAAGGCGAGCAGAACAGTCCTGGTTCACCCTCATGGAGTCATGGTCTATGGAAAGGACAGATATTAGTCAGATAAATCCCTAGGATGGGCACTGCGGGCAGGCTCAGGGCACACAGCCGTCCAAGCGGAGACAAGCCAGGGACACAGGAAGCCATTCACACCCCCACTCAGAGGCAGAGTGCTCAGGCACTGCCCTGGCAAAGGAACTGTGGTGAGGTGGTTGTGCTGAGGTCTTGGGAATCAGCTATTACCGGTGTCTGAAAATGTAGGTTTTCTCCTTGCTGTTCAGGTACGGTGGGACTAGCGGATCACGGCTAATTTCCATTGGAAAGCATGTTTGTGACTCACAGGTCTCAAGAGGAGAGGGTACGCCACACCCCAAAGGACCACACAGAACGCACCAGGGCCAGTTGAGAGGCAGAAGGATAGATGGGAAAATGTGGGCAAGAGCCTTTATCATCACTTTTGCAGGAAGGAACGGGTGTGGCTGGGTAAGCAGGCTTAGGATTGACTAGCTGGAACAGTTTCAGGGGGTTCTTCGGCACAGGGGTCGTCCCTAGTTGTCTTTGCCTGGCCCCGGTATGATCAGGGCAGGGGGAGAGTGGCCGTTGTGAGTGAGCTGGAGAGAAGACGTGGTGGATGTTAGCTCTGGGCTGGTTAGTTTGCAGAGGAAAGCCATGCTCTCGAGGAATGGTCCACTACCCCTAGGAATTGGCCGGGCCTGGCATTGTCAGTCTGTCCAGGGTCAGCGAAGCCACAGATGTCAAAGCACCAGAATGACATGGTTAACACACCCAGGTCCCAATCTCTGCTCAGCAATTCACAAGCTTTGTGACCAGCAAGCTATTTGGCTTCTCTTTGGTTCAACTTCCTCGTCTATCGAATGGGAGTGATAATCCCTTTTCCCCAGGGCTGTTATCAGTGACTGATGGAGTGTAAGTGCTAGTAGAGGCTTTTCGCCTGGGTGGCTGGGCTTGCTGCTTCCCCATTTCTGGGATGCTGACTTCACTGGTGAACAGCAAGGCAGAGGCTTAGAAGCAACTAATGTCCCTCTGTGACTGTTCCGCTGCCTGGGTCCACAGTCCTGGGCCTGCAGGCAACCTCAACCCCCTCCTTCTGATTGCAAGACTGTGTCCCTTCAAAACGCCAGTTCCCCTATAGCTTCTAGCTTTTGTGCACTGTGCAACCCCAAACAGTCCCAGGGAAAACCAGCTCCAAATCTCCAAGCACCTGCTATGGGCCAGGACGTCCATAGGCACCACCTCTTATAACTTCTTCTCCACAAGACTGCATGGTCAGCATTTTTTCTCCCCATTCTACAGATGGGGAGACTGTGGCTGAGGGTGAGGTGACTTGCCTATGCTGACTCAGCAATTCAAAGCTGTGAGGGCTGCTGTATGTACCTGTGCAGGTCATCACTGCACAAGGCACCCAGATGCAAGGGGAGCAGGACTGAAGTTCAGCCCATACCCTTCAACCCAGCTGTGTGCTGCAGACTGCCTGTCAGCCGGGAAGGAGGGCGCCTTCAGTGTAGGGGTTTTAGACCCTAGGGGGTTTAGGCCCAGATCCACTGTCCCCTCTGCTTCTTTTATAGGGACAGGAGTGTAGAGGCAGGTACATTCTGGCCTCCTCAGCAAGGCTTCTCCTTCCTCCGGGCACTGGAAGGATCTGTCATGGGGTCCTGGGTGGGCTGGAGGCAGGAGTTGTCTCAAGGACACAATCTTAGGCCTGTTCTGGGCCTAAGGGTTCACTTCTAGGCAAGGTGTAAGGGAAAATCCCCACATGTATACAAACACACATACACCACACACACACACCCGTGCACACACACACACCACACACACTCACACATACACCACACACACACAGACACCACACACACTACACACACACACAATGCACACACACACATCACACACACACAGACACCGCACACACAACTACACACACACACACCACACACACACAGACACCACACACACCACACACACACAGACACCACACACACACTGCACACACACACACCACACACACACAGACACCACACATACAACTACACACACACACCACACACACACAGACACCACACACACACCACACACACACAGACACCGCACATACTACACACACACACACCACACACAGACACCACACACATGCTACACACATACACCACACACCATACACACACATACACACACACCACACACACACACCACACACACACCACACACAGACACCACACACACATGCACATAGACACCACACACAGACACCAAACATACACACACCACACACACACACACAGGTTTCCTGAGCTTGCTTTTCCATGCACCAGGGGCAAGGCTTTCCCCAGCCCATGCCTATGGTGACCACGTCCTTGGTGGGACGCTGAGGACGGGTGTGTGTCTATGTGGGAGGGGAGCGGGGAACAGGTAATTACCCAGGTGTGTGTGATACACAGGGCATGTCCGCTGTGACGTCCTCTAGAATGTGACCTGGGATGCGGTTTGTGTGTGTCCTGGGATGCGGCGTGCGTAATGCTGCGTGTGGGGTGTGGTACGTGTGCTGTTTGTGGGTGTGGGTGTCACTGATGAGTGGGCAGAGTGCGCATACTGGCAGGTCCCAGGAGCACATGGCGGGTTGGGATGCACCGTGTGGGCAGTTGGCCCAGGCCCAGGAGCAGTTTCTTCCCCCGGAATCAAGTCATAGCCTCCCCATCCAGCTTATTTCCATTTGCTAGGACCCGTCTGGCGCCAAGATTTTCGGCTAGCGTGATCCCTCAGTTCTGGAGCTTTCCGAAGCCACAGCCTTCATGGGCAAAGGAAGAGGCCAAGAACAATAGCGGCACCTTCCTCCGGGCCCCCAGGAGAGGAAGACCATCAGGTGGGGAGGGCTCTCTGGACACGAGGACAGGGCCAGGACTGACCTTCGTGTGTCATTTTCTTATTTAATCCTTTTCATGCCTGTGAGAAAGAGTTACCAAATCAGTCAGGGACCCAGCAGGAAACGGGAGCTTGCGGAGGAGTCCCAGGGCTGCCAATTGTACCGAGCTGTTACCTCCCTCTGCCTGGCATGAAACTGGCAAGAGCTGGACAGGGCTGTGGCCACTGCCACCCCCTGATGACCGTCAAGGAGGGGCCGGGGAACCGACGCTGCAACCTCTCTACTCCCGTTCTCTGAGCTCTGTCAGCGCTGGCCAGCTCAACCAGAAAACAGAGGGCGGGGGCCCAGGGTGACGGCTCCTGTGGAGGTCAGGCTCTGGGTTCCGAGCAGGTGGGGAAGGGTGGGGAGTGGCTCTGGACGGGCAAGCAGGACCTCCCAGAGCAGCTCCCATCCTGGCTTTATGGAGGTGGGCACCATAGTGATATCCACTGCCCAAGGTCTCCCATGGGGAGGCTGCAGAGCCAGAATTGAAGCCTGGCTCTGACAGATGACTCCCGCCCACTGGTAGTCAGTGGGCTGGTCACACACCCTCAGCCTCCGGTCAGACCACAGCCCCCACGGACCTTCTGTCTCAAGACTTTTGGGAGGGGCAAATGAGGTCTTGAAACTATAGCAGAGGATCTTTGATCTGAGTGGTTTAAAAAAAAAAAAGTTTTTAATGCAGCTGCCAAGGTGACACAGGTGATTACCGGAATAATAAGGGGATGGGATAGGAAAGCCGGGTACTGGGGGACTCAGCTGGAACCTTGCTTTAAGAGGTCCAGAGAAGTTCTGTGGCTTGCCTCAAGGTCCCACAGCATATCGGGGCAGAGCTGGGACAGGTAACCCTCTCTGTATTACAGGGGAGACCCCAGCCACGGGCTAGGAGGTCTCCTCCAAACATTCTCCCAGAATCATGGATAGAACCCACTCAGGGTCCCTCATCTGCTTGGGAAGGGTTCATTGTAGCCTGACAGGAAATAATCCAAGTGCCCATCAATAGCTGGGTGGTTAAGTAGAATACAGTCTCATGCTGGAATAAGAGGTAAGTAATGAACAGGTTGAAATGAGTCTATGACTCAGAGAAACCTTCAAGATACAGTAAGACCAAAAGCCAGGCTACTAATCAAGGCCACAGTGAGATGCCACCACGTCACACCCACTGGGATGGTCACAGTCCAAGAAAGAATAACAAGTGTTGGTGAGGAAGTGGGAAAGATGCTGGTGGGGATGTCAAATGGTACAGCTGCATGGAAAACGGCCTGGCGGGTCCTCCAGCAGTTAAAAAAAGAGATATCACGCAACCCAGCAGTTCGCCCCCAGGTATATACCCAGAAGAAATAAAAAGGTATGTCCACACAAAAACCTGTAGACGAATGTTTATAGCAGCTTTATTCAACTCAAGAATGATACACAAAATGTGGTCTATGTTTTCTGTTTTTTCTTTTTTTTAGTTTTGTTTGTTTGTTTGTTTTGAGACAGAGTCTCACTCTGTCACCCAGGTTAGACTGCAGTGGCACGATCTCGGCTCACTGCAACCTCTGCCTCCTGGGTTCAAGTCATTCTCCTGTCTCAGCCTCCTAAGTAACTGAGACTCCAGGGACGCACCACCACACCTGGCTAATTTTTGTATTTTTAGTAGAGACAGGGTTTCACCGTGTTGGCCAGGCTGGTCTTAAACTCCTGACCTCAAATGAGGTCTCCCAAAGTGCTGGCATTACAGGCATGAGACACTGAGCCCAACTTATAATGTGGTCTATCTATGGAGTGGAATAATATTCAGTCATCAAAAAGCATGAAGTACTGACATCCGCTACAGCACGGATGAACCTTGGAAACATGCAAGGTGAAAAAAACCAGACACAAAGGACACACATTGTACGATTCCATTTCTACGAAATGTCTGGAGTAGGCAAATCTACAGAGACAGAAAATAAATTAGAGGTTGCCTGGGGCTGCAGAGTATAGAGGAATTAGTGGCTGATGGCCAAAAAGTGCAGGTTTCTTTTTGCAGTACTGAAAATGCTCTAAAATTGATTGTGGCAATGGTTACAGAACTCCGAATATACCAAAAGCCATTCAACTGTACATTTTAAATGGGTGAATTTTACGGTATGATAATATTTCAATAAGGCTATTTAAAAACCAGGTAATTGAAGGGTAAGTAGAGTATGATTCTAAATATGTAAGGAAAAGTGCATACATACAAATGATTGGGTAGGCATTACATCTCTCTGGAAAGATGTCATCAACAAACTGTCAGCTGAGGATGCTCAAGGAGGGGCACTAAGTGGGAGGCACGGAGGGCCGCCTTTTCTCTGTGAAGTACAGTGTGTCAAATTTTCACCATGTATCTTGCTTTTATAATGGACACATGCCCTGCATCTGGTCCTTGCCTTGGGCTGGCCCGGCCCTCCTTGAGAAGCAGGCCTTGCTTCATGGGAGCTGATGTGTCCGCCTGAGCTCATGGGAGTGGTTCTGTCCAAGAGGGCAGGTCGAAAAGTCCTCCTCCTCAGGCCTGAAATAGATTCCTGTTCAAAACCTAGCAAACCAACTATTTTTGGCTGCCTGGCCTACCAGAGGCGGGTCCGAGAGCCTGCTAGGGCACCATGCCCAGGCTCCCAGGATGGCTGTCCTAGGGACCATAATCAGTGCACCTCCCTGCCCAGACTCTAAGCAGGAATTGTATCCCACCTATAGGATGAGATTTCAGGGGGCTCCCCTTGTAAGCCCAGTAGCAAGACTGGTCTGGATCCCAAGGGAACAACTCTGGAGCCAGTACATACTAGGTGCTGAGTATTGTGTTAGTGGTGCCAATTATGTTGTGTCTCTCCCAGTTGCCCAGTCAAGGAGGGACTGTCACCATCATTTTACAGGTGGGGAAACAGACTCTGAGATCCCACCCCTGGAGATGGGTCTCAAACTCAGGCCAGCTACTTCACCCTACTATACCACTTGTATCATTCGAGAACCAGTGACAAAAACCCTAACTAAAGCTGATGACAATAATAGAGGAGATGTATTGATTTATTGATTCACATAGCTGAGTCAAGAATGGGTGGGCTTCAGGTGAGGCTCGATCAGGACGATCAGGACTCCAGCTCCATTTTTCAGTGGTTCTCTCAACTCTACCCCACTTTGCATCTCTGAGCTTCATCCTTTTTATTTTTATCTTATTTATTTATTTTGAGATACAGTCTCGCTCTGTTGCCCAGGCTAGAGTGCAGTGGCACAATCTTAGCTCACTGCAACCTCCGCCTCCCAGGTTCAAGCAATTCTCCCTGCCTCAGACTCCCGAGCAGCTGGGATTATCGGCACCCACCAACATACCTGGCTAATTTTTGTATTTTTTAGTAGAGACGTGGTTTTGCCATGTTGGCCAGGCTGGTCTCAAACTCCTGACCTCAGGTGACCCGCCCTCCTCGGTCTCCCAAAGTGCTGGGATTACAGGTGTGAGCCACCGTGTCCGGCTGAGCTTCATCCTTAAGATAATTTATCTTTAAGTAACCAGATGGCTTCTAACATCTATCAGGGGGATCCTCATGCATCCTCAACATATCCAGAGAGACAGCAAGAGTGTTCTGCCCTAGCATTCTGACCAAGACTCTGAGATTCACTGTGATTGAATGGGTTTAGGCCACTCCTGCCCTTGAACAAATTCCTGTGACCAGGGCACAGGCCTGAAGGCAAAAGGATCCAGCCCAGAGCTGGGGTGAAGCTCGGCCTTCCATGGAATACAGGGAATTTGGGGGAGCAGATGGGTTGCTGAATAAAAACTAAGAAGGGGAGAAAGTGCAGGTATGTTATGCAGGTAATCATTCAGACCCCCAACCTCCTCCTCTTAGTGAACTACATAAAGACATCAATCTGGGCATATTGCACTGAATAAAATTATTTCCCAGTTTCTCATGTGTAAAATGGATGTACAGTTGGACCAGGCCTTTATATCTAGGATGATTATTAATTTTTAATCAGTCACACTCTGGCTTGGGACACCATGAGAATAGCTGGATTGGTTGATATGTGAATGCTTGCCTTTGTTCCCCAGACCCTGGCCTGACCCCCCTGTGACCCCCTCCAGTCCCTGCTTGAGCTCCTCCTGCTACACCTTTGCCCCCATAAGAAGCAATCCAAGCCCTTTTTCCAGGCATCATGATCTTTGGAGCTCTGCCTCCTGCTGCTGTCCCAGCTACTGTCGCCAAAAAGGAAGAATGGGTCTAGCCTGGACCTTGGGCTCGTCTCAGGTCTCCAGTGGAGTCAGCATCCCCCAAACCATGGGGATACCTCAACAGAAACAGGAACTGCCGGGAGAGGGACCCAGGACATGGTCACTTAGCGCCAAGTGTCAAATACCCACTCTATCCTATCCCAAGGCCTCCTGGTTGTGTTCCCTTGGGCAAGTCCCTTCACTCTCCGAGCCTCCATCTCTCCGTCTGTGAAATGGGAGCATTGATAACTGTCACCCTGTGGGGTAGCAGTAGGAGGTCTGTGTTCGGCAGACATCTTCCCCTCCTTGTCCTGCCGGAGCAGTGGGGCTGATGTGGCAATGGTTGCCTCGCCCTCCTGTACTTTCCTCCCCTCCTCCCTTCTCCC
The DNA here is from genome assembly GCF_047675955.1 of Chlorocebus sabaeus. Lineage (NCBI taxonomy): Eukaryota > Metazoa > Chordata > Mammalia > Primates > Cercopithecidae > Chlorocebus > Chlorocebus sabaeus. The sequence continues at coordinate 9,840,303 of NC_132926.1, read as the reverse complement.
TCTAGGCTTCCCTAGATGCCCCTCATCCTGGTCACCGCTTGCCTATGCCCAGCATCCCTCCAGGCCCCCTCAACCCACATGGAGGGTACTTTCCCAGCCCAGGCGACTCCAGGACGAATGGATTTTGGAAAGAGCCCAGCCCTGCCTCCTGCCAGCGCCTTGGAGAAGACAAAGAAACAGGGGTCAGGGAGGGGACAGGGAGGGGGCAGGCAAGCCCTGGCCCAGCAGCCTTGGGGCCCCTGGCCGGGCAGGGTTTCTGTGAGCGGTTCTCCGTTGCTCCCAAAAATAACCACAGTGTGTATCTTGTCGGCCTCACACCGCAGATGTTTAGGATAAACCTTCGTAAATCTCTGTCCACCGTCCGTTAGAAAAATGCTGAAAATCAGAGGAACGTGGCAACGGCCACAGACTCACAATTTCTCTCTCTCATCTCTGTTTCTAACTCCATCTCTCTTCTCTCTCCATATCTCTCCGTGTTCTTTCTCTCTTGTTCTCTGAGTGTCGCCTTCTCTCTCTGTCTCACTATCCCTTTCCTTTCTTCCTTTCCTCAGCTCTTTCCCCCGTTATTAAGCCATGAGAGAGGCCTCAGCCTACCAGACGCCCACGGAGCACATATTTTAATGCGCCTTCACAGGCTTCCAGAAAAACAGATGCAACATCTATGACATTCTTCCTGCTCACTGCAACAGCAATTAAAGAGAGAATTGGGTGAGGAGGGAGGCCTGGGAAGAGGATGGGGGGAGAGGAGAAAAGAAAAGCTCCTTGTCGGGGCTGCTTCTCAACAAAGGGAGTCGACAGTGCACGGGGCTGCTTGTGTGACCATCTAGCACTATGACATCTTTCTCCTAGAACGTCAGCTTGGGGATGGTGGCTGGGCTGACAGTGGTTCAGTCGGCAAAGCCTGGCATGGGAGAGGCAGTCAGGGTAACCAGGGCCCAGGCTGGGGCTTTCTTTGCCAACGTGATATTGGGAGAGAGCACAGGATTCTAAGCCCTGCGTTCGGAGCCAGGCTACTTGGGCCTATGGGAACCCAGGGAGCTTCAACCCGTTCACTTCCTCACTCATTCATTCATTCCACAAGCATGTGCGAAGTCTACGGATGTGTGGCAGGACCACGGGGTAAATAATTACAGCACAACACGAGGGCAAGTGTGAGCACAGGTCACCTGGTGGTCCTAGTGGCCCTCCTAGAGGAGATGGCTCAAGTCTGAAGGGTGAGAAAGGCTTAGGTGAACGGGGTGGGATGGGCAGGGGTTTCCAAGGGGAACTGAACTCCCACAGAGAGCAATCTACAAATGAGAAAATCAAGGATGCCCAAGAAGCTGAGAACCCAAGGAGTTTGCACAGGTGGCAGAAGGCCTTCAAGAAGGCAGAGAAGGCTGTCCAGACCCCAGCATCATCCATGTCACCATCAACCAGAGTTCAGCCTCAGACACCAACAGGGGAAGACAGAGGCCACAGGTAAGTGAGGCTCACCAGCCAGGTATCGGCACAGAACTCAAGGATGTGCGCCTGTCAACGAGGGTACCAAAGATAGACATGCGTGACTGATTGCCCAAGTTTTCATGAGAAGATCGGATATGCAGACTTTTTTTTAAAGGTGAAATATTATTTTCAAATGATGGTGACTTAGTCACTCTAAAAAATTGATGGGCCAAGCTAAATCCATCGGCAGGGCATGTGGGGTCCTCGGCTGCTGTTTGTTAACCTTTGGTGTGTTCTGAAGTACCAGGTTACAGCAGGCTCCACCTAAGCCCAGCATTTAGGAGGAGGCAGGCCCGATCTTCGCGGTCCCTCCAGGAGCCCTGTTTCTAGAGGGCATGTCAGTACCCACTTGAGCAAACTCAGGCCTCAGCACCCTGGCAAAGTCGATAGGCCTTGCCTTCTGCTTTCAGCCGTGGGCTTGAACCCTAACCCTGATGCTAAATAGCTGTGAAATCCTGAGCAAGTCCCACATTTCTTTATCCTTTACCTGATTCCAAAGAGTGTTTAAGGTTCTTCCATGAATACATTAGCAGTGCAAAATGTGGCCAGGCGCAGTCGCCCATGCCTATAATCCCAGCGCTTTGGCAGGTGGATTCCTTGAGCTCAGGAGTTGGAGACCATCCTGGGCAACCTGGCGAGACCCCATCTCTACAAAAAATACAAAAAAAAAAAAAAGTATCCAGGCATTATGGTGCATACCTGTAGACCCAGCTACCAGGGAGGCAGAGGTGGGAGAATCACTTGAGCCGGGGAGTTGAAGCTGCAGTGAACTGTGATTGAGCCACTGCACTCCAGCCTGGGTGACAAAGAGTGAGACTCTGCCTCAAAAAAAAAAAAAGCGGGGAAATGTTATATAGATAAATAGAATCAAGTAGGAAGTCAGAATCTTTGGAAAATAAGAGACACCAAGTAATGGAAACAAAGGTAAGATTTGTCTACAGAGCATAGGTTCTAATGACCCTGTACCACCAGTAGAGTTGGGACTTACAACATTACCTTGGGATTCCCAGCAGCCAAAGCAAAGAAGGAATCATGTTTTTGTGTAAACAAAACATGATTTATTGTCCTTGAAAATAAAAACATACCAGTTGATCAAAGAAGCAGTTTTCCTGGTACTGGGCTTGAGATAAAATTACTTAATGGCTCTCCCTAAAAAGACCTTTGTGTGATATAATAAACAATAATTCTATGTGCTAGTAAAAACATTTCAGTTTCCTATAGCTATTTCTTTAATGTCCTTCTACACAGGCTGACGATGTCATATCAAAACAGATCAAGTAATAATGGAAGTGAGACTGAAGAATAGAGTTCTCCATCGCTTTAGTGGGCAAGTTACTTCGTGCCTCTGAATTGTATTTTTTTCACTATAAAATAGACCAGATACAATGCCTATATCTTAAGATTGCTGAGAAGCTCAAGTGGAATAAGGTAAATAAAATGCCTGTGATGATTTCTGGCACCTAGTAGATCTCATGGGATTCATCAGTGAGATTGCTGTAACAAACAACCCCTACATCCCTTAACATAATAACATTTTATGTATTGCTCACATCGTCCTCTAGTGCAGATCGTTGAGGCACAGAGGGCAGGTGTGTTTATAGATGCCATCTTGAACCCATGCAGTCATTCAGGGATCCAGGCTTCTTCTATGTGTGGTTCTGCCCTTCCTCAGAATGTCAAAGTCTCCATTCAGCAGGTGATGGAGAAAAAAGTTAAAATTGAGTATGAGAAGTTTCTATGGGCCAAGACTAGAAGTGACACACTTTTACCTGTAACCCATAATTTTGCCCATAATCCACTGGCCAGAAATAAGTTCCTTGCCACAATTAACGGAAAGGCAGGCTGGCAAATGTAGTCTGTATGCTGCATGTCTGGGAAGAGGAGGACGACATGGCTGTTGGTGAGGGAGCCTGTTAGTCAGTGCCACTATCAGGAATCAAAATGAGCTTGATTCCTCATCTTGGCCAGCAGTGAGGCAGCTCTGGAACCGTCAAATTTGCCCCGGCTGTCCACCCCTTCTTCCAGACATCCTCACTGCTTTCTGTGGTCTTGAAGCACAGGAAATCTGAGCAATGGTCATCGGCCTTTCCCACATGCAGTTGTTTTTAGTTTTATGGACATGAGAGAGCAGAGACCTCCTGGGTCAGCTATTTCCTCTCCTGTTGCTGAGGCAGGGAGCTTCTTTGAGTTCATTGGCCTTTTGGCCTTTTCATCTACTTGTCTGCTCAGCATGGAATGTGCTGCTCAACAGTGGGGCTAAGGCAGAGGGGGTTGAAAAGTGCCTCAGAGGTGGTTCCTACTGTTCAGGGACTCACACTTTCACTAAGGAGGCAAAGGTAGCCACATAAGCAGAACATTCTCATACAAAATACCCAATCTCTTACCAAAAAGATTAAAGGCAGTTTTCAAGGGCACATTTCAAGCACATTAAAAAGCAAAACAAAATCCTCCATCCCCCTGACTATCACGCTCTTGCTACTGCTCATCTCTCTGATTTCACCTGTTAACCACCCATCTATCATTTTCCAGAAACCCAGTTGACTTGCAGCTCCTTGAACCCTCTAAGTTATTTCTCTACTCGGCCTTTCTCCATGCTCTTCCCTTGGCCTTTTGGCCTTTTCATCTACTTGTGGCCCCCAGGGGTAGATAGGAGAATATTTGGAAAGGAAGATGGACAACCTATCTTTGACACACACAATCCTTGCTCAACACTGTTTCTTTCAGCTGAGTTTTGACTAAATATTGCTTCATTCATTCAACAAATTCGTCCTGAGGATACACACTGCCAGGTACCGCTCAAAGCTCTGACCCCACCGCCATGAACATAGCAGGCAGAATCCCCATCTTCATGAAGCTTATAGTCTTACAGAAGAGAGAGACATTAAGTGAGTAAAAAATGCAAAGAAAATACATCTTTACGTGTTATAATAAGTCTATAAAGGAAGCATAATGAAGGGGGAATAATTTCGTTTGGGTTGGAGTGATGCAAGTCCCTCTGGATGAAATACCATTTAATCTGGAAACTAAATAAGAGCAAAGAGATGAGACAAAAGGCTTCCAGGCCAAGGGAAGAGCATGGAGAAAGGTCGAGTAGATAAATAGCTTAGAGGGTTCAAGGAGCTGCAAGTTACCGGAGTTGCTGGAATATGATAGATGGGTGGTTGACAGGCAAAATCAGAGAGATGAGCAGGAGCAAGAGGATGACAGTCAGGGGGATGGAGCGTTTTGTTTTGTTTTTTAATTTGCTTGAAATTAGACTTCCTGGCAAGTGCATGGATTTCAGTAATTCCGTGTTGTAGAGCTAAGGATAAGATGAGTAATCAATTTGTTGGAAGGATGAGTGGGTGGATGGATGGATGGATGGATGATGGACAGATTGATGCATGGATGGATGGATGGATGGATGATGGACAGATTGATGCATGGATGGATGGATGGATGGATGGATGATGGACAGATTGATGCATGGATGGATGGATGGATGGATGGATGGATGGATGGATGATGGACAGATTGATGCATGGATGGATGGATGGATGGATGGATGGATGGATGGATGATGGACAGATTGATGCATGGATGGATGGATGGATGGATGGATGGATGGATGATGGGCAGATTGATGCATGGATGGATGGATGGATGGATGGATGGATGATGGACAGATTGATGCATGGATGGATGGATGGATGGATGGATGGATGATGGACAGATTGATGCATGGATGGATGGATGGATGGATGGATGGATGGATGGATGATGGACAGACTGATGCATGGATGGATGGATGGATGGATGGATGGATGATGGACAGATTGATGCATGGATGGATGGATGGATGGATGGATGGATGGATGGATGATGGACAGATTGATGCATGGATGGATGGATGGATGGATGGATGGATGATGGACAGATTGATGCATGGATGGATGGATGGATGGATGGATGGATGGATGGATGATGGACAGATTGATGCATGGATGGATGGATGGATGCATGGATGGATGATGGACAGATTGATGCATGGATGGATGGATGGATGGATGGATGGATGGATGATGGACAGATTGATGCATGGATGGATGGATGGATGCATGGATGGATGATGGACAGATTGATGCATGGATGGATGGATGGATGGATGGATGATGGACAGATTGATGCATGGATGGATGGATGGATGGATGGATGATGGACAGATTGATGCATGGATGGATGGATGGATGGATGATGGACAGATTGATGCATGGATGGATGGATGGATGGATGGATGGATGGATGATGGACAGATTGATGCATGGATGGATGGATGGATGGATGATGGACAGATTGATGCATGGATGGATGGATGGATGGATGGATGATGGACAGATTGATGCATGGATGGATGGATGGATGGATGGATGGATGGATGGATGGATTGGTGGATGGATGGATGGATAGCAGGCAGGCTGTGTGCTGGGAGACTCATGAAGCCATCTCAGGGAGGGAAGATTGATGGGAGGGACAGGAGGCAGGAGTCTCATCACGACACTTTTGTCCCAACCCCTGCAAAGTCAAAAAGGACCTGATAGAGGAAGCTCCTGGAAGAAGGCTTTAGATCTGCTCTCAGAAAAGTTGTTGTGTTTGGTCAAATGAAGGCACTGGGGCCAAATAATCCAAAAGGGGTCCAGTTCATCCCAGAGAAGACTGACTGGAGCTGGATGTGCAAGGTCCACGGTGACCTGCCTGGTCCACAGCAGAGGGGCTAGAGGAAGCATGAAGGATTGTATGTGATGTTACTACTTCCCGTTCCTACATTTTACAAAGCACTCTGACAGTGTGATGATGATGATGATGATGATTGTCACCTACTGCCCACCTACTATGTGCTAGGCCCTACGCTAAGCACTTAAAATGCTTTGGCTCATTTAATTCTTACCACAATCTTGCATGGGCCATACTATCCCAACCCCACCTTGCCCCCATTTTGCAGATGAGGGCACAGAGGCTCAGAGAGGTGAAGCAACTTGTCCAAAATCCCACAGCTACTGAGTTCTGTCCGACCTTCCACCTCTCTAGGTCTCCTTTATTTGTAAAGCACTTTCGATATTTTGTGCTGCCCAACTCGGCCTTGCCTAAGCGCAGGTCTGAGCTGGTGTCATTTCCCACAGCATGCTAAGTGCATGGTGTGGCATTTCCAGGTGTCCTTGCTGGAAATAAAGGTTGGAGGGGGTGGTGGTATGGGGGTGAGGTAATCATGACAATATGGGATTGAGCGATGCCTCAAGGTGCCTTCTGGGGAAAGCTTTGATGCTGTTTGGTGGAGGAATGGATCTCCTATTTGATCTCATGAATGAGCAAAGCAGTGCATCAAAGCCATGATTCCAAAGTTGCTTTCTGGACACCTATAATCCCTAAGGGCTTCATGAAATGTCCCTAAAGTTGCCCAAATAACACTTCATTTGACCGTAAGTTTATAAACAGTTATTCACTAAAAACGATGCAAATGAAAACAGCAAGCAGCTACTAGTATTCTATCTACCAGATGGGCAAAATTGAAAGCCCTGGTAATAGCCATTGTTGGAGGGGTGGGGAGGGATAAACAGGCATCTCCCGCACTGCACGAGGCTGGTGGAGCACACGCTGATAACATCTTTCTGGAGAGCAAGCGGGTATTGCACATCAAAAGCCTTGGGGTTGTGCATCTGTTTTGACACGGCCCTTTCACTCTGGGGAATTTATTAAGGAAAGAATTAGACACACAGTTATGAAGAGGGTCATCGGTGGAGTTTTGGTGTCCTGGAGCCAGCTCACACAGGCTCTCAAGGACTGTGCTCTCTTGGTGGCATGTTGGCAGCTTCGGTGATGTTGGTAGCTTGAAATCGGTCATGGTGGGAATATTCACACTAAGAAAATTAGCAAACACTGCAAACCAGGGTTCTTCCCCCGAGAGTGCCTAGCATGTCCCAGTTTAACAACCCTGGGTGGTCATGAGAATGTACAATTGGTAACAACCAAAACATCCCACAGTTGGAAATTGGCTCAATAGACGAAGGTTCATCCATCCCATAGAATATTGTGTGGCCATTAAAAATCAGACTGGGGAAGAGTGTTTCTTGGTTGACACGGAAAACATTCTTGAGGGCCACTAAGTGAAGAAAGCATCTGCAGAACCACAGGCACATTTTGATACCAAGCAGACATATATGCCTGCACATGCACACGCACACACACGCGCACACACACTTGTACACACACAGACTCTCTAGAAGTCTCTACAAGCACACATTAGCATCACTTATTGCTAGGGAGCAAAAAGAGGAGAACTCACGCAGGAACAAAATATTATATAAGCTTACTTTTTACTATAAATTCTTTTTACTGTAAAGGCTTTCTTACAAGCATGCTATCTGTAAACTTTTTTAAAACTACCCTCATTAAAACATATCTCTGCTCCTTACTAACTCCGGCACAGAAAACAGGGCTGGAAGTATAAACACTAAAATGTTTATACTTTTAAACATTTTAGAGCAGGGGCTTATCTCTGAGACTACCAGGGACTTTTAAAGTTTTATTTATTTATTGTCTTCGGGTTTCATTTTCTTCATGCTTTTCTGGGTTTTCTGCATGTCAGTGAAACATTATGTTTAACAAAAACAACGATCCAATTAACATGCCAAGTCTTTTTTTCGAGAGGGACAGGGTGTGTTGGAAGAATGAGGGTCACAGTTCTAATGGGTCAGCAGCATCCATTGGGAACTAAGTAACACTGGACCATGAAAACAGCTTCCCAGCCCCCGGAGTTCCAAGGGGAAGCCTGTAAGATGGTTGAGTTCAAATAAAGGCTAGTGCTGCTTGGGTCCATGCTTGTGAGTTTCTTGAGACAGATTTGAGGTGAGGGAATATAGTGACCAGCCTCCTATGCCTAGGGAAAAAGCATGGGCTTGGGGTGAGGGTGAAAGGATAGATACCAGCTGGGAGGCACAGGCTTGAGAAGACCTAAGTGTCCCTTGGGGAGGACTGGAGATTTGCAAACCTTGAGGGTGGGCAGTCAGGATGGCTTTGTGATCAAATGTGCACGTATTCTTTCAGTAATTGACTGATTCATTCATTCATTCCACAGATAGTTCCTAGGTACCTCTTCGGGAGCAGACATGGGTTAGAGCTGACATAAGTTATTGTAACTAATCCTTGTAGTCATACTGAGAACTCTGATTCCTATTTAACAGTTGAGGACTGAGTGCCATGGTTTACGTCTGCAATCCCAGCACTTCGGAGATAGAGGCAGGAGGATAATATTGAACCCAGGAGTTTGAGACCAGCCTGAGAAACATAGCAAACGCCCATCTCTACAAAAAATAAAATTTTAAAAAATTTAGCCAGGCATGGTGGCATGTGCCTGTCGTTCCAGCTACTAGGTAGGGGTTGAGCTGGGAGGATCACTTGAGACTGGGAAGTCGAGGCTGCAGTGACCGTGATTGCACCACTGCACTCCAGCCTGGGCCACAGAGCGAGACTCTCTCTCTAACAAGAAACAGTTGAGGAAACTGATGCCCAGGGATATCAGGTCAGTTGCCCAGGTCTGTCTGTAGATGCAGGTTCTCTTTTGCTGAAAGGACATGCCTTCCTTTTAGACTGAGGGACTCTTGCAGGATGGTCAAGGCTAGTGACAATCATCAGACTTTGGCAATTCATTTTTTCATCCCTTCCCTGTTATCTCTTTGGTAGCAAACATAGTAGCGTCTCAGTGGAAGAAGCGATAGTTTTGACCAAGACCTCAACCCAAACACTCAAAAGGGCCTTCTAGATCTGCCTGCTCAGTACACAGATGAATGGGGAGGCTCAGGCAGACAGACCTCCTTCCCTTCGCTTCACACCACAGCCGTGCAGAGCTTAGAGGAGCTGTGGGCATGGGCGGCTACCCCATAGCCCCTCCGCTGCCCTTGCCTCTGCTTGATATCTGCACTGGGCAGCCCCACCCTAATTGCTAAGGCCAGCAAGGCCCCACCCTTGACCCTCAAAACACCAGGGTCCAGGAGATGGGGCAAGCAGGCAGGACCACTGACATGGGTGCCAGAGCCCCCAGAGCCTTGTCCTGCCTCAGCTTGGCCTTCAGTCCCAGCCCACCCTGCAGTTGATGAGTGTGACCTCAGGGCTGGAACCATGAACCCGAGCTCCTGGCCCCCCTTCTCAGCCACCCTGGTTCAGACGAGCACTCTGCCCAGAGGCAGTAGTTGTATTAGAGAGAAGGAACTTTGGGTCAACCAAGCCTGGTGCTAATTCTGGCTCTATTGCTTAGTAGCTATGCCACCTTTACCTCTCTGTGTCTCATATTTCCAAAGGTCTTGGACCCTGAAAAAGGCAATAAGAGTGTGGGGGTTAGTGTAATTCATTAATAACAGCTAATGCAGGACGTCTGCTTCTGATCACAGTAGAATAGCACAGTCTGCACTTACCCTCCCATCTGAAACAACCAAAAGCCAGACAAAATGTACAAAAAGTTGGTTTTCAAGATACTGGTCATGAGGCAACAAAGAAGAGCAATCCTAGAACATCAGGAAACATATGAGGCCAAGCTTACTTACTGGCTGGAGAGTTTCTAGGCCATAGCACAGAGTACAACGGAGACCCCAACAGTCTCTCTGATTGAAGAGATGGAACTTCGAGTCCAAGGAGGTTAAAGCTGCTAGAGTTTACACAACAGAGTTTTGGATGGGGGGGGGAGAGAGGGGGAGAGAGGGGGAGAGAGGGGGAGAGAGGGGGAGAGAGGGGGAGAGAGGGGGAGAGAGAGAGAGAGAGAGAGAGAGAGAGAGAGAGAGAGAGAGAGAGAGAGAGAGACCTCCAGGTATTCAGCTGATCATTGACCAGTGCCTGCATGTGAAGAAACTATCTGAGCCAGAGAAAGAGCCACCCACGTGGCTTAGATGGAGCAGCACCTGGTGCTCGAACAGAGCCAGGGCCAGCGCCTGTTCTCCCCAGCCAGACTGGAGAGTCTCGTGATTGACAGAACATTAGATAGGATACTAACGAAAGTCTTACCTCAGCTGCCAAGAATAGTTGGCCCTGCACTAAACTCTGCTCAGATCCAGCCTACTACATTTTAAAAGCAAGACTTGAAAGGATTAAACTGTTTCTAAGTAACTTAACTTTGTCCCAGAACACAGGAATACTTTAAAAATATCCAGTTCCCAACAAGGTAAGATTCACAATGTCTGACATCTAACAAAAAAAAAAAAAAAAAAAAAAAAAAAAAAAAGACCAGACATGCAAAGAGGCAGGAAAATATAACTATAATGAAGAGAAAAATCAATCAATAAAAACTGACCCAGAACTGACACAGATACTAGAATTAGCAGATAATGATGTTAAAACATTTATTGTACCTGTGTTTCATATGTTTGAAAAGTTGGAGACATGAAAGATATAAAATAAACTTCTAGACCCCATACTCAATGGTGAAAAGTTGAAAGCTTTTCCTCTAAGATCTGGAACAAGACAAGGATGCCCACTCTCACTTCTTCTATTCAATGTAGCACTGGAAGTTCTAGTTAGAGCAATTAGGCAAGAGAAAGAAAGAAAAGGCATCCAAATCAAAAAGAAAGAAGTAAAACTATCTCTGGTTGCAGATGACAAATCTCGACCAGGGCACGGAGGCTTCATATAGAAAATCCCAAAAGGTCCACTAAAAATCTATTAGAATAAATGAATTCAGTAAAGTCACAAGATACAAAATCAACATACAAAAATCAGTAGTGTTTCCATATGCTCACAATAAGCTATCTGAAAAACAAATCAAGAAAACAATCCCATTGACAATAGCTACAAAAAGAAATAAAATACTTAGTAGTAAATCTAACCAAGGAGGTGAAAGGCCTGTACACTGAAAACTATAAAACACTGATGAAAGAAACTGAAAGTGATGTGAATAAATGGAAAGATATCTCATGTTCACACAAGGGAAGAATTAATATTGTTAAAATGTCCACACTACCCAATGTAATTGACAGATTCAATGCAATCTCTATCAAAATTCCAATTACATTTTTCACAGATACAGAAAAACAGTTCTAAAATTCATATGGGACCACCAAAGACCCAAAAGAGCCAAAGCAATCTGGAGCAAGAACAAAGCTGGAGGCATCATACTACTTTACTTCAAAATATACTACAAAGCTATATTAATCAAAACAGCATGGTACTGGCATAAAAACAGACACATAGATCAATGGAACAGAATAGAGAGTCCATAAACAAACCTACACTTTTGTTTTTTTTTTTTTGAGATGGAGTCTCGCTCTGTCACCCAGACTAGAGTTCAGTGAAGCAATCCCAGTTCACTGCCACCTCTACCTCCCAGGTTCAAGTGATTCTTGTGCCCCAGGCTCCTAAGTAGCTGGTTACAAATGTGTGCACCACACCCGGTTAATTTTTGTATTTTTAGTAGAGATGGGGTTTCACCATGTTGGCCAGGCTGGTCTCGAACTCCTGACCTCAAGTGATCCCCTTGCCTCGGCTTCCCAAAGTGCTGGGATTACAGGCATGAGCCACCATGCTTGGCCCCTAAACCTCCACTTTTACAGACAATTGGTTTTTAACAAAGATGCCAAGAACACGCAATGAAGAAAGACAGTTTCTTTAATAAATGATATTGGGAAAACTGGATAGCCACATGCAGAAGAATAAAATTAGACCCTCATCTCACACCATGCATAAAAAATCAACTCAAAATGAATTAAATGTAATACATAAAACTATTAAACTAATAGAAGAAAACACAGGGGGAAAGCTCCACAACATTGGTCTGGGCAGTGATATTTTCAATATAATCTCAAAAGCATAGACAACAGAAACAAAAATAGAAGTCGGATTATATCAAACCAAAAAGCTTCTGAACACCAGAGAAAACAATCCACAGACTGAAGAGACAACCTACAGGAGAGAATGAAGTCAGTATGTTAAGAGATATCTGCACTGCCATATTCATCGTAGCATGATTCAAAATACTCAAGCTATGGAATCAACCTAAGTGTCCATCCACTGATGAATGGATAAAGAAAATGTAGTGTATATACACAATGGAATACTATTCAGCATTTAAAAAAAAGGAAATCCTATCATTTTCGACAATATAGATGGACCTAGAAGACATTACGATAAGTGAAATACGCCAGGCACAGGAGGACAAATACCACATACTCTCACTTATATGTGAAATCTAAAAAGGCCAAACTCATAGAAGCAGAAAGTAGAAGAGTGGTTAGCAGAGGCTGAAGGATGGAGGAAGTGGGGAGATGTGGGTCAAAGGACACAAAATTTCAGTTCAACAGGTAGAATAAGTTCAAGAGATCTATTGTATGTCATGGTAACTACAGTTAATAACAATACATCCTATGCTTGAAAATAGCTAAGAGTCTATTTTAAGTGTTTTCAGCACAAAAAATATGTGCAGTAATGCATGTATTAATTAGCTTGATTTAGCCATTCTACAATGTATACATATATGAAAACGTCATGTTTTACCTCATAAATCATACAATTGTATTTGTCAATTAAAAATTTAAAAATAAATTTCATAACAAAAAAATCTCCCAAACTTCTAGAAACGAAAACTTCCTATGTGAGAAGGTACATTGGATGGGATTAACAGCACAAGAAAATATTAGTGAACTTGAAGACGTAGCAATAGAAATGATCCAAAATAGGCCGGGTGCAGTGGCTCACACCTGTAATCCCAGCACTTTAGGAGGCCAAGGCAGGTGGATCACTTGAGGTCAGGAGTTCGAGACCAGCCTGGCCAACATGGTGAAACCCCATTTCTACTTAAAACACAAAAAATTAGCCAGGCATGGTGGCGGGTGCCTATAGTGTCAGCTACTCGGGAGACTGAGGCAGGAGAATCACTTGAACCCAGAAGGTGGAGGTTGCAGTGAGCTGAGATTGATCCACTGCACTCCAGCCTGGGCAACAGCAAAACTCTGTCTCAAAAAAAAAAAAAAAAAAAAAAAAAAAAAGCAAAAGACATTATCCAAAACAAAACACAAAGATACTTTTTTAAAAAATTGAATGGCGTATCAGTGAGCTACGGGACAACTTCAAGCAGCTTAATATACGTGTAATTAGAGGAGTGAAGGACAGAAGAAACATCTGAAGAACAGCTGACATTGTTCAAACCCCAGATCTAATAGTGAATGTTCATAGTTGTTTACTACATGCCAGATGCTAATCTAAGTGCTTATACAGATTAACTCATCCACTTGCAATTCTTACAAAAGCTCTTTAACGCTTGATCTATCCCCATTTTAAAATGAACAAAGTGTTAACCTATTGCCCGAGGCCTGAAAGCTAGGGAGTGGGTGCGCCAGGAATGGAATCTTGGAACTTCAAACCTTGTCTCTGTGGTTTGTGAATGCTTTCCACATTAGCAAGCCACATCCGTCCGCCATTTTTAGTGGCTGCGTAGTATTCCATCGCTGGAGTTCATTTAACAAACCCCTGTGGTTGAAATGTGGCCTCTGGTTTTTCACTGTTATGAAGAATGCTGCCCAGGATAGCCTTAGAGCTGAGATGTTGATGCCCAAGTATATTCCTTGCCTCAGTTTGTAATAGTGGAGCAATTGGGGTCAAAAGAGCTTCTACTACGTATTGTCCATGGAAAGTTTCTACAGCCCCCAGAAGCCCCGCCACTGACTTTTTGAGCTGCTTCTGACAAGTTAACTTCTCTGAGCCTCAGTGTCTTCATCTATAAAAGGAGAATACTATTCCCTACCTTTTGGGCTGTTAGGAGGATTCAGTGAGACACTGGGGCCAAGTGACTGTCACAGCACGCTGTGTGGCACGCAGTGGGTGCTCCCTTTGTATGACATCAGCGCTGAAGCAGGAGGCGGTCCATGGAGCTTCCTGGGGAGCTGAGTTGCGCTGGGGGCGTGGGAGGAACGCAGAGGGGCGCGTTCCAGCCTGAGGCCACCCCCGTGAGTCTCCCTGAGAGACCCAGGGCTGCTCTGAGCGGCTCCAGCTGGAGCTCTCCCCGTCCTGATCCGCCCACTGACTCACAGTCTCACCCAAGCCCTGGAAAAACAAACCCTCACTGTTTTCTTTCTGGGCCCCTTTCCCCGATTCTATCAGCTTCTTTCAGGTAGAGAAGGTTTATACTTCATCGGTTTAACACAAAATCCGCCCCCTGCACACACCCACACACGCCCGTGTGTCTCCCCACCCCTATTTTATTCCCCTAGGGACCCACACTGGCTATTTTTCCACAGGTACCTCCTAGGGACACAGTTAATGCCTGGGGTGCCCCTCACCGTGGGACTGCAGGCCCAGGGGAGCTCGGCTGCCTCCCTGTATCTCGAGCTGTACCAGCGGGCCCTGGGCCCCTGGTCATTCCCATCGTGCCTTCCTCACAGTTCCTGTGACTGGACCCAAACAGAATTTCCTAACTCAGCCAGGCGTGGTCGCTCATGCTTATAATCCCAGCACTTTGGGAGGCTGAGGCAGGAGGATACACTGAGGGCAGGAGTTCAAGACCAGCCTGGCCAACATGGTGAAACCCCGTCTCTACTAAAAATACCAAAATTAGCCAGGCATGGTGGTGGGTCCCAGTAATCCCAGCTACTCAGAACGCTGAGGCAGGAGAATCGCTTGAACCTTGAACCTGGGAGGCGGAGGTTGCAGTGAGCCAAGATCGTGCCACTGCACTCCAGCCTGGGCAACAAGAGTAAAACCCCATCTCAAAAAACAAACAAAAAACAACAACAACAACAAAAACAATTTCCCAACTCAAACCATCATTTCCCACTAAATCGAATTCATAGAGAAATGTCTTCCTCCCCAGCCAGGACACCTGGAAGACTGGAAATGGTGAGTGTTCGGGGCCAGCTACCTGAGACCCGGCGGGGCTAGTTGGAAACGGCCGGAACCGGCTGTGGCAGGACCCCAAGCTCCCTGCAGGCGACTTTGGGGTTTGGGACCCGAGTTCTGGCGCAGCTCGGCCCTCGGGCTCCTCGGCCTCAAGGTGGGGTTGGGCCAGCAGCCAGGACCCCGGGCGTTCTGTCCCCTGCCTGGCGACTGCGGCCCGGAAGCCCTCTCCGAGCAGCTCTGCCCCGCAACCTCGCGTCGTCTTCCCAGATTGTGCGGGGGCACACATGACATAAGGAGAGTCCTGCCTTGGGTGTAGGGTTCGTGTGGGAGGAGCTGCATTCCGTGGGGTCCCCAGCACGTTTCTTTTCTGTTAAAAATTAAACTGAGGAGCTTCTGGGTTGCTGAACACATGGCGAGGCTGGGATAGTGGGACGCCCAGAGAGAGCAGGGAGGCTCCGTATCCCCCACTCCACATCTTGCTCTATCATTCTCATCATCTGGCTCTTCATCTATGTGCTTTGTAATGTCTTTTATAATAAATAGGTAAACAAAAAAAATTAAACTGAGGCACTAAAAAAAAAAAGTCTTCCTCCTTTCCCTTCATTTTCTCCTCTAAGAACAGCATTTAAAAATATGGTATTAATGTGGTTTTTAAAGCCTGCTAGCTAGTGTGACTAGAGATAAAAATCCTATGAGAAACATGTTCTGACAGACTGAATTACATCTTGTTTGCTAAGAAGGGAAGGAACGCTTGTTGAACACGTGCTATGCATCAGGCCTAGGGCCTGCCACTGCCTCCAATCACTCTCTTCATCCTCAACAACGCAAAGGTAGGTATGATTATTTCACAGGTGAGGAATGAGGCCTAGAGAGCCCAAGGGACTTGCCCAGGTCACACAGCAAGTTGTGTCTGGGCCAAGGAATGGGGCCCAGAAGCCCTGACTCAGAAATGGAGTAGGGGTCTCCTCCTCTGGGGGATGCAGGAGGCTAAATGAGTCCTTTCTGGAAATGCTAGCCCAGTGAGCCAAATATGGTCTTTCCTCACCTTCATCTCACTCTGCTTAACTCAGCTCTGTGCACACAGTAGGTCCTTCTTACCTAATGACTTCTGTGCTTCATCCATCCATTCCTTTGTTCATTTGCTGAGCACCTACTGTGTGCTGGCTCTGTGCTAGGAGCCAAGGACATAGCAGTGAACAGACGCTGTCTTAGTTGGTTTGGGCTGCCATAACAAAATACCAGAGACTGAGTGGCTCACAACAGGCATTTATTGCTCTCAGTTCTGGAGGCTGGGAGGTCCAAGGTCAAGGTGCCAGCAGATTCCATGTCTGGGGAGGGTCTGCTTTCTGGTTTCAGAGATGGCACCTTCTTGCTGTGTCCTCACACAGTGGAAGGGGTAAGGCAGCTCTCTGGGGTCCCTTTTATAAGTACGCAAATCGCTCATGGTCTAATCACCTTCCAAACGTCCCACCTCTTAATACCATCACATCGAGAACTAGGATTCCAACAGAGGAATTGCTGGGGGACACCAACATGCAGACCTTAGTAGATGGTTGTGGCCACTACCTGCATGAGCTCACACACTAGGGGAAAAGGCAAGAACCAAATAAGCTCGTGAATAAATGCACACTGGGACCCATGAAAGCTGCCACTAACAACAAATGGAGGCAGGACACCATGGCTCACGCCTGTAATCCCAGCACTTTGGGAGGCCGAGGCAGGCAGATCATGAGGTCAGGAGTTCGAGAACAGCCTGGCCAATATGGTGAAACCCCGTCTCTACTAAAAATACAAAAATTAGCCAGATGTGGTGGCGGGTGCCTGTAATCCCAGCTAGTTGGGAGACTCAGGCAGGAGAATCGCTTGAACCCAAGAGGTGGAGGTTACAGTAAGCTGAGATCCCACCACTGTACTCAAACCTAGGTGACAGAGCAAGATTCCATCTAAAAAAACAAAACAAACAAAAAAAAGTAAAAAAAAGAACAAGTGGAGAGGGGTCCATGAGGTTGCAGCAAGTGGGGAGGGAAGGGAAGGGAGGTAAAGGCCCTGCTTCCTCAAAGTCTTCAGGATGCTACCTGGACAAAGGAGGAGAGATGGGAAAGACCAGGTGCCTGGAGAGACAGAACCAAGAGTGGAGAGAGAAAGTCAGAAGATGAAGAGAGGTCAGGCCAAGCCAAGCTCAATGGGCCACAGATGGGAACTGGGGTTTGATCCCAGGATGATAGGGAGTCACTGAAATGTTTTAAGCATAAGTGTGAGATGATCGGATTTGTGTGAACGGCATTCTAGGTGCTGTGGAGGGGAGAGGTTTTGTGTGTGACGGGTTAGCTTTAAGTTTGGAGAAGCTGCCTGGATCAGATGCTGGGAAGGCAGAAGGCACTGGGACAACAGACATACAGTGCAGCCACAAGGAAAATCAGTCTCCTCCACTATCCCTCTATTGCACCCGCACCCATGCTCTTTCAGAGACTTGTAAGAAATGTTGGTCCCTTTCATTATTCCTACCAGGGCCCCTGACATAGTCCCCACCTGTAACTCTTACAGGCCACTTCCCCACATTCCAGACATGCTCACACCCCCTAACAGGCCTGAGAGCCAGGTGGTATTTGATACTCATTTTCTAGAGATGCGAATTGGAGGTGGAAGCTGAGAAGCGAACTGCCCTAGGTCATTGGCCTCTAAGAAGTGGAGCAAAAATTGAGGCAGGTTCTAGTGGGTGGATTCTCTCAGCCTCACTGTCAGTTCGTTGGAAAATAAACTTGCGCTTCCTGAAAGAGCAGAAGGAAGTGCACGTCCACCTGGCCACAGCCTGCCACTCCCCTGGCTGCTGCCATGGCAGGGCTGTGGGCCCCCTGAGGCCCGGGGCCTGCCTTCGTTCATCAGTGGGCACTTTGTGAGTGCCAGATAGATGGATGTGACATCGCAGCAGCCTGCTCTGTCCTTCAATTCATTTGTCACTTGCTCAAAATCCCTCTCCAGCTCCCATCATCCTCTGTGAGACCTGTCAGGACCAGGGCCTCTCAGCAGCCAGGCTCTCACTGCCCTCTCCAGCCTCGTGTTTGGGACAAAGGATGTTTGAGGAGCCATAAGAACATCAAGCAAGGCTGTAAAAAGGAGAGCTCAGAAGTGAGGCCCAGGCCCTTTGGTTTTTCTATAAGCCATTGCTAGACCACCCGCTAAGTGCTAGGAATGTACACAGAAGCACTGCCCACCCCTACACCTACAACCAGCAGCTCGCAACAGTGCCTAGAACCCCACCATTAAAGCTGCTCCTTTGCAGCCCTCGGGAACATGCAGAATGATGAACAACCCACGCCTACACTGCAGACCTATACACTACTGCCCAGAGAGGGCTGGGTTCTTGGGGAGCTGGCTCGAGTGATGAACAACCCACACCTACACTGAAGACATGTATACTAGTGCCCAAAGAGGGCTGGGTTCTCAGGGAGCTGCCTTGCAAAAATCGAAGGGCTGTGGGAACAGGAAAACGAGTTTCAACTCGAGTGGAAATGAAAAGGTAGCCAGCCTGGGTGCAACTGTGCTATCTGCTAAGAAGCATTTGGGCTGGTGTGCTTGCTATTGTACTGCTTTCCCGCTTTACAACCAGAAAGGCACTGATTGGGCATTTTTCAGAGACTCCTTCAGGCCCGTCCTGCTGATTGAGACAACTTTTTTTTTTTTTTTTTTTTTGAGATGGAGTTTCACTCTTGTTGCCTAGGCTGGAGTGCAATGGCGCGATCTTGGCTCACTGCAACCTCCGCCTCCCAGGTTCAAGTGATTCTGCGTGCCTCAGCCTCCAGAGTAGCTGGAATTACAGGTGCCCACCAACTTGCCCGACTAATTTTTTTGTATTTTTAGTAGTGACAGGGTTTCACCAAGTTGGCCAGGCTGGTCTCGAACTCCTGAACTCAGGTGATCCACCCGCCGCAGCCTCCCAAAGTGCTGAGATTACAGGCATGAGCCACTGCGCCCGGCCACAAACTTCAACTCTAAGGCTTAGAGCAGCACTTTGCAGCATTCCCGACAATGGAATCACAGGATGGGGTTGTCAAAATGCAGATTCCAGGGCCTTGCCCACACCTACAGAATCAGGATCTCTAGGGCAGGGCCAGGGAGTCTGCATTTCAAATGCACGGCCCCTCGTGACTCTTATGCCTATTGAGGCCTGAGAGGCCCTGACACAGGAAGTAACCATCAGGGTGATTCTATCTGTAACACCGCAGACGGACTGGATCTGTAACACCGCAGACGGACGGGGGGATTCTATCTGTAACACCGCAGATGGACCGGGGGATTCTGTCTGTGACACCGCAGACGGACCGGGGGATTCTGTCTGTGACACCGCAGACGACGGACGGGGGGATTCTGTCTGTGACACCGCAGGCGGACGGGGGGATTCTGTCTGTGACACCGCAGGCGGACGGGGGGATTCTGTCTGTGACACCGCAGGCGGACGGGGGGATTCTGTCTATGTTGCTGCAGACAGACTCAGTTGCTCTCCTTGGAGAACTTATTAACCCCTTTCTGGGTCACGCTGCAAACAAGAGTTCCTCCTACTGAGAACTGAAGCTGGGAGAGCCACAGAGGCGGTTGTGTCTGGGCTGGGTCGGGGAAGGCAGACTGTAATTCAGCAGGCTGAAGTGGAGCGGATGACCAGAAAGGGCACTCCAGGCAGAAGGAACAGCCTGCAGAGAGGCTGGAGGCTGAAAGCACCATGGAGAGGAGAGGGAGCTATATATACTAAGCAGTCTGGAGGACCTCTGTTGGGGGTCATCACTGGTCCTCTCTGAGCAGGATCATCTTTGTGAGATGAGAATACATTTTTGTTTTGTCAATTCTACAAGACACATGGGTGTGCATTTCGACCTGTGTGAGATCAGAATGCCCTTTACAACAAAGAGCATCTTGGGTTGTGCAGTGCCGTGACCATACCTGCCTCCCACGGCCACTGGGAGGATTTGAGGGGAATGGAAGGAAAGCACCGCAGTGGCGTTTGGCAGCGCAGGAGCCCCATCAGTGGAGCTACACTCTCTCTGAGCTGGGGAGAGCCTTTGGGAGTTGGCTTGGAAATTTCCTAAAGGGCTCCTCTCCTCCCACTTTCATTCCAATGCCCTTTATGGCCCCAGCGGTGCCCTGTAATAACTTGACTTTATGACAACAAGCTCAGGTGAGCTGCTAGTCACAGCTGCTGGCCTGAATGGCACAATCATCTGTGTGGGTGGAGTTCTTGTCCCATCACCCATGGGCTGGGATCAAAGTCCTGTCCTTGCTGCCTGGCAACCCCCGAACTAGTTAATTAGGAGAACATTCAGCCTTTCCTTCCCTGTCCCATCAGGGTTTATTACTGAGGAGCAAAGGAGGGTGTGGGCTCAGCGCGGGGTTCCCAGCCCCAGCCCCACGCTGCGGCCTCATGGGGCCCGGCAGGATGCCTATGACTGGGCTGTTGTGACCTTGGGCAAGTCACTGAGCTTCTCTGAGCCTATTTCTTCTCTCTAAAATCGGAGAAAGAGCATAGCTTTGGTGAGAGTTGCTGTGAGGAACCATTCATTTGTATATTGAACAGATATGTATTGAGCGCCCACTGTGTGCACTTAGGCTCCAAAGATACATCTGTGAACAAGGCAGATGAGATGCCTGTCATGTTGCTGACCTTCCAGTGGGAAGGAAGACAATACATGGGTAACCGTATCAATATAGTTTCAGAGTCTTTGAAGAAAATAAAACGGAGGGCTGAGATAACCCCATGCTGGAGGGAGAAGGAGCAGGAAGCTTAAATCTATCTAGTCTGAGAGGCCCCTCGAAAAAGGTCACACTTGAGCTGAGCCCCTGGTGGTAAGATGAAGCTGCTTTGGAGATCTGGGGAAAACACTCAGGCAGGGGGACGGCAGGTGCAAAGGCCTTGAGGCTGGGTGAAGCTCAGTGTTGCTTCAAGAGCAGAAAAAGGCTGGTGTGGCAGGACCAAAGTGAACACAGGCCAGGGTGGTGGGAGACAGGCAAGAGGTCCGCAGGGGCCAGGTCACAGGGGACCATGTGGGCAGGTCAGAAAGTGGACTTCTATCCACAGAGCAAGGGGACACCACTGGGGGGACTCAACCAGGGCCATGCCATGGAGTGAGGACGCTGGCCCTGAGAGAATGGATCCAGGAAGCCCAGCTCGGTGGTGTAGATCTCACTATGACTGCTGTCTCTTCCCTGGGGGATCAGGAGAGCTGGGATCCCTCACACAGACCACTAGGATTGAGCACAGTCCTCCCACACCCACTGAGCTCGCGGATCTGTTCCCCTTATCCCGATGCCCCAAATGGTGATTCACGTAATGCGACAGTCAATAGCTGATGCACTCAGGTTAAATTTATGCAGACCTCGTGTGATATTAAAAATCCAGGGAGCATATATTTTGAGCACAGGGGATGCCAAAATGTATCTGCTTATATTTCAGGAATTTATTTAAGGAATTATTGGGCTGGTGTGAGCGGATGTTTATCTGAGCTTTTGCTCCCAGTCGGGAAGAAACAGGTATGCACAGCTTGTTTGCTAAAAATAGGGGGATCCTCAGTCTGCTTTCATGTAATGGGTCCTGAAATATCACCCCCCACGTTTCCCACCCCCACCTCAGGCTGAGCAGCAGAGCAGATCCACGGAGATCTGGCTGTGGAAGAGCTTTGCCTGGGAAAGGATTTGAGGCCATGGGGCCTCGCTTCAGGGTCAGCAGCTGCTGAATAAATTCACACACTCAGTGCACACCTATAATCAGGTCCCTCTGCAAGGCAGGTCTTTGGAGTCCCAATCCCCTGCTTGACTCTGACTCTGTTCCCCTGTGTAACTTTGTGCTAGGATGCTGGGTCCAGGTGGTTGCTTCTACCCCTAGAAGACAGGGACAGCGAGGCCCACCTTGCAGGCTGCTGAGAGGCTGGAAGTGGTGATGCTCAGAAGTGAGATCTGTGCTATTAGCAGATCCGCTCATCCCAGGGTCTTCCCTGGTTCTAGTGGGGGCAGGGCCTTCAGAGCCTGACTGCCTTTGGCCAGTGGCCAGAAGAGAACCAGAAGGAGGGTGAGGTGCTCACTGCTCGGAGAGTCCCAGATGAGTCCGTTTTATAGATGGCACAGAGGCCTGGGAGACGAGGCTGAAGGTGGCCTGGCTGAGCCTGGCCCCGGCCTTCGTCCCCCTCTGACCTTCTCCCCTGAGCCTCCTGCCAGCCTACACTCTCCACGCTAGCTGTCTGCCTGGGCATTCCTTGCATTCATTCAGTTACTCCATCATTCATTCATTCATTCATTCATTCAGTTACTCCTTCTTTCTTGCATTCATTCACTCACTAATATGCAGCAACTGTTTTTGGGCCATTTCACAGCCCTGGTTCAAGGCCTTAACTGGGGCATCTGAGGCCAGGAAATTTAGACTGCGGAGGGCTTTGCCCCCCAGCTGGGCTGGGCAGGAGCTCCACTCTCTGACAGTGGCTCAGAGTGGCCAGGGTGGGCCAGAGGAGCATTCGTTCTAGAGCCCCTTCCCCAGGGGCCAGCTCAGGGGAGGCTGGGGGACTGGACAGATAGGGAAACTGAGGGAGCTGGGGAGGCCCCCAGGTTGGGGCTGGGCAAGACTCCTTCTGAGCTCACTTTTCCCTCTTTCCCACAGTCTTCCAGGGAGGGAGGAGCACCTCAACCTCTAGTTATGGTGAGGCTGGTAGTCAGCTTCAGCTGGGGACACTTCCGGGTCAAGGCCTTTGGGTGCAGAAAGATCTGGGTGAAATGTCTCAGCTTGGCCACCACCCTTCCCTCAGGTAATACCAAGGTCATTTGAGAAGACACCTCCCAGCTCATGCAGTCCCCTCTGCCTGGTGTATCCTTCCTCACACACCCACCCGGCTTCCTTCCCGCCCCCTCACGGATCCCCTTACAGGTCCCCTTTGCAAAGAGGCCTTCTCTGACCACCCTGGCTGGAGGGGCCGCCCCCACCCACACATCATGCTGATTCGTTTGTCTCACTCCACGTAGCACCCTTACTTAGGGCAGGGACCCCAGCTCCCCTCTGAGTGGGGGAGGACAGTGGTCAGTGGTCAACTTTCCTCCCTATGGGACACACCCACTGGCTTCAACTTTGGTGAGGGAGGAGTGGGGAAAGGGGATTCACAGTGTGGAATGTTCTGAGATCGGTGCTATTCCTAGCCCCATTTAGCAGGTGAGGAAATGAGGCTCAGAGAGGTAAAGCACTTGCCTGAGGTCACACAGCAGGAGCACAGAAGGGTAGACACCCAGGTTGGTTGACTGAAGCCCTGGCTATTTTCTCCTGGGGAGGTTTGTGAAGAGGTAAGGGGATGACTAGAACCCACAGCAAACTGGCTGCAGTAGAGACTGACCGAGCGCGCAACATCACTTCAATCTGTCTTCCACCTGGGCATTATTAGAATTTTTTAAAAATTTAACTATTATCTTTTGTATTGGCAGTTTGCTGAAAAGAGATATAAAGGACAGAGTGGCCCAGGGCCTGCTATGTGAAGTCTCCTGCTCAGTCTCTGTCCCCAGGCTGGGTGGCACGGTGGCTTTCCCCTCCCCAACCCCCATCTGGCGAGGACAGGGCCTGTGTTGCTGGGAGACCCTGGCGATCATAGGGGATGGGGTGGAGGATGCTGGCAGATGGGTGGGCACAAGGCCCTTTCAAGGCAGCTGCTAGGATAGGGGCCTGCTTTGTGGGGTCTTTTCAAGAGCTGCAGCCACACACAACAGGGGACCAGAGAAGGCCCTTTCTTTGCTTTCTTCTTCCACACCTGCTCAGCCACCTGTTCCTCCAAAGGCTCCGGCCTCTCTCCTTCTCCTCTTGCTGACTCCACTGGGCTCCTCCTCCCTCTCCTGAGCCTCTTCCTGCTCCCCCACTGAGGCCCTCAGGGTTCCCTACACACTGGACACCTGCTCTTCCTCCACAAATCCTCAGCACAGTGCACAGCTTGCCTCCCAGGCCTTTGCCTGTGCTGTTCCTCCCCCATGAGTGCCTGTCCTGCTTGTCTTCGCTTGTCAGAGTCTACTCACACCCCCGTTCAGAAAGAGCTCTTCTGGCCTGGTGCGGTGGCTCACACCTGTAATCCCAGCACTTTGGGAGGCCGAGGAGGGTGGGTCACCTGAGGTCAGGAGTTTGAGACCAGCCTGGGCAAAATGGCAAAAACCTTGTCTCTGTTAATAATACAAAAATTAGCTGGGCATGGTGATGGGCGCCTGTAGTCCCAGCTACTCAGGAGGCTGAGGCAGGAGAATCTCTGGAACCTGGGAGGCGGAGGTTGCAGTGAGTCAAGAGCGTGCCACTGCACTCCAGCCTGGTTGACAGTGTAAGACTCTGTCTCAAACAAATGGACAAACAAACAAAAAAAAGAAAGCGCTCTTCGTATTTGGGGTTCACATAGACCCTAAGGGAATTTTGAAAACCACGTCCCCGACACAAACGCTTTTAGTTGGCATCTGAATGTTTTGTCCTAAGTGTAAATAGTTGCAAAGGTAATTTCTAGCATGCTGTATGCTTACCATGTGCTTTAAATAAAATCTCATCAAAACTTTGGAGCGTAGGTTCCGCTCACTTCTTTGCCTGAAAACTCTTCCATGCACACTGAGTGGCAAAGCCACACCATGCAGCCAGGTCAGGCTGACTTTCAGGCAGAAAACTATATGAGTTCATTTTCTAATCTACAAACATGCTAATGTGCATGTCTGCATCAACCCTGTCTTCTGAATTTTATTTCTAAGTCTAAGATGTACAGGGCGTTTGGCACCTGGATGGAATGAGGCTTCATCCTTCTGGCTTTCTTATGATGCTATCTCACTCTCCTGCCTGGGGATGTTTCCTTAGCACCTGGATGCAAATTTCCTTCCGTTTAGTGCCCTGGAAGATGTTCTTTTAAACTTCTTATTGTGAAATTCCACACACAGAGAGAGGGTCCATTGCGTATGGATAAAATTCACATGAAAACTAAAATGCGCAGTTCAATAATTTATCAAAAAGCAATCATCAAGTGAAGAAATAGAACATTTCTAGCTCCCCAGAACCCCGCCTTGGGCCACTGCTAATCACTACTCCTCCCTCCTGTTCAAAGGCAATCACCGTCCTGCATTTTATGATAGCCATTTCTTGCTTTTCTTTTGAGTTTTATCACCTACACATGCTGGGCTTTGAACATCATATAAATGGAGTCACGTAATATGCATTCTTCTGTGTCTGGCTTCTTTCACAGAACATTATGTGTGTGAATTACTCAGGTCGCTGTGTGTAGCTGTATTTGTTTTCTTCTCATTATGGCATAGTATTCCACTTTGTAAGTGTCTCCTAACTTATCGATCCATTCTACAGTGGATGGGCATTTGGGTTGTTCTCAGTTTGGGGCCGTTTTGGATAGCATTTGATGAATGCTATGATGCATTCATCAGCAGGTCTTTAGGTTCATATAAGTAAGTATTTCTGTTGGGCATACGCCTAGGAGAGGAATTGCTGGATCATGGGGGTAGAAGTATGTTTAACTATGATAGACACTGCCAAATACTTTTCTAAAGTGGTTGTACCATTTTACACTCCTATCAGCCAAGTAGAATTCCTGTCAACTCTTGGTATTGTCAAAATTTCTTCACATTTCTGTCAACTCTTGGTATTGTCAAAATTTTAAACTTCAGCCAGTCTAGTTGGGGTGCTGTGGTTATTTCATTGTAACTTTAATTTTTATTTTCCTGATTATTGATAAGATTCAGCATCTTTTATATATTTATTGGCCATTGGAACATTCTTGTTGTGAAGTACCTGGCTTTGCTCATTTTATATTGAGTTGTTAGTTTTTATCATATTTTTAGTTGTGTTTATTCTGGGGGAAAAAGTAGGCTCTCTTGTAGTTGTATGTGGGCAAAGTATCTTTCCCCACTCTGTAACCTGCCTTTTCACTCTCCTATGAATGTCTTTTGACAGAAAGAATTTAAATTTCAATGGAGTTGATTTCATCAATCCTTTTGGTATGGCCACCACTTCCTGTGCCATGTTGAAGAATCTGTCTACTGCTCTGAAGGCATGAAGCTATTCTCTACTTTCTAGAAGTTTTACATTTTGTCTTTAACATGTATGTCTACAATTCCCCTGAAATTGATGTTGTGAATGGTGTGAGGTCGGGATCAAGCTTCATTTTTTTTCCATATGGATGGCCAATTGACCCAGCACCGGTCACTGAAAAGCTTGGCCTCTCTCCCACTACTTGGCAGTGTCACATTTGTCATAAAACATGCATCCATTTATGTCTGACTTTTTCTTCTATCCCATAAATAGATCTATTTATCTATCCTTGTGCCAACACTGCACTTATTTACCATTGCTTTATAATAGATGTTGATAGCCAGAAGAGCTATCAACTCTTCTGGCTAAAAGTTCTTCCTTTTCAAAAATTGGCTATCCTTTACCGTTTGTGTTTCTACATACATTTTTTTGAAAACTAGAATTTGTTTTCCAAGTTACACACATAGAGACACACACACACAGACACAGACACACACACACACACACACACACCTGTTAGGATTTTGATTAGAGGTGTATGTGTTGAATCTATAAACCAGTTTGCAGAGAATTGACTTATTTAAAATATTGAGTGGTCCCACCATGAAAATTATATATCTATTCATTTATTTTAGCATTTTTTGCTTCCTCTTAACAATATTCTATAGTTTTCTGAGTATTTTTTAGGTGAACCAATTTTTTAAAACCTATTAAGTGAGTGATAGTACTGGCAACATTTGGGTATAGCAAAATCATGAAGACAGCTTCTATCCAGAAATGTTTCCAGAATGTTTTCTCTGTACCTCCAGCTGGCCTGGTATCATAGGGACTTCAAACTGTACCCATGTCTGGGCCCTGTCACTGGCCCCTCTTCCCCAGCCCACTCAAAGGCTAGCCTAGAGCTGGGGCCCTAATAAACATGTACTGAAGTGAACACTGCCTGTCGCAGGCTCAGCCCCCAGTGTTCAACTCATTACTAGAAAACTGACAATCCAATCCATGCCAACATACTAAGGACAGGTCTGTTTCAGCTCACTGTATAAAACTGTATCATTTCAAAAGTAGTCTATTGAGTTCTCTCCCATTAGAAAAGTTTTGGTCAGGTGTTGTGGCTCACACCTGTAATCCCAGGACTGTGGGAGGATCACTTGAGCTCAGGAGTTTGAGACCAGCCAAGGTAACATAGTGAGACTTCGTCTCTTAAAAAAAAAAAAAAATTAGCTGGGCATGGTGATGCATGCCTGTGGTCCCAGCTACTTGGGAGGCTGAGATAGGATTGCTTGAGCCCGAGAGCTCAAGGCTGCAGTAAGCCATGATTGCACCACTGCACCCCAGCTTAGGTGACACAGTGAGACTCTGCCTATCTCCAAAAAGAAAAAAAAAGTTTTATACATACTCATTACAGAATATTTAGAAATTGGCCAATAGGTAGACAAAGGTGGAAAAAAATCACCCATATTCCTGTTCCTCAGATATCATCACTGGCCAAGTTTTGCTGTATTGCCTTTCATCTTGTTTCTATACACATTTTGTGTTTGCTTATTTTCTTTTTACAAGCTTGAAATCACCCTGAGTTTAGAGTTCTGTGTTCAGCCTTTCTCACTTAACATTAAAACGCAAGCCTTCTCCCCGTGACTCTAAAAACTCTGGGAATATCACAGCCAGAAGCTCTGTGATTGTATTGAGTGGCTAGCCTGTTTACTAAGCCACTGCGGTAGGAGGTGTTTGTGACTTTATGTGGGTGTACATGGTGTACAGTGAGCGTCTCTGGCCGTCAATTAGCTTCGTCCCTATCTATCTGGGATTACATCCTCAGGACAGGTTCCTAGAAGTGGATTCCAGACTTGAAGAATGTGAACCAAAGCCTGTGAGGAGTTTAATAGCAGGAGTTCGAACCTGCAACCGTGGCTGTCATGGGGCACGTGTTTCTTGAAGATTTACTATTGCCAGACACTTGTGTAAATTCTGAAGCCTTATTAACTCATCTAATGCCCATGGCCCCCTCAGCTAGTTTCTGTTATTTGACTCATTCTACAGATACAGAACCTGTGGCACAGACAGGTCACGTGACCAGCCCAAGGTCACACCCAGTAAGTGCCCAAGCTGGGACTTAACCCAGGACCCTCAGGCTTCACGACCCTGCCTTGACACCCCAAGCAAATGGAGGATCCCGCTGGCTCTTGAGACATTCGCACCTCCTCTCGTGGGCTTCTTCCTCTTGGCCTAAGGAATCTCTTCCTTCTGCAGGCGAGGAGTCAGTGAGGTGGAGGACGGGCCTGAGTCCACTGTGTCCCAGCTGTGTAGCCAAAGGGCAAATCCTTCACCTCTCTGAGCTGCAGTTTCTTCATCAGTGAAACGGGCAAAGAGGGTCCCATAAGGATGAAAAGAGGCCACAAAAGGGAAATGGCTCTGTGAACTTGAAAGTGCTCCCACAGATGGGCTGTCAGCATGAACGTGCTTGGGGGAGGAAGAAGTCTCTGTCCCTGTCACCCACTCCCAGCTGGCCCAGGCCTGCAGCTCTTTCCACTTCACCTTAACTGACTGATTCTCTCAGAGCAGCATCCTGACACCAGCTGGGCTGTGATGGGCAGTCCTTGCTGGTAGCTGAGCAGGAGTAGCTGCTCATCCCATGGTCCCCAGGGTCTGAAGCTAGGTGCTGCACAGAACAGGTGCTCCAGCAGCAGTCATGGGATGGAGTTTCAGAGAGCCCCCCTGGGATGTCACCCAGTTAAGGGACCAGTGGTAGCAAACAGGAGTGGCAGGGGGCCAGAGATTATCTTTTTACACCTCTGATGACATTAATGACTCTCCTTTATACAGTGTCCTTGTGTCCCAAGAGTTTGGCCTGTCACTGAGACCCCATTGCTCTGAGCAAGCTAAGGTCACTTGCCCAGGTCACACGGCAAGTAAGAAGGAGAGTTGGGATTTAAATCAGGGTCTGTGTGACCAAATGCTAGATTCCCTTATATAGGTGGGCCCTATATATCCCACCTCAGGACTGTGATGCCCACAGCCTCAATGTCACAGTCTCATTAGAATCCCATCTGATCCTCACAACACCTTGCAGCCCTGATCTTTTCATGGCCATTTTACAGATGAGGACACTGAGGCCTGCCTGAGGTCCCCCCAGATGGGTAAATGCTGCAGCCTCAGCTGGTCCTGGACTTTCCGAGTCCCAGCCAATGTTGCAACTCCTCCAGCCTCCCAAGACAGATATGTCCCCTTGAGAAGAGCAGACAAAGTGATGAAGAACGGCCCTGACACGGTGGCTCACGCCTGTAATCTCAGCACTTTGGGAGGCTGAGGCGGCGGATCACCTGAGGTCAGGAGTTCGAGACCAACCTGGCCAACATGGCGAAACCCCATCTCTACTAAAAATACAAAAATTAGCCAGGTGTGGTGGCATGCACCTGTAGTCTCAGCTACTGAGGAGGCTGAGGCAGGATAATCAGCTTGAAACCAGGAGGCAGAGGTTGCAGTGAGCTGAGATTGTGCCACTGCACTCCAGCCTGGGTGACTGGGTGAGACCCTGTCTCAAAAAAAAAAAAAAAAAAAAAAGATGAAGAACAAAGACTTGGAGCCTGAGCCAGATTGTGGTAGGAAGGCTCCAGTATGGGCCAGGGTGGCTCCTTGGGTCCCTAAATAAATAAGGAGCATGGTCCCTTGTCACAGAGAGCAGTCAGGGTTCCACCGTCTCTCCTGGGATAGTAATGGTGGTTCCCAGAGATGAAGAGTGTGGTCTCTACACTGGGCCATGGGGCAACAGAAGGGACACACACCTGGTTTCATTTATTCTCCCAGTGACCTGTGAGACAAAACCTGCACCCTCTTCATTCTTCAGAGGAAGAAACTGAGGCTCCGTGAAGGAGGCTGCTTGCCAGAGGCCACGTGGCTGGGAAAGACAGAGCAGTGCTTTTGAGCCCAAGCCAGCCTGGCCCCAAGTCCAAGCTGTGCCCTGCTGCACTTTCCTTTCTTTTTTGAGACAAAATCTCGCTCCATCGCCCAGGCTGGAGTGCAATGGTGCGATCTCGGCTCACTGCAACCTCTGCCTCCTCCCAGATTCAAGCAATTCTCTTGCCTCAGCCTCCCGAGTAGCTGGGATTACAGGTGCCCACCACCATACCCAGCCAATTTTTTGTATTTTTAGTAGAGACGGGATTTCACCTGTTGGCCAGGATGGTCTCGAACTCCTGACCTCAGGTGGTCCCCCCACCTCAGCCTCCCAGAGTGCTGGGATTACAGTCGTGAACCCCGTGCCTGGCCCCTTGTGCACTTTCTGAGGCCTGCTGGGTTGCACCCTCCTGATCCTCCACTTGTCCCGCCAAGGTCTGCCTTTGCTCTCCTGCCTTTTCCAACCCCACCAGCCTCCTAGCAATACCTCACGAGATGCAGCCGAATCTCCCTTTACACGACAGATGTGCTTTAGAGAAAAAGTGTGCACTACGCTGGATCCTATTGTAAACATGACGGGATTTTAACCTCAGTCTTGACACAGCCTTCACTCTGCACCAGCTCCTTCCCAGGCTTCTTCTCATTTCATTCCCACTCTAGGTGTTTCTGTTCTCACTCTACAGATGAGGAGCCCGAGGCTCAGAGCAGGAACATGACATGGTCAATATCCTCCCAGCTGGGTAGAAGGGGGCTGGTTGCATACCCAAGCCAGGGGCCCAGAACTGGCCTCTGGCCTCTGTGGCATCTGTGCCAGAGCCAGAGAAAGGCCTGCATCTACTCCCCAGGGAGCCCAACTGAGCCCATGGGTGGCATATGAGGGTTGGTCTCCTGGACAAACAGGGCCCAGCACACCAAGGTTTGATTCAGGAGGACACACATGTCCCTGCTGTCCAGGACCCCGGTTCTGCCCTAAATCCTTCCCAACTTGGGATCCCCCTACTCAGGTTCCTGCTGCAGCTTATGTCACCCTGGGTGCTTCTGTGACTCCCCTGGTGCTCTGAGCCCAAATGACCCCAGCTCAAGGCAGCTGAGAAGGCCCGAAAGACCACAGAGCAACAGAGGCACCCAAGGGTTCAAGGCCCATCAGTCATGATTCACTTGCACAGTTCAGCGTGGCATCATCAAGCCCCTGGCTGGCCAACCCCTCCGGTTCCCTGCTTGGGTCCCCAACCACTTGGCTGCTCCTGACCCCGCCCAGCACCAAGACATGAAGACACCATAGTGATCAGAGCCAAGAGAGGCAACTTCACCTACCAGGCCTGCCCTGTGTCCCCACTCTGTTCTTTTCCTCTAGGAGAAATGTGCCTCCACCCAAGCAACTGACCCCAGGAATAATAATAATTAATAATAGTGGTGACTTCCTTCTATTAAACACTTGCCATGTGCCAAGCACTATTCTAAGTACTTGATACATATTGTCTAATTTAATCCTCAGAACAATCCTATAGGGCTAGTACTATCATTAGCTCATTTTACACACGAGAGAAGTAAGCACAGAGAATTTGAATAACAAGCTCAAGGTTACACAGCTAGATAGGCGGGAGGCCAGATTATGAGCCCAGATGATCTGGTTCCATAATCTGACCCCTTAATGAATACCCCATAACATGTGAGTGAACCCAGCCCCTGCCACTGGGTTCATCCATCCACTCATTCATTCAGTAAACATTTATTGAGCACCTACTCTGCTCTGTGCTGAGGACTTTCCATGCTTTGCCTCATTGCAAGTTTGTATCACCTATGAGGTAGATACTACTGTCATTCCCACTTTACAGATGAGGCAACTGATGTTCAGAGAGGTTAAATACATGCACAAAGATACACAGCCAGCAAATTGTTCAGCAGAGCAGGAGGATGCAAGTGCTCAGCCTTCAGAAGGTGGCATGAGCCAGAATATAGTAGACCTGGTGTGCCCAGCCAGGAGGCTCGGGCTCTGCCCTGCTCACAGGTGATCTCTCTATGTGGCAGAGGAGGCGGAGTGGCCGCAGAGGACTGAAATGACTTGCCCAGAGTCACCCAGCCAGAGAGTGGCAGAACCAGGACTCAGACCCAGACTGCTGGGCCCCATCTAACCCCTCTCTGCAGGGGAAGGGAGTTTTAGCAGAGAAGGGCTGCAATCAGCTTATGGGCATGTAGGGGTGGGTTCGGGGGGGAGATCCTGAGAAGGATAAGGCCTTCCCAAGCTCACATCTACTGACTGTTCACTGTGTGCCAGCCCCTTTTGATCCCTGCATCTATTTCTCCAAATGCCGTATGACATAGACTCTCAGCAGCTCCATTTTACAAGTGTAGACACTGAGGCACAGAGAGGACATGTAACCCTTAAGGTCACTCAGTTAGTGAGTAGCCAAGCCAGGATTTCAGCCTGGGTTCGTAAGAGTCACACAATCCAATATTCCAGTTTTTTTTCGAAAGTCCACGTCCCCCTGGGTGGGTTCTCTGCTGCTCCAGGAAGTCAGGAAGGGACAGCGGTTTATCCCAGGGCCAGGCCACGGCTGGGTACAGGACTCAGATGAATTAGTACAGCCCTGCCCTCAAGTTGCTGCAGGTAGGATGAGCCAGGCCCTCTACAAACTCTCAGCCATCTGAAGGGCCAAGAGGAGGAAAGCACAGACTCTGGGGTCAGAGTGGACTGGGTTCTAGTCCTGATCCTGTCGCTTTTGGCTGTGTGGCCTTGGACAAGTTGCTTCACCTCTCTGAGCCTCCCAGCATGCACTGTAGAATGGAGATGATAACAGCCCCTACCTTGCAGGAGGAGGTGAGGATTAAATGAGGAGACAAATACAAAAGTCTGAGAAGCAGCTCCTTAACCCTTAACTTCCTTTCCTGCTAATAGGGTTATTATGAAGATGAAAGAAATCAGAACCTAAGATGTTCAGCTAAACTGTTCTCTGCCTACGTGACTGTGGCCAAGCTATGTGCACTCTCTGGGCTTCAGTTTCCCCATCTGTAAAATGGGCATGTTGACAGTACTATCTCATAGGGTAATTGTGAGCTTGATACATCTATTGTGAGGCTTAGAACATACCTGGCACTCAATAAATGTTAGCTATGAGGTATAGTCATTATCATTGTAATCATACAGTGGATGCTAATTATTGGGATGATAGATTGATTTCCGTTCAGTTCAGCCCCTGCCGCAGGCTTCTATCCCATGCCCATGACATGCATTTCAGAGCATCTAAGCTCTGTCCCTGTGTTGTGAGAAAGTTGAGTGTGGAGCACCCATGACCCCAGCTCCCAGCAGGGCTGGCTGCCTCCCTTGGGTTTCAGGAAAATGTCAGTCCTTGGCCTTTTTAGATGTCTAGCATGGGACTATCCATCTAAATGCTGTTGATGTGTCTTTGGCTAGACTCAGGAAGAAGTTCTGTCTACTACTGTGTACCACAGATGAGCTTCCTTTGGAGCTGGCCCCAGGACCAAGCCTGTGTCTGCATGCACAGGACAAGGAAAACCAAAGGATGAGCCTTCTTTCCTTTTTTACCTTGGCCGCTAGGTACATGCTGCCAGACTCTACTACATAAAAGTGACTTGCTCAGCCTGTAATCCCAGGTGAGCAGTGGCTCACGCCTGTAATCCCAGCACTTTGGGAGGCCGAGGCAGGTGGATCACGAGGTCAGGACATCGAGACCCTCCTGGCTAACACGGTGAAACCCCGTCTCTACTAAAAACACAAAAAAATTAGCCTGGTGTGATGGTGGGCACCTATAGTCCCAATTACTCAGGAGGCTGAGGTAGGAGAATGGCGCGAACCCCGGAGGCAGAGCTTACAGTGAGCCGAGATTGCACCACTGCACTCGAGCCTGGGTGACAGAGCGAGACTATGTCTCAAAAAAAAAAAAAGTGACTTGCTCATTGGGGACAGTGCAGTGAGAGTACCAGGGTTTTTTGGTTTGTTTTTGCTTTTTCTTTTTAAATTTAAGATTCATGTACAGGGGGTACGTATGCAGGTCTGTTACATGGTTATATTAAGATTCGGGGGTTTAAGATTCGGGGGTACGTGTGCAGGTCTGTTACATGGTTATATTGTGTAATGGGGAAGTTTGCGCTTCTAGTGCACCTGTCACCCAAATTGTGACCATTGTGCTCAATAGGTAATTTTCAGCCCTCACTCCCCTCTCACCTCCTGGCTTTGGGAGTCCCCGGTGTCTATTGCTTCCATCTTTATGTCCATGTGTACCTATTGTTTAACCCTTACTTATAAAGTAAGAACATGCAGTGTTTGATTTTCTCATTTGTGTTTGTTTGACCTGGAGTCTCGTTCTGTCTCCCAGGCTGGAGTGCAGTGGCACGATCTCTGCTTACTGCAACCTCCGCCCCCTGTACTCAAGTGATTCTCCTGCCTCGGCCTCCCGAGTAGCTGGGATTACAGGCAACCACCACCATGCCTGGCAATTTTTGTATTTTTGTTTTTTTTTTTTTTTTTGTAAAGATGGGGATTCACCATGTTGGCCAGGTTGATCTCCAACTTCTGACCTCAAATGATACGCCCACCTTGGCCTCCAAAAGTGCTGGAATTACAGGCATAAGCCACTGCGTCTGGCCAGTGTTTGATTTTCTGTTTCTTAGTTATTTCACTTAGGATAATGGCCTCCAGCCCCATCCATGTTGCTGCAAAAGACATGATTTCATCCTTTTATATGGCTGCATGGTATTCCATAGTGTATATGTACCACATTTTCTTTATCAAATCATCGGTTGATAGACACTTAGTTTGGTTCAATGACTTTGCTATTGGAGCACTGGTATTGAAGCCCGAGGGATGCGGGCTCCTGGCTCCTCTGCTCACTGCTGTGCCACGTCAAGCATGTGGCCTCATCACCTGAGCTTGTTTCCTTTGTAGAGAGGACTAAGAACCCTCTGAGTTCTGCCTCCTTCTAGCTGTGTGACCTGAGCAGCTCTTTTCCATCTCTGAGCTTCAGCTTTCTCTCCTGCAAAATGGGAATTGACTTGTGTTAACGACCATGCTGCCAGGCTGTGACAAGGATCACTCGGAGGGTGCAACGTGGGGCCCACTATGCGGTTGGCACTTTGTAACCAGCAACTGAAAAATGATGCTTTTTCAGATAAAGACCTGTTGGAAATGGAAGGTTTCATAGTCAGGGTTTGCAGAAAAGCAGAGCCCTCCTGCAGCCATTTTAAAACCGAGCTTTGCAGTGTGACTCCAGATACTCGGCTCTTGAGTTGTGAGGAGGAGGCTGGGCAAACAGCCTGAAGGAAGGGGTCATTTCACGCAGGTGTCCACAGTGGGCATACCCCCAGCCTGGCCCGGCAGCTCAGTGTGCACCCTTTTTACAACATGCACCTGATGGCCTGTTATTGCATGGGGCAGAGCCTGCCAGGGCATGCCCCCAGGGAGCAATGCCAGGGAGTCTGGCCAGGGCACTCCCACTACCTAACGCCCTGGGAGGCTCTGCTGACGCTGCATAATCAAGAGAGACAGCCCCACCCAGAGGCCCCTGCAACCCATGTATGGGTACTGGTGCTCAAGGAGGGTGGCACAGTCTGTGCAACTCTGATGTGATTGGTGGAGATGTGTATGTGTGTGAAAGTCAAATCCAGGAGTGGCTGTGACTGGAGGCTGCTGCCCGGGCCCGAGGATGTCCCCACCCCATGCTCTGTCCCACAGGCTCTATGAAAGCCGTTAGTGTCTGCGGGTTCTGGTTCTGAGACCCCACCCATTCCTCTCCAGCCCCGGGGGCCTGCTGCCTTGGCGCCTGGGCAGAGCTGTCCTCTCTAAGGGACACTGCTAAGAAGATGAGACTTGGATATGGGCACACATAGGTTCACATTCCAACTCCTCTTAGCAGCTGCAGAGCCTTAGGCAGCCTTAGCCTCTCTGAGGCTTGGTGTCCTCATTTGGAAAAATGGGGATGCTAGAACCTATCTCCTTGGATGTGGTATGACTATAATATTTGGAGAAGGAAGAGATTCAGATTCCATTCCTGTGGTTATAAAGGCTCCCGTGCAGCAGGCACTCAGGGTCCAATAGTCCCTTCCCTTCCCTTGTTGCTATTAGACATAGTGCCTGGATCCCAGGCCCCTAACACATGCTGACAGCAGTTCCACTGTGTCCCGGCCAGCCCTGCTTGGGAGCTAGTGGGAAGAGGTGAGATTGGAAGAGGCAACAAAAATGGGAGGCCCACATCCCAGGAGATCAGCTTGGTACACAAGCTGCAAAGACAGGGGAGCACCTCTGCAGTCCTCTCAGGGTCAGTAGAGGCAGGACCAATCAGACTCGTAAACCTCAAACCATAAATCATCCCCATGGCTTCATGTGGGTTGTAGGGACTCAATGGATGATTGTACTGGAAAGTATACTTTAGAAGACACGTGACTCAAGAAGCCCCTCCTCAACTGGCTGGCAGGGAATATATGGTTTCTATTTGCACACCTCCTGGAACAGGGATCTCCCTCTCTCCCAAAGCCACTCTTCCACCTTTGTGGACCAGTTTTGTCTTCCTTCTCTAGTGTGGTGCCCAGAGCCAAAGCGACTTCTGGAATGGTTTAACCAACATGCACTGGAGCAACAAGCCCCTCCTTTGTCCTAAAGACTATACTTCTGTTAATGCATCCCCATTTTGCTCATTTGCTTACTTTCCCTACACATATCACTATTCATCAAACCAGGCTATAGGGCTACTAGCAGCTAAAACTCATTCCCTCACCGCCCTTTCTCTCCTCTCCCTTCTTCTCTCCCTCTCTTATTCCCCTTCTCCCTTTCTCCATTCCTTCTTTCTTCCCTCTCTTCTTCTTTCCTGTTTTTCTCTCGGCTCAGGGCAATGCATCTCTGCAGTCAATTTATACAAATGTGTATTGAGCACCTGTGTCTGCCAGCCCTGTTCTGGGCACTGGGGTTTCATAGACTATTACAGCTTGCTTCCTGCCCACAGGAGCCTCCTGTCTGGCAGTGGAGGGGATAGAAAGGTAACAGCTACAACACCTGTCTTGAGCGTGTAATTGAGGGACAGCACAAAGTGCAGAGGCACCTCAGAGGGGTAAGCAACTACTGTATGTGCCCAAATATAAGGCAATCCAAATAAAGGTTACAGGCACTCCCCCTTCTCCCTGTGAGAAGATGCACTTTATTGCTGAATAATATAAACTTAATGGGGTGAAGATGAAATAGACATCTACTTATAATATTTCATTTATTACTTTAGTTATATAAACATATTTACAATTATTCCCATATAAAATATTAATATGGAAAGATCGCTTTTGTCAGTTTCAAATTTCAGGAAACAATTTGATTCCAATTCATTTCTGTATGGCTTTGACACTAGTGCTACCATCGTGTGGGGTGGGGGGCAGGCAGCTTTTTATTAAAGCACGTCCTACTGTCAGAGATCCAGATGCTAACACACAGCGCTTTCGAATCCATGTGTCACGCAACCGCTGGGCACTGTGTCTCCACATCACAGGTCCGATCCGCATCACATTTTGACAGTGGGGATTCATTGGCTGCAGGTGAGCATATGTGATCTGTACAACATGGCCACTTACTAAGGTATCTGAAAGTGGCCTTTAAAAGGCCTATTCCCAACAACCTCTAACCTTTGCCGTCACAAAGTCACGTTTGTTTGCATTGCCTTATCTGAGGAAAATTCCCTCGATTCCCTTTATAAAATTGCAACCTCCATATGCAACCCAATCTCACATAGATTAAAGGAGGATCAGCCGGGTGAGGTGGCTCAGGCCTGTAATTCCAGCACTTTGGGAGGCTGAGGCAGAGGAACCGCTTAAGGTCAGAAGTTTGAGACCAGCCTGGCCAACACTGTGAAACCTCATCTCTACTAAAAATACAAAAATTAGCTGGGTGTGGTAGTGGGTGCCTGTAATCCCAGCTACTCGAGATGCTGAGGCAGGAGAACCGCTTGAACTCAGGAGGCAGAGGTTGCAGTGAGCCAAGATTGTGCCACTGCACTCCAGCCTGAGTGACAGAGTGAGACTGTCTCAAAAAAAAAAAAAAAAAAAAAAAGGAGGATCCCGCTAACGGACCTTTCTCAAACAGAACTTTGGGGTTAAAAATTAAGTCACTGAGCGAGCACCTGTAATAGGAGAAATTTGTAACTCAAATACAAGGCAATCTTATGTTCAGACATATGACGTCAGGGTGGGGTGGGGAATCACGTTTCCCGGAAGTGGAAGCTTGGAGCTGACTTTAAAGACCCAAGAACCCTCTGGGATGGGTCATGTACTGTAAACAGAAGGCACCGGAGATCTAGAAGGCTGTCTCCTGAATATCCCGCTTTTATTCGCATAGCTTTCAGGCCAGTTTTGCCCTGTATCATTGGAAGATCTTGGGCACCTCTCTTCCACTCTCAGAGCCTCAATTTCCCTATCTGTGAAATGTAAGTAATAATACATATTTCATAAGGTCTCAAGGGATACAAAAGCATGGAAAATAGAATTGAAAAAAACAACTCATTTGGA
The DNA here is from genome assembly GCF_047675955.1 of Chlorocebus sabaeus. Lineage (NCBI taxonomy): Eukaryota > Metazoa > Chordata > Mammalia > Primates > Cercopithecidae > Chlorocebus > Chlorocebus sabaeus. The sequence goes on along the minus strand of NC_132926.1, from coordinate 9,801,581 downwards.
ATCGGGTCTTCTTGGGGAAGTCATTGCCCTTCCTGGGCCTCAGTGTTCCAGCCTGTGAAATGGAGCTGGAGAAGGTCACAGCTGCACTTCCCACTGAGCGTGGTCCAGGTGCCTGAATGAAGAATGCCTGTTACTGCCTCTGCCAGGAACACTCTACCTATCTCTTCCCATGGCCAATGCCTTCTACTCCATCATATGGAGCTTATGTGCCCCCACCCCAGATTCTCCCTAAGCCCCCAAATAATGTCATCTCATCACTCTACTGGAATCTGTTTTATTTTCTTCTTGGCTTTGATTATTATATAATGTGATCGTAATTGCTTGTTATTTCTATCTTCAGCATGCCATCTCCAGGGCAGTGGGGACCTTGTCTGTATCTACCCGGCCCAGCACAGTGCCTGGCGCATAGAATGTGCTCAATAAATATTTTAACGAATGAGTGAATAAATTAATGAATATGGGTTCCCTCTTCCCAATCTTTGGACTCTAGGTTTCTTCTATTCCTCGGCACGTGGCCTAAGGGATGGAAAAGCCTCCACCCAAACCCGGGAACCCTGGGTGTACTGTCTCCAAGCCCTTTACGCGGTCTCAGGCGCCCTTCTGCCTCTGTGTAAGTTCCCCCGCGGCCGAAGCACTCTCCAAAGAGGTCTGCCGGGGCTAGGACTTGGCCGGCTGGGGTCCCGCGCCTGGAAGAGGGCCTGGCACACAGTGGGCCTTCTCAAAGTGTTAGAACAAACGGGTGACAGGCCAGCAGACTGCCGATCCTGGCACCCGAGGACACCCAGCTGCCCTGCGCGCCTTCCCGGCCCGGGCGCGGGAGCGGCGAGGGCGGGAGGCTTGGCTGTGCTTCTCCCGCCGCCTGGTGCAAACTTTCAAAAGATGCGGCGGCCGCGGCCCCGCCCCTGCACTGTTGCAGGCGGTGGGAGGCGGGGGCGGAGCCGGCGCGCCCGGGCCGGTGGCTCCGCCTCCTCCTCCCGCAGGCGCCGCCGCCGCCTCCTTCCCGGCTCCCGCCCCAGCTGCCGCCCGCCGGCTCGCCCGTGCAGCGGCGATGCCCCGGAGCGTCGACCCCGGTCCTGGTCTCTGGCCCGCCGCGTAATTAGCCTCCGCGCGCCCAGAGCGCGCCGCCGCCGCCGCCAACGCCGCGCCCGACGCAGCGATGGGCAACACGGTGCACCGGACCCTGCCAGGTACGCCGGGGAGCCCTGCCTGGGAGGCGGGCGCCGGGCTTCTCTCCTCTGGGGGACCCGCTGGGTGACTCCTGGAGAGCCACCCCACGCCCCTTGGAGCCCTCGGCGCGCAGCGGGCTGGAGTCTCCGGTACCTCCCGGACCCCAGCTCGGCGCGCGCCCCGCGGCTGGGCTTTGCACTCCGGGAGGGCGGGTGCCGCGTCCTGGTTACCTTGGGGACCCCAGTCCTCATTCTCCCGGCTTTGGCCAGATGCGCAAAAAAGGCCGCTGGGGCGATGCCGCGCGCCCCCTCGCCTTTGTTCCAGCCCGAGGGCGCTGATGAGCAAACTCAAGGCGACCTGGGTGGGGGTGACTGGAGCCGGGCTCGCCAGGGCTTCCGACGGCCAGAAGCCACCCGTGGTGCCGAGACTGCAGCTGCCGAGAGTGAGGGGTGTTCGCAGGGGCACCCCAGTTTCCAGCCTCCCAGCGCCCCCGCGGCACATGCTGCCTTGCTTTGGCCACGTTCCCACGCGCACCCCGGTTGCGCCCCCCTCTGGTGTCCGCTCCACTGGGGACTCCTTCGCCCCCTCGGAGTCGCTGCTGCAGATCGCTTCGCCCCCTAGTTAAAATCGCCCCAGAATTTCTGGGACAAGAGTGAGGGGATCCGGAGCAGGGTAACGGGGTAGGAGGAGGCCTTACTGGAAAATACATGGTAACTGTGGGAACAGAGCAGCGGTCCCGCGCCCGCGCGCGCCCGTGGAGGCTCAGTGCCCAGCACTTTGCATACCCCAGCTCGGTATGCAAAGAAGCTTCGCGATAAAGATGTGTATCCCAGTTTTACAAATAAAGAAATTGAGTGTCAGAAGAGGTGAAATGACTCACCCAAGGTTACACAGCTAGTAGTGGGAGAATCTGGAGTGGGACCTGTGTCTGCCCTCCCTCCCCTCACACGCCCAAGTCTTTAGAAGTATTTTGTCTTAAGGCTGAGCCTTTGTAGCATCCTTTGAGCAAAAGGTGAGAGGAGTGTGTGTGTGTTTAAAGCACAAAGGCTCGGCTCGGTGGGGAAGCAAGTCAGCTGTGAGGTTAATTGAGTGTGAGGTTCTGGAAGAGGGACATATCACCCCATCTCTGCTATAACACTCCCATATAGCTCTCCCTTCTAGGCATTACATGCAGTTAAAGAATAACTTCCCCTGGAGCGGGTTGGAATGGACAGTGCTGAGCCCAGGATTCCCAGGGTCAGCTTAAGGAAGAGGAGCCAACTCCTACTTTACAAGCCTCTGAGCTACTGCACTCAAACGTTCAAGTTCCCAGAGAGCTGAAGTCATCAGCAGAGTCACCAGCTAGTCAATGGCAGAGGTGGAATTAGAACACAGGTCTGCTTACTGGAGGGTGGCCTCTACCTTCTGTGGACAGGGCTATTGCCAGGTTGGGGGAGAACCCACCCGCGGGTCAGGAGATATCTGGGGATGTTGGCAAATAGGGCAGCAGATATTCTCGCCATAAAGACCCTGGGATGAGGCACCTCAGCACAGGCCCGTTTGCTTGGTTTCTTAATTTAAAAATGTTTATACTATTCTAGTAAAAAGCCATTCTGCCACCTGTGGGTCAGCCTTGGGGTGCGTAAAGGGACAGACACACGCCAGGCAGGCTAAATATAGCTGGAGATTTATGTATTCTCCATCCCTCTCAACCCTCTTTCTGTGGGCTGGGCCACCCTAGGCTGGGAGCCTGCAGTTAAGGTTGGTTACCCACTGCAGTGTCTAAGTATGGGGAAGTCAGACTCTCCTCTGGGGCTTGAAGCTTGCACTGAGTTTGAGGAAGGGGTCAGAACTGGAATTCCTGAGTCACATCGGGTGGCTGGTGCCAAGAATATGAAGAGCCGTTAATTGTTTTCCGACCTACCAGTAATGAGTTTCTTTCACACCCTGTGCTGTTTTTTATACCTCTGTGCTTGGCATGTGACGGTCCCCACGCATGGACTGTCCTTTCTTGTCTAGTCGGCCTTTCAAAATCCAGTTGTCGTTACCTCCTCCAGGAAGCCCTCCCTGACCACCCACAGTCTCATCCTTTGCTCTGCTACCTGGATACCTGAAGTCCCTTCCTGCTCATCATTGCAATGACTGTATTGTCATTGCCTGTCTCTGTGACTCTTTGGGGTTCCCTGAGGACAGAGCCCTTGTCTTGATCATCTTGTATCCCTGGTTGCCTATCCCAGAGACTAGTGCCTGGCAAGGGCTCAAAAACTGGTGCTGGAGCTCAAATGTTGCCTGAATCTTAGGCTGAAGGAACACTTGGCACAGTCTTGCCCTGTAGAATCCTTGTGCTTTCGTTCTCAGGAAAAGGACACATGCGTGGGGTTCTTTCTGCGGGACTTGAAATAGAGAGCTGGCATTTGCTGAGCACCTGGATTCCATGCCAGGCTTCCTGCATATGTGGCTTCATTTACACGCCAAGCATGCTTCTCCTCAAGGCTTCTGCACTTCCTGATCCCTCTCCCCGGCACATTGTTCTCCCCTCCTCCCCATGGCTCCCACCAGGCTTCCTTGGGGTCTCTGCTTGAATGAGGGGCCTGCTGTTGCCCCAACCCCACTCACTCCTTTGACCCAGCTTTAAGTTTCTCCTTAGCATGTGTCACTATGCGACACGCTGTATGTGTAGTTAGCAGTTTCTTATGTCTCCCCAGGGAGATTTTGTCCATTTTATTCACTGCTATACGTTTAGCACCTGGAGCAGTGGCTAGTGCAGAGTAAATGTTCAGTAAGTATGCGTTGGATGGGATGAATGGATGAATTTAATTCTTCTGACATCCCTGGAGTGTAGGCATTATCATCTCCATATTACAGTTGAGAAGCCAAGGCTCAGAGAGGTAAAGTGGCTTGTCCCAGCTCACACAGTTCATCTAGTTCGCAGAACAGGGATTGAAATCTAGGTTAACTTGGCTCCAAAGTCCTGCATTCTTATTCTGACATGCTGTGGCCTCCCAGCTCGTGATTTAGATAACATTTATTGGGTTCCCCACCATGCACGTGGCATACTACACAACACAATAAGGAAATGCCAAAGAAAGGGAAGATTCTTTATGATCGATTGCGGAAACCTCTTAGCAGCTCTTGCAAAGTGCATCAGCATAATCCGAGAAATGCCCTTTAAACAGAACTGTGCAGCATAGGACCTCATATCTACTAAGCTCCTACTGTGTGCTCTACATTCTCTTTCCAGTTGCAACTCAGCCCTGCAAAGTAAGGTGCCATTCTCCTCCATTTTAAAGAGATTAAGACACTTTGCATACAGTTAAACAGCGGCAAAGCTGGGCTTAGAAGACTGAGACCTGTCTGACTCCTAATGCCGTGTAGTCCTTCTCTCTCGAATCCGTTAGCCTTCATCTGGGTTTTTGAAGGGAGAAAAAAAGCGTAAGCAGGTAGGGATAGGGGAGGGCACCATTCCAGGATGAGAGTGAGGGGAGGTGGAGGGAGGAACTCATCCCCTTCTTCTCCTAACAGCATATTCCAATCCCTTCCCTCTGGCCTCTGGGGCTCGCCCGCAGCTCTGATTGGAGAATACACTAAATTCAAACTGCAGGTTGGCTTTAATCATTAAGTTGGCCCACCCTTGACCAAACCAACAGCTTTTTCGTATTAGCTCAATAATCGGGCATTCCGGAACTTTGGAGTGAGGAAAGTGTGTTGATCCCGCTCTATACCAAGCCCTTGGTCAAGGGCTTTACCCATAGTATCTATTTGAAATCCTCATTACAACCCTTTAGAGGAACTATATTTATCCCCATTTTACAGGGCAGCAAGTGGAGGCTCAGAGAGGTCAAGGACACAGAGTAAGGGGAGAAGCAGCCTCCCCTAACTTATGTGGACAGTCTGCAAGTGCTGCATCCAGACAAAGAAGCACTCGCCTACCCCAGACACTCTGACATTCTCACTTGCAGAGCCCCTTTCTCTTTTTGGCCCAGATAAGGGGCCATGTGGATGCTGAGCCTACCCGGGACACATCTGCTGCTCCCTGCCTTCCTATCTGAGCCATGGGTGGTGTTGCTCCTAGGGCCTGGCAGCCACTGTTTTCCCTGGATCTGGACTTTCTCAGCTCTTGGGAGGACAGCGACCCTTGTCACCCTCCTTCCAGCCACCGCAATACTGCATGGATGGCCCACGGAGTGATATTGCCTTTTCTCTTTCCACCTCTCCTCCTCCTTCCCCAGTCACCACTTCACGTTCAGTTGGGCTTTACCTTGCTTGTCTTGTCCCATCTTGCTCCCTTCTACCAGGTCATTAAGAACCACCTCTATCAGTGATTCTGTAGAATCAGAATCACTTGCTACCCTCATGAGCTGGCCCTAGTGGAAGGGGCCAACGTGCTCTAACAGAACGGGACACCCAGTTGGTTACATCACTAAAGAGCACAAGGTACTGCTACCCTGTGACTCAGAGAGGGACAGTCAGCACCCAGCACTCCAAGCAAGGCCTGGCCACCAGACCATGTGGTCTCTCCACCGTGGGTTGTGACCAGCTGTAAAAAAATCTTTAATGACATAGAATTTAAAAAATCTTGTGTATTTATGTAGTGAGAGTATTTTTGCTTCATAAACTTTTCAGTTGCGCATGCGGGTGTGTGTGAGATGTATGTGTGTGTTTTGTGTGTTGCTATGTAAAATGCATTTCTTTCCCTGGGTCACAGCGGGAGCTGTTGGGAGCTGGAAGGCCCCTGGCCTACAGCAGTGCAAGGCTGGTGTTATGGTGTTAGACTCACATCTTACAGTCAAGCTGCCTGAGTTCAAATTTCAGCTCAGCCAATTCCCAATGGCATGACCTCTCTGTGCCTCAGTTTCCTCACAGGGAGACTAGGGGTAGCTCCTTCATGGTTGGTGGGGGTGGGAATTATGTGGAATAGAGAAAGTGAGTGTTCAACACATGCCCAGGATGGTAGCCATCGTGGTTCTGGGAAGAGAGGCCTCGGGCCTGCTCCTGGAGTCCCTGGACTCCAGGGGGTGGCTGACAGGTGCCTTTCACTCCTTGCCTTGAAAACCCTGCCCCAGGTGACCACAAGCCTCAAACCAAGGGGCTGAAGATGGGGAGGCACCCCTTTCCTGTCTACTGACAGCAGTTCCCAAGGCTTCCTTGGGCTCTTTCCTGAACACCTGATTTCTGCTAAGAAGGATCTACCTGGTGGCTTGCATTTACCGTTCTCCTGTGTTCACCAAACCTCTAGGCCAGGCTCCATGCTAGGCAGGGGAACACAGCCTGGGTTTAGGGACTCAAGTTCTAGCAGGAGAGACCAACAAGGACACAGCAGTTAAAGTACATGGTGTTGGGGGAGCTCAGGGAGTTGAGAGCCCAGAAGATGATGCAGGGGAGGCTTCCGGGAGGAGGTGCACTCTGTCTAGCTGACACCAGAAAGAAGAGACATCAGCTAGGAGAAGGGAGTGAGAAAGGCTGTTCAGGGCACCATGTGCAAAGGCCTGAGGGAGGGGGAGCAGCACCGGTGGGGGGAGCTGTGGAGTTCTGAGGACTCTAGTGCAAATGGGGATGGGATGTGAGGTCACAGCAGTGGGAAGGGCTGGAGGCAGGGCCGGGCAGAGGAGGGGGTGTAGGTGGAGGCTTATAGGCCAGGCTGCAGTCAGGAGGCTTGGGTTTCTCAGCTGGCACACTCCCAACCGGGATAATGTGCTGTGTTTGCCAGCAGGGGCGTAGCATTTTCCCTGGGCTGGACCTCAAGGGCCGCTCAGAACAGGCTGTTTAATCTCCCTCATGGAGAAGAGTCAGCTCTGCCTCTCTTTTGGACCAAAGGGCTTTCTGTACTTATGGTGCTCTCTGAGGGCTTAAAATAGAAGCCCAGAAGCCAGGTGTGTGGTTAGAGCTTAAAGCAGAAAGGGAAGAGGGAGGGCGCCAGGTCGCAGCCTGGCAGGTAGCACACGCTCACCTGGGCGGCGTTGTGGGGTGGCCCAAGCTCGTGCACACCTGCCCCGCACTGGGCCGTTTATTCCATCCCATTGAAACCATCATGAGAGCCTTGCGAGGCAGTCTTCTCATGTCACAGAAGGGGAAACTGAGGCTCAGAGGGGTAGTGAGACCTGCCCAGCCCAGGTGGCCAGAAAGTGGCAGAGCGAATTGGATCACAGGCATGCTGGGCTCCACACCCCTTCCCCCCATCCCATGGGGCACTGCACCCTGGGGTCCCTTGGGGCTCCTCTTGCTGACTTGCTGCTGCCCCTTGTCCTCATCCTGAGCACCTGAGCCCCACCCTTCTTGCAGGTGCACCCCCTTTGCCCTCTGAAGATGAATTACTTCTGTCCCCAGCAGCCAAAATGAAGCTGCACCTAGAAAAGCCCCCGCCCCCACCCACCTCAGCCCAGGCCTGCAGACTCTGGAAATCTTGCCCGAGAGGAGAAGGGGTGAGCTGAGTTCTGTGCTCCTTCTTCCTGCCCAACTAGGACTCAGGCTCCTGACTCATCTGCCTGGTAAAAACTGGCCCATGCTGCCACCCCCAGCCCCCAGTGGCAAGCATCACAGTGCTCCCAATACCTTCCCTGGGCCCAGGGTACTCGCAGGCCCTTCCCCCACCCCGGACCTCCAGGCAGCCCCCAGCAGTCAGTGAGCAAGGGCCCAGGTGAGGGTGAGAGCCCTCTGTCATCCAGGCCTGCATCTGTCCTGCAGGTGAGAAGCATCCTGTCCCCATGCTGTGCCCCCAGCAGCAGCAGAGTAACTGCACGGGCTGGGGTCCTTCCTTCTCGGGTCTGAGTCTGGGCCTCGCCCCTTTTTAGCCAGACAAGTGACTTAACCTCTCTAAGCCTCGGTTTCCTCTTCTACGGAAAGGGGAGAATGATGTTACCTCTCAGGCATGCCAAGTGTCCAGCAGATACTAAGTGCTCACACGTAGCACCTGCTAGGATTATGTATTCACTGGGAGATGAGCCGCTGCTCCACACTGAGCTTAGGATTGGGTGCTCTCAAGGGAGACAGACACAAAAGAATAACCACTAACTTGTATCACGTAGCCCGTCTGTGCCAGACAGTGTTCTCAGCAGGCACATCCATGCCTATCAGGACAAGCCCTGTAAGATGGCTCCTATTATTATTGCCCCAACTCTTGGGAGAACATAGGCACAGAGAGGGAAGGTAACTTTCCCAAGGAGCACAGCTCAAGCAGTCCCACGTGATTCCAGCTACAGGGAAGGAACGTCAGTGTGGACGGGAGTGTTGGGTCAGGGTGGAGGGTTCCCATAGGGGCCATTTCCCATTTGCACTGGAAGCCCTCATCGTATTTGGCAGAAATCTGTAAGCATTTAGAAATCTTGGCAGGTTCATTTTTAATCGCTCACCTAGTTCTTTTAGTTTTGTCTCACATTGTACCTCTAGGCATGGGTGGGGGCCCTCTCCAGGCAGCCTGTGGGTTCACCGTGGAGATTCCCAGCAGGTAGTCCCCAAGGTCTGGTGTGCGGATCTCCGATTCCCTGCCAAGGCAGGTCAGGGGAGAGCTGATGCCCTGAGGGCTTTCTGGGCAGCAAAGGCCATGCCATCCCCGGGGAAGAAAAGACTCTCCAGCAGCATAGTCTGGGAGGGCCATGGTGACCTGAGAGCTGCAGACCTGAAGGGGAAGGGCACAGTGGACCCAATGCAGACATGACCAGTGTGTAGACATCACAGGAGAGCAGATTCCGGTTCAGCCAGAGGAGGAACTGTCTAACTGTGGGAACTGTCTGGAACTGGAAAGCGGGGAGAGCATGCCTGTCACTGGAGTACACAGGTAATTAGCCCAGCTGGGACTTGACATGGTTCTTGCAAAAGCCCTGGAGTATCCAATGCATTTCAGATAAATTGTCCACGAAGATGCCTTTTGACCCTGGGGTCTTCCGGGCAATGCCTTCCAGTGCCCATCTGCTGAACTCCTGCAGAACCCTTCACCTTTTTTTTTCTTTTTTTTTTTTTTTTGAGACAGTCTTGCTCTGTTGCCCAGGCTGGAGTGCAGTAGCGCAACTTTGGCTCACTGCAACCTTTGCCTACCGGGTTCAAGCAATTCTTCTGCCTCAGCCTCCCGAGTAGCTGAGACTGCAGGCACCCACCACCACACCCGGCTAAATTTTGTATTTTTTATAGAGATGGGGTTTCACCATGTTGGTCAGGCTGGCCTCGAACTCCTGACCTCAGGTGATCCACCCGCCTCGGCCTCCTGAAGTGCTGGGATTACAGGTGTGAGCCACCACTCCTGCCTGGCACCCTTCACATCTCACTTAGACAGTCCCCCTTTCAGTTCTGTATGGTGGAGGGTTTAGCACCACTTTATAGATCAGGACATATAAGGCACAGGACAGTGATGCCACCTGCCTCAGCTCGGTTCTCATACCTCCCTGCGTCCACCCAGCCTCAGAACTTTTAGACAGCGGCAGGTGTTTCTGAGCAGAGTTTGGGACAGCCATCCCAGGACCACAGACCCAGCCCACTCATCCCTTCTTTGTTCACTTTCTTATTACCAGGACTCAGGGCCACCCAGAGCTGGCCTCTTGCCTCACTTCTAGGCAGAGGGGAAAGTTCTTTAATGAATAAGCCATTTGGGGAAATTGGTGGGGTGGAGGTGTCTTGGGCAGTATTGGCACTTGGCAGAATGCCCACAGCTATTAAACAGTGCACTTTGTTTACAACCTCAACATTACACATTGTTTATATCACAATTGCATCCCTCAGGCATGTGCTTTCTTTCCTTCTGCTACAAGGATGATGGATTTATGAGATGGGTCAGCACTGTACTCGTGTCTCCATGGCCAGGTCTGCCTGGTAACTTTCCAGTCCAAACAAGCAGATCTCCACGTCTCAGAAAAGCTTCACTTCCCTTAAAGTTTGGGCCATTCAAGAGCGGGAGATGGTAGAGTGGAATTTCCATGTTTCTGCAAGAACTTCAGCCCTGCAGATAGGTCACTCAGGGGCTCTGTTCCCAGGACCAGAGGGTACTCCACATCCCCATTCCAGCTCCCATGTGGCATATGGGGATCCTGAGGACCAGAACCTGGCACAAGGTCACCAGGTGATTACAAATGGGGTCTTTGGCTGGAATCTCAAGAAAGGTGGTAGAAAGGGCGTTGGTTTGGAGGCAGTCCCAAGTTTGAATCTCAGTTCCACTGTCTCTAAGCTGTATGATCGTGGGTAGGTCTGATCCTCCCTGAGCTGTTACATATAAAGTTTCAGTGCCGCAAAAGGAATAGCACTCAAATATAAAATTTTCTTTTTAATTCTCAGCAAGGCAAGTTACTTCATAGAAGGATATGCCCTTACAGATGGAGCCATGATGAGCGCACACTTGGACAAGGGGAAGGGGTTCGTATCCCTGACGCACCTGGCCTCTGCTGCTGTGTCTTTCCGCTATTGGCTAGGATTAGACCTTGCAGGTTAAACTAATTCCGATTGGCGAATTTAAAGAGAATGAAGGGGTGAGTGCTTTGGCGGGAGTCAGGGCAGAGCAGGTAGCAGGTGATCGGAATGAGTCAGGGTGGAGCAGGTGATCGAAAAAGTTTGCTTTACGAGGAAGTTTAAAAGTAGAAGGCAAAGAATTGAATATACTGACATATTAATTATTTGAAAAGAAATTTAGAACTCATATCTAACAACCCCTCCCCTTGTATTTCCTTACAGCTTTCTTTTCAAACTATTTTTTTTTTAACATGTCTTGGCTTAGTTGTTTTGCTTGATTTTCCAAAAGCAGCAGCTTCTCTGGATAAGGTGGAGGATAGTTAAGTGAGGTTTTCGTAAGTGCCGTTTTTATGAGCCTCTGTATCAACTTACGGATGCATGGTATGACATAGCACCTGACAAAAATAAGTACACCTATTATGGCTGTGAGGGAAATAAGCATTGAGGGTATTATTCCTTTCCATTTACCGAATTACTTTTTTAGCTATCCTATAAAGAGGTCATTTACCTAACTCATTGGATAGAGCAGTCAGACCTTGCAATGCCTTTGTTATACTTCCATCGGGGCGGTGTTATTTGGGATGAAGGTGCAACATTGAGTTCTAATCATGACGCAGACTATTCCTCTTTCTGCTAATATCATGTCTAAGGCTATCCTATTTTCCTAAGCCATCTGGCTAGTAGTCCCTGATTGTTCAGCTATTCCTTTAACAGCATCTCTAGTGTAGTTAATAAATCGCTGTTGGTTGTAATATATGTAGTTTATCCAATCTACATTTTTATTAACTGTCACCTACCAAAATATTGACTCAAATCCTGTAGCTATTTGATTTCAGGCTTTAAATTGATCTGGTATTTCCTGTGGGACTCCAGTTGCTTTTAAATAGATGTGTCAAAAGACCCATAAGGGCTTCTCTTGCTTTATGTCTTATTTTTCCTCCCACTGGTTGATGAAATACCAGGGTGAAAGGGATAGCCAATTGGACTAAAGCACAAGTGCCACTCCAGTGATTCGGCAGAGTGTCCAGTAAAGGTCCACCACACCACCACCACACATCCACTCAGGGAGGAACAAGAAGGGCTGACTTATTGGTAAGCTCTTGAAAGTTCTTAAGCTCACTGCATCCCTTCAGGTCTCCAAGGAAGGCTAAGTTTCCTCCCTGTCATGAGAGACACCAAGTGAACTTACTGGGAGACGGAAGCTGGATGGCCCTCGGGGGCTGACCTGCAGGGTTCCGAACTTTGGGATATAGCAGAAAGAGCTTGGCACGACTTATTACTCCAGGCTGTAGAATCCTGGAAAAGAGCTACCATGCAGTCCATGCCTGGTCGACTGGAGGACCACCTTAGTGGAAAGGGGACAATTTGGGCCTCTGGCCTGCCATGTACACAAGCATAACAATTGCTTTTGTTTAACGCGCGGATAGAATATTTGATCCATTCCAACCAGGCATTTGCATCTTGGTATTCTGTCTTAATTGCCAAAGTTTAAGTCTTTAACTTATATGGTCCTCTAGTAAAATGAATGTATGGTTTTTAGGAAATTACAAAAACCGGTTGGGGCAGTCCATCCTTGTTCTTTAGTGGTCCACAGAACATTGGACCAACTGTGGCATAAAAGCTCTACATCAGGTGGCAAGACTCCTGGTTGACACTGGCGTCTTTATCGAAACCTTCCCAGATTAAATGGTCTCAATTTACTAATGCCCAGTCTGAAGAAAGTCAGGAGGGACAGAGGCACTTTTCTGAAGTAGAGAGCTGTCTTTGACTTGGCAAGTCCCCGCAGGGTATAACAAGGCAAGCATTAAATGCAATAGTTTGAGGCAAAATTGACTCGGTTATGTTAATAACTAGATGGTCAGCAATAGAGTGAGGAAGAAGAAAGAGTGATAGATGAAAGAGTTTAGCTTTAGTTTGGTAGGGTTTTCTCCTGGGACTATGGTCCACGACTCTGGAGGGGGTGGTGCTTTCTTGACTCAGGGGTGATGAGTCCATCCCTTTTTCACTGTACGAACAGCAGTCTTGGTGGCAAGCAGCACAAGGTAGGGTCCTTCCCAGGCTGGCTTGAATTTTCCTTCTTTCCACCCTTTGATGAGAACGTGATCTTCAGGTTGGTGCCGGTTTACCGGAAATTCTAGGGGTGGTACATGTGCTAAAAGACTTAGTTTTGAGGGAAAGGAGAGTGGGAGATAAACCAAGTATATCATTTCTAAGAAATTGACCTTTTGTTTTAAATTTGGAGACATCAGCAGTGGACTTTATAGTGCCTGGTGCCTTCTGAGAAATTTCCTTCAGCACCTATTTTTATTAGTTTTTATACTTAAGAAATCCAAACACCATTTTATATTTGACAATGCTTCCTATGATTTTTATACCAGATAAGCTAAATTTCATCTTTATATTAGTGTATCAATGTTAAACTTAGTTTTAATAAAACTTTGTAGACATATTTAATTTTTAATGTCTGACCATGAGGTAAGATTTTTTATAGACTCTTAACCTTTTATAATTCTTGTTAAAGAGCAGGTTCATGCTTTAAGAAAAACCTATTGTGTTATTTTATATAATTCTTGTTAAAGAGCAGGTTCATGCTTTAAGAAAAACCTATTGTGTTATTTTAATGTCCAGTTCACAGAAAAACTGGATACCCTTTTAACTTTAGCCAGTATGTTTACACACAGAATTTCCTTTACAATTAACATTTTAAAACTTGCTTAAACCTTCGAAATAAAAAAAATTTTTAACCTTTTAATGTAGGTAAAAATCCATTCTTAGGCCTCTTTATAATCCTTTTACTAAAAGTCTATTTTACTTTCCTTATACACCTTGCACATAAACTTTTTTCAATAGTTTTACATTCAGGAGGCTTAATTACTTTTAAATTATACAACATTTCTTGCATAAATTCCTTTTTATAATACACTTTTTCTTTCACGACTTTCACAGATAATTCTTCAACATGCCTCAACTTTCTGACTTATTGCAAACATCTCTTTCTTTAAACAACCAGTTATTTTAGGACAAGAATTTACCATATAACATTCTTTTTATATAAATTCTCCCCGACTTTTTTTTTTTTTCTTCCTAAAGATGATAACCATTCTTTTCCAAAGCGAACTTCCTTCATGTCTGTGGACTAGACTACCTAAAGCCATAAGATTAGAAGTTAGGATAATACATGTTGCACTGTCGACTTTTGGCAAACTTTACTTTTGTTGAAAACTGTATAAGTTTGGGATTTCAACTATCCTTTGCTGTTAATAAGACCTCGTTTAGTCCAAATTAACTTAGAATTGGTATAGAAGGTTCCTTCCTGGTTCTGTAAGTACTTGAAGACTTGGCTGAGTGGAAACAGCTCACACTTTGAGCAGACCAATTATCAGGCAATTTTCCTAATTCTGCTTTTACAACAGTTTCCTTATCAATTACTGAATACCTATTGTGTCTTTTTCCCTCATCACCTGGGAGGAACCATCTATGTCCAGTCCTGAAGGGAGCTCCTCCTAGGTCTGGTCAGACTTTGTATGGTAATTAAGATTTAGATCCCCTGTTAGGAAACCTGCTGGGTTAAGGGAATTATCAGTGGTTAATGTTAAATCATCTAACAGAATAGCCCCATACTGTAAGATTTTTGAGTTAGTAAACTATTTTTTTTTTTTTTTTTTGACTTAGGATAGTTCTGAACTGGTGAGGTGTACTCACAATGAGGTTTCCTCTAAAAGTTATTTTTCTACTTTTTTCTGTTAGCAAAGCTGTTGCCACTACAGATTGGATGTATCTGGGCCATCCGCAGGGTACTGGGGTAAGGATTTTTGATAGAAGGCTATGGGGTTGTCAGTGGCCTCAGTGCTTTTGGGCTACGCTCTTGTTTACGTCAACAACAAAGTGGTATTGGAGTGTTACACGGAGAAGACCTTTAATTATCAATTATAGGTTCTAAATGTACCTTGGCTTTTAAAGGACTAGGCTACATTATTTTCTTCTTGACTACTTGTATATCTCTCCCTTTCTCTTGACTGTGTCTCTCTGACTCCCTTTTTGTCGGTCTCTTCCTCTCTCTCTTTCCCTCTCCTCTCTGCTGGTCTTTCCTTGCCTCTGCCAGCCGCTTAGGCTGCTGTTCTCCCCTCTCCCTCTTCACCTAGGGGAGGGACCAGCAGGAGTGGAGCTACTCTTTCTTCCCCGAAGAAGAATGTGGGGGTTTGTGTGACGTTCAGCCCTTGAAATTAGCAGAAGGCTCAACACCTCAAACCAGGGATGTCTCATCTTGCCTGTCCCAGAAGGCTCAGCCCCTCAAACCAGGGGGTGTCTTGCCTTGCTTGTCCTGGAAGGTTGACCTGTTTCCCCTCTTTCCCCCTCTGAAGGTCCTTTGCACACTTCCCACTCGTGCTGTCCTCTCTGGCTGCTCCCCAAGGGAGAATTAAGCTCCTCTTTGTGTTGGTGTGCTGGTATAAATCCTATGGCAGGATCCGCCCCAAGCCATATGAGGTAGCTATGGAACCGCAAAGAGGACCCACTCACTCCGTCCAGCAGTAGGACTTGTCACCATCCACACAAATGACACCACAAGCAACGTGGTTGGTGATCACTCACGCACACACACATTTCGCCCTCTAGAATGTGACCACCAAGGAAGTACTTTACCAGCTTCCACGGCTTCTCCTTCCTTGGTCTATGCACAGAGTCATCGCTGCAGTATGTGAGGATCCTTTAAGCTAGGTTGCTGGCCAGGTTTTTGGCTTTTTTTTTTTTTTTTTTCCACCTACTGAGAGCTCGGGTTATTCCTCACACTGGGTGGGTCTTGATTTCTCACCCTTGAGGCTGCCACAATAGGACGGGGTGCACCTCCTCACGAGAACCAGAGACCACCCCTGGAGGGGAATGTAATCACGGGTGAGCCCCCAAATTGTTGTATATAAGGTTTTGGTGCCACAAAAGGAATAGCACTCAAATATAAAATTTTCTTTTTAATTCTCAGCAAGGCAAGTTACTTCATAGAAGGATATGCCCTTACAGATGGAGCCATGATGAGCGCACACTTGGACAAGGGGAAGGGGTTCTTATCGCTGACGCATGTGGCCTCTGCTGCTGTGTCTTTCCCCTATTGGCTAGGATTAGACCTTGCAGGTTAAACTAATTCCGATGGGCTAATTTAAAGAGAATGAAGGGGTGAGTGTTTTGGCGGGAGTCAGGGCAGAGCAGGTAGCAGGTGATCTGAACGAGTTAGGGTGGAGCAGGTGATCAGAATGAGTTAGAGGGGAGCAGGTGATCGGAATGAGTTAGGGTGGAGTAGATAATCTAAAAAGGTTGCTTTACGAGGAAGTTTAAAAGTAGAAGGCAAAGAATTGAACATACTGACATATTAATTCTTTGAAAAGAAATTTAAAACTCATATCTAACAACTGCCATGTCCTCATCTTTAGGATGGGGATAATGACAGTCCCTCCCTCCCTAATGGGGCTGCGATGAGGAATAAATAGGAGATTCTAGGAGAAGTCCAAACCCAGCACAAGCTGGGAACTCTGTAAGTGGCCATTACCTTTTTTCCTTGGAGGCAAGGGATCTGTGCTCCCAAAATTGATCTGAGCGGTAGAACCAAATAATCCTGCTATAGACTATTTGAGTCAGCACCTCACATCCCCATGACAGATGACTGCTTGGCTGGGGAAGCAATTCTGCACGATGACCGACGGCATGCATGGGCTTTGGATTCAGACCTGAGTCGAATCCTCACCCTGCTGCTTATCTGCCTCATGAACTTGTGCCAGCCCTTTACCTTCTCTGGGCCTAATGTCCCTGTTGTGAAATGGGCTCATAGGGCTATAGAGAGGCCCAGTGAACCAAGGACTGTCAGATCACCAGAACTTAGGACACATGGGATGGAGATTCTAATCAGGGCTCCTGTGGGCGGAGGATTACCCAGGTGCCGAGGCAAGAGACTGAAGGCACAAACTGTTTCAGTACAATAAAGAAACTAGTTAGAATAAGAATAGCCATAATACAAATTAGATATAGAGATGATCATGGAAAATTATCAATCATTATAAACATTATTAATCATTAACTTTTAATATTACTCTTTGTTGCGTTACTAATATAACCTATGAATAACTGGCGGGTATAGGGTCAGATATTGAAGGGACATTGTGAGAAGTGACCTAGAAGGCGAGAGGTGAGCCTTCTGTCACACCCGCATAAGGGCCGCTTGAGGGCTCCTTGGTCAAGCAGTAACACCAGTGCCTGGGAAGGCACCCGTTACTTAGCAGACCGCGAAAGGGAGTCTCCTTTCCTTGGAGGAGTCCGGGAACACTCTGCTCCACCAGCTTCTTGTGGAAGGCTGGATATTATCCAGGCCTGCCCGCAGTCATCTGGAGGCCTAAACCCCTCCCTGTGGTGCTGTGCTTCAATGGTCACACTCCTCTTCCACTTTCATGTTCCTCCCATACTCCTGGTTCCTCTTTGAAGTTCGTAGTAGAGAGTGGTAGAAGGAATAGTGAAAGTCTTGAAGTCTTTGATCTTTCTTACAAGTGCATAGAAGAAAACACTGAGGTATGCTGCCTTCTCTCTCTGCTTCAGCTACCCTAGAGGGAAGGGCCCCCTGTCCAGTGATCACATGACTTGCTTCACCTTGTCAATCACTTAGAAGATTCACCCTCCTTACCCTGCCCCCTGGTCTTGTATGCAATCAATAAATATCAGCGCGCCCAGCCATTCGGGGCCACTACCGGTCTCCCAGGCCCAGCTGTTTTCTCTTTATATCTTTGTCTTGTGTCTTTATTTATTACAGTCTCTCGTCTCCGCACACGGGGAGAGCACCCACTAAGCCCCGTAGGGCTAGACCCTACAGGCTGCAGAGCATGCCTTCCAAGCACGTAGCCCTTTACCTCTTGGGGAAGGGACAGAAGGCCATGTGGGCTGCCTGCAGGCATCCCCAGTCCACGCTCACCTGCTCTCAAGAGCCCTTCAGGCATCTGGGGGAAGCCCTGCGTGGTGGGTGAGCGGGAGAGAGAAGAGAAGGCTGCATCTTCAGAGAAGGACGAGACACGCATCAGAGTCACTCCCTGGGGGGCCTCAGAGGCGAGCATGGCTGGGAAGATGACATTAGCTGACCTACCTTGTGTCAAGCACTGTGCTGTCCTCCTCCCCTGCAGGGATGACTTCTGCACTTTGCCGGCAGGAGCCACAGCGTCTTTGTCATAGCCTTGGGAGCCAGGCTGGTATGAGTTCAAACACCCGTGCCACAATTCCTGGTCATGGGCAGCTCACCCAACCTCTCTGAGCCACCCTCCTCCCTGGGGTCTGGTAGCCATCACCTCCTCCAGCACCGTCAGGAGGTTCCCGCAAGGTCCTATGGGTGGGGGGCCATTGTCCCCTGGGAGGTTTGCCTCTCCCATCAGGCCCTACCCCCAATTCTTTTTCCGGCCTCAGGGACACTCATCCCTGGGGCTCCATCCCCCTGCTGTAATCAGTCACTTTCTTCCTTTTTTAGATTCTTTGCTTATTGTTTGTCCCAAGTTCCGCCAAACTGTGGTCTTTGAGCAGCTCAAAACAAGCTGATTGATGACATCCACCACCATCCCTGCCCCACCCCCAGCCACAGCTTCCTGCCTGAGACGAAGCCAGGGCATTGCTCACCCTCTGTGCCAGAAGGTGGATTAAGCTACTTGTACGTAGTCTAGCTTTCTTCTTGCAGGTCAGGATGTGAGAGACCTTGGGGCCAGCAAGCATTTTGCCCAGCTGTTGGGGTTGTAAAGAACATTTCCTCAGTCCAGGAGCAAGAACAGCATTGCTCCAGGGGAACTTGGGCCAATGGGTCTATTGCTCCAAAAATGCTGCCTTTCAGGCCTTGCAGGTGCTCTCCTGGGGCTGAAGTTGGGAGCAGTCAGGCTTCTGGGCACCACCCAGGCTGGGGGAGTGGCTGTCCTCAAGGCAAAGAGAAGGAGAAACGGCAGGCCTGGCAACCTCAGCCAGCTTATCACTGGGCAGCTGCCAGGGGCTGCCAGGAGGAGAAGCAGGCGCTGAGGGGCAGGACCGCGTCAACCGTTGGAAGAGAGGTTCAAAACCTGGACTGTTTTCTCACGCCTGCCATGCTGGGTCACTTTGACTGGCAGGGAAGAAAGGAAGGCCCAGGGTTTCAATCTCATTTTTCAGAGAGGTGGATCCACAGGGGTTTCTTCCCTGATCCAAACCCTTCAGCAGCCCCCAGAACCTCCTGGAGGACTTCAACCTCCCTGCATGGCCTTTAAGACCCTTTGTGATACTGCCCCTGACTCCCACTCCTCTCCCCTCTCCCTTCTGACCCGTACTTCTTGCAGTTCCCCAGTGCTCTCAGCTGATTCTCATCTCCAGGCCTTTGCGGGTGCTGTTCCCTCTGCCTGAAACACACTTCCCCATCCTTTATCAACCTCCTAGCCCTGCTTCCTCAGTCTGCAGCTTCTCAGTTCCCCTGAGAAGCTGTCGCCACTGCCCCAGCCCTCCCTGGCCACCACCCTGTGCAGCCATGGGGTCTGCTTATGTCCATCCTTGCGGCTGGTCTCAGCTCGAGGGGGCAGGGACAGTATGTGACTTGTCAGTGCATGTACCCAGCAGCCAGTGCGGGCCCTGGCCCAGAGCAGATGCTCTGTAAATGTCAGATGAAGGAGGAAGTGATGTACTCGAGAAGGAATGAGGGCACATTCCCCCCACCTCTCACTGTAGTGGGGCCCTAGCCCTGGGAGCCAGTGCCTCTGAAGTTGGAGTTTCCTGGGTCCCTTTATCAAGAAGAGACCTCAGTCAAGGGGCCCGGCAGAGGGTCGGAGTCAGCTTGGGAATCCCAGCCCCTGCTAAGCATGCTTTGAGGGGGCGTCGGGATGACCTCACCCCCTGGGAACTCTCGCATCAGAGCCCACTCAAGCTGAGAGGTCTGCCACTTAGGCCTGGAGGGAGTGGGCTTTTCTCCCCACAAGCGGCATCACGACCTCTGGCCTCTCTCTGGGATGTCCTTGCAGCTGTTGACGGGGTTTTGTTTGCAAAGCAAAGAGAGCAGAGTGGCAGTTTCCAGCGCGGGCTGGCCCTTTTCCCTTGGGGATGCTGGCCAACCAGGCCTCTGAAAAAGGGAACAAAGTCCCAGTAAGCTAGTGTCTGTCTCCTGAGTGCCTGTCACTGCCCCATTCGGCAGAGGTGAGGAAGGGTTGGTTATGTTTTTTCTTTTCTTTTCTTTTCTTTTATTTATTTATTTATTTATTTATTTGAGATGGAGTCTCCCTCTGTCACCCAGGCTAGAGTGCAGTGGCATGATCTCAGCTCACTGCAACCTCCGCCTCCTGAGTTCAAGTGATTCTCCTGCCTCAGCCCCCCGAGTAGCTGGGATTATAGGTACCCGCCACTACGCCTGGCTAATGTTTGTATTTTTAGCAGAGGCAGGGTTTCACCATGTTGGCCAGGCTGGTCTCGAACTCCTGACCTCAGGTGATCTGTTCACCTCGGCCTTCCAAAGTGCTAAGATTACAGGCGTGAGCCACCGTACCCAGCCTGGTTATGTTTTTTTCCAGCCCACTTTTAAACCCATCAATGGAAAATGGAACTTTGTTGGCAAGGGTGACTGATATCTTGACCCCTCTGGATATGGCAGGAAGCCTTGCTCACTACCAGCCTTGCCTTTTCTTCTCTCTAGGGCACAGCCTGCCCTCCTCACCCCAACACACATGAGCGCCATGTTGCTTCCTACTGCCAACAACGCTGGTTTACATTTTGGACTTGGGCAAATGTCATTTGAACCAGAGATTTCTCACTCAAGATCTATAGTCCAAGGACACATGTTGTGAAGGTCCAGGTCCAGGAAACCCCTGAAGTTGAATATCAGATTGTGCATGGTGTCTGGGTGTGTTTCTGGGGGGAAAGCCTCTATACATTTTATTGCTTCTAACATGGTCCATGAACCATTCCCCACACCCCGCCAACACAAAGGTTATGGCAGTTGCCTTGAAGAAGGGGTGGGGTGGAAGAAAGCGCATGAGCCTGGTCCTCTCAGACCCTCAGTTTCCTCATCTGGGAAATCAAGGTGGTAAAGCTCACTCTGGAGAGTTTTCCTAAAGATTAAACCCAATCAACCAAGACATGTACCCAGTACATAGCAGAGGCTCAGTGAAACTCCAGTGTAATCCTCACGTTCAAAGGAAGAGGCAGAATAGACCATTCTCCCATTTGGCAATTCCCTTTCCTGATGGAGAGGAATCTGCCGAAAACCTCAGCCAGCATGCCATCTGCGGAACGCCGGCAGGCTGGAAGCCGGCGTCTCGGGGCCAGAGTATCGGGAGCTGTTGCTTCCTGCCATCCTCCTGACGGTGACTGCCATTTCCTTGGGCTCTTTTTAGATCAAAGGAAGGGCTAGGCTGGGGAGATGAGTGAGGATCATTCAGGGGGTGGCACAAGGCGCATTTAGGACACCTGCTAGGATGGCTTAAAAATAGGCCTCTGTCCTTGGACACCAAGTGGAAGCGACTCCAAGGTTTTCAAGAGGCCTCTGCTGGCCAAGGTTATGAGCCCTCCACGGGAGAAATGTTTCGGAACGTATTTTCCCAGCTGCCACAGGTAGGCATCTCTGACCCAGGAACAAACCTTTCCTAGTCAAAGGAACTAAATAAGGTGGTTAGAGGAGGAGATGAAGTGTTTAATGAGCACCTACTACATGCCACACACTGTGTGTCTGATGGGTTTGCTCTGTGCCATCCTCACAACAACCTTGCAGTGTAGAGATGACTTTTCCTACTTCTCTAGGTTGTTGGGGGCTGGGGGGGAAAAAGAAGTTAAGTATGGACCTCAAGATCACACAGCTAATAAATAAGCAAAACCAGAATTTAAACCCAAGTCTGACTCCAAGCCTGTGCTCTTTTTCACCACCTCTCAAACTGTGATGTAGAAATAAAAAGCAAGAAAGAGATGGAGGTGAGAGGGCAGGGCTTACCCAGCGGTTGGACATGTTATTTCCCATGGGGAAGGGAAGGGAATGTTGTTTATTCAACATCTACTATGTGCCAGCACTTCTGCTGGGATTTTTCTATGCTCTCATTGCCCCTGCCAGCAGCCTGAGACAGGGGTCTAAGGTCACGTGCCATTTACAGATGACAAAACTGCAGCTCTGGGAGGTACAGTGACTTGCTCAAGGCTTTCAGACAAATCAGTAGCAAAGCCCAGGCTTTCATCCAGAGCCCATGAAGAAAACCTCCCAGCCACTCAGGTAGCAGTTCTTATGTTGACCTGCCTTCCAGAAAGACTTGCCAAGGCTGGGCAGTGGTGACCCTCACAGCCAGAGCAGAGTTCCCCCTCCCTAACCAGGGGCAGACACTCATCACCCACCCTCCAAATCTCTGCCATGCATTTCGAGTCTGGGCACTGTTTCCTTGACTAACTCCTGGAAAGACACTGCCCTCTAGTCTTGGCGGGGCTGGAGCAGCCTGTGATTAACCGTGGAGGTTGGGCTGGGCATGGTGGCTTATGCCTGTAATCCCAGCACTTTGGGAAGCTGAGGTGGGTGGATTGCTTGAGCCCAGGAGTTCAAGACCAGCCCCAGCAACCCTGACTCTACAAAATAATAATAATAATAATAATTAGCCAGGTGTGGTGGCACACACCTGTAGTCCTAGCTACTTGGGAGGCTGAGGTGGGAGAATCACTTGAGCCCAGGAGTTTGAGGCTGCAGTGAGCTGTGATCATGCCACTGTACTCAGCCTGGGAGACAGAGCAAGACCCTGACTCAAGAAAACATTTAAGGCCGGGCGCGGTGGCTCAAGCCTGTAATCCCAGCACTTTGGGAGGCCGAGACGGGCGGATCACGAGGTCAGGAGATCGAGACCATCCTGGCTAACACGGTGAAACCCCGTCTCTACTAAAAAAATACAAAAAACTAGCCGGGCGTGGTGGCGGCGCCTGTAGTCCCAGCTACTTGGGAGGCTGAGGCAGGAGAATGGCGTAAACCCGGGAGGCGGAGCTTGCAGTGAGCTGAGATCCGGCCACTGCACTCCAGCCTGGGCGACAGAGCCAGACTCCGTCTCAAAAAAAAAAAAAAAAAGAAAACATTTAAAAAGCCATGGGATTGACCAGGTGCAGTGGCTCACGCCTATAATCCCAGCACTTCAGGAGGCTAAGGTGGGTGGATCACAAGGTCAGGAGTTCAAAACCAGCCTGGCCAATATGGTGAAACCCTGTCTCTACTAAAAATACAAAAATTAGCCGGGCGTGGTGGCGGGCGCCTATAGTCCCAGCTACTCAGGAGGCTGAGGCAGGAGAATCGCTTGAACCCAGGAGGCAGATGTTGCAGTGAGCCGAGATCACACCATTGCACTCCAGCCTGGGTGACGGGCAAGACTCCATCTCAAAAAAACAAAAACAAAAAAGCCATGGGATTTGGGCCAGGGCTGTCCCTTCTCCCTTCTATGAACCAGAAGGGCAACTGCAAAGGTCTCCACTGAGTTCCCACCTCACAGAAACCGCACCTCCCCGACTTCTTCTTGGAGTCCCTGGACTCAATTCTTGGCCACTAGTGGGGGGCGCGGCTCATTGGCCAGGGGCCAGCACCCACCCAAGGCCAGCAGGGCCTCAGTCTTTCATGCGAGGGTGGCCAGTGGAATTTAGTCGCTGGTGTGGTTTGGGGGCCTCTTCCTGGCAGATGAGGTTTTATTTATTATTATTATTATTATTATTATTATTATTTTACCAGCGACAGGGTGTCTGTTTGAGTCTAGTCCTGGTGCCAGAAGCTAAGAATCTGCACCCACAGACTTGGCCATTTGGGGGACTAGCTGTAGTGACTGCCAGGAGGCGAACGGTGGGGGACATTTGGCCCTCGATGGAATATTCCACAGCCATGAAACAAGCAGAGAAGGCCTGGGAGCGATGCGGGGAAATGCTTTTGATGTAATGTTGAGTTAGAAAAGAAAAAGCAGGATACAAAATTGGCTGTGCATTCTGATGGTAAGAAAGTCAGGAAACTACTTACATTACTGAGTACTTCAGTGGTACTTATGGAAAAAAGTTAGGACAGGGGAAAAGCACGGGCTGGGGATCAGACAGGCTGGGTCACATCTCAGCGCTGCCCCCTTGCAGCTGCGGGGAAATGTCTTTGCTGCCTGGAGCCTTGTTTTCTCCTGGATAAATGGAGACACGAATCCTGTAGGTGAAGGTTTGTTTTAAGAATTAGCTGATATCATGTGTCAAAAAAAAATCCAGCACAGCCATGGTACATGGTGAGGGCACAGCCCATGGTTCTCATGTGAGATCAGGACTGGGACAATGCAAAATGCAGAGACAGGGTGCAAAAGTGGGGAGAGGCAGCAGGCAGTGGGGTAGATCTTTCTCCTCTTTTCTGAACTTTCTATGATGTGGCTGTTGTGTTTGTTTTAGCAATTTAAATGATAAAGTTCAGGTTTGCCATTGACATCTCCAAACTAGGATGATCCACAGGGCCCCTGGAGTCCAACCTCCACATTTTTCTGTTTCTTATAGGAACCGCTTTCCCTGAACCCAGCTAAAAGCAGATGCTGGTGTATTATTTGAGATTGCTTGTTGTTTTTCTTTTATTTTAAGCATCTTCAATTTGTGTAAATAACACATCCTCTCAGAAACTTTTTAACTCTAGTTTTCTTTATCTCACGTCAGAGCTCTGGTCTCGGGGGGCAGTGGTGGGGGGCGGGAAATAAGAGTGTTTATCTCTTATTCCCTGAAGGAAGTCAGATCATGTAATCAAGATTAAACAAATATGTAAACTTCGCTGGTTTCTTGGCCGCATTTTATCCTAACATATAGTTGGTTTTGCAGGAAACTTCCCCTATAGTAACAAGGCAGTACTTCTCTCCACCCCAGTATTCATTTAAATTGCAGGCCGCTCTTAAAGAACATCTCTTGGGATTCCCAAGCCCTTCTGTAAAGAAACTCTCCGACGGAGAGATGAGGTCAGAAAACAACAGTGAAGGGGAGGGGAGATAAAAATCATCAAATAAGGCTGGCCATGGCCGCTGGTGCTCAGAAGGGCTTTTGATCTGTGGTCATATTTAATGTTTCCTGGAGGATTTGGCAGCTGGAGGGGGCCTTGGCCTGCTGGGCACTGGGCGAAGCTGCACCAGGAGCTGAGTGCCTTGTACAAGGCCACCGTGAGCATGGACAGCACAGGCCTCTGCTGTCCCTGAGCTACCTCCGCCGATGGTCTACACCTGGTGCTGCTTCCCCTGCTCATTTGGGATTTGTCCCTTCCTCTTAACCTCGTGGTTCTAGAGATGGCCCACAGCCTGACTCTGTGCACCCTCCTTGCTGCCCTGGAGGCCCCTCCCTGACAGGCAGTGTGGGCGTGGCCGTGGCCCTGCTTTGCCAAAAGCCCTGTAGTAGCTCCCTCTTGCCCGTGCAGTGCAGTCTGAGTCTCTTGGGCTGGCATTTAGGGCCTTCCCATCTGGTTCCTGTGATGTCTGCAGCACCCTCGCCCTCACCTCTGCAAGGCAGTGACTGCCCAACCTGGCACACCCTCTGTCACACCTACCATATCACTTTACCCTCCCTCCAAATTCCAGCCTCCCCCTGCTTCTGCCCCTACCGTTCCCCTTGGCTCCCTCTCCTCCCTCGAGACCTGGCTCAATGGGCATCCCACTATTCCCAGCCCCTAGCTGAGTCCAGGGCCTCCTGCAGGTCCCTAGTCCCCCCAGTGCCATCGCCTAGATGGTCTTTATCATGCCTGTTGTCATTGGGCATTCAGCTGTGTGTCTGCTTGACCCGGAGAGACTCAGATCTCCACGAAGGCAGGATGTGTGTGATCTGCAGGAAGGAGTACTGGATGAAGAAATGAATGAGCAGTGGAATGAACATTTTGTCTGCTACCTGTGCCAGTCCAGTGCCTGGCAATTCTGCCTAGGGATGAAGGAAGTCAATAGGCAGCCTCTAGTCTCCCTCTCCTGCCTTAGGGATCTATGGCCCAGCACTCTGTCAATCTTGTGTTGGTTTCTAAAAGGCAGAGAGACTATGGTAAAATGGTAAAAAACAAACAAACAACAACAACAACAAACAGAGCTGGGATCACACACACCTGGCTTCAATCCCTGGTTTCATCTCTGCCCTTAACTAAACCAGCTGTGTGACTTTAGGCAAGTGACTCGACCTCTCTGAAACTCCATTTCTTCATCCATGCTGGGGATGGATAACAGTAGTCCTTACCTCATAGAGACACTACTAGGATTAAATGATGAAATGCATGACACATGACCAGCCCAGAGGAAGTGTCTGAATGCGCCGTGATTCTATCAGTCAGGACATTGTTGGTTGCTAGTATCAGAAACCCAGCTCAACCTGGCTTAGAGCAGAAGAGGGCGCCCCTAGCCAAAAAGTCTGCCGTCATCTGATTGGCCACCCTGGTCTCTAAAGTTGGAGTGAGGTCAATCCACTAGCTGCCGGAAAGCAAGATCTCCCAAGGAAAACTGGAGCATAGTAGCCAGAAAAAGAGGGATGGATACTGGGCAGGCAAAAACAGCAGGTGCCCCCACGACTAACTGTGGTGGGAGGTGTAGAAAGGCGGAGGCCTTCACCACAGCCCAACGCTGAGGGAGGTGGTGCTCAGCCACCCCTCCCAGGCCTTACCCTTCTCGCATGAAAATGACCTCCATATTCTGCCTCCCTGCATCAGGGGTGGCCTGGCCAGAAGAGCCCAAGAAAGGACTTTCTGCCCTGACCCTGACTGACCTTGAGCTTGGGCAGACCCCTCTCCCTCTGATGGCCCATTTTCCCATCTGTAAAATGGGCTTGTTGGAGAAGACGATCCCTGAGGTCTGCTCAAGCTCTCACTGTAACACAGGCAGCAACTGGTGTTTATCAAGCCTGGTGTGTGCTGAGCCCAGAGAAACCAAAG
The DNA here is from genome assembly GCF_047675955.1 of Chlorocebus sabaeus. Classification (NCBI taxonomy): domain Eukaryota; kingdom Metazoa; phylum Chordata; class Mammalia; order Primates; family Cercopithecidae; genus Chlorocebus; species Chlorocebus sabaeus. The sequence continues at coordinate 9,775,153 of NC_132926.1, read as the reverse complement.
ATGGCATGGACAAGCCCCTGCCCTCCGGGATCTACTACTGGTATCTCCCTACCCTGTGCTTACCACCATCTGCTTCCCATTCAAGTGTCTGTTATAGAACCAAAAGGTCAGCTGGGTGTGGTGGCTCACGCCTGTAATCCCAGCACTTTGGGAGGCCGAGGTGGGTGGGTCACTTGAGGTCAGGAGTTCAAGACCAGCCTGGGCAACATGGCGAAACCCTGTCTCTACTAAAAAAAAAATTAAAAATAAAATAAAAATTAGCCGAGCATGGTGGTGCACACCTGTAATCCCAGCTACTCGGGAAGCTGAGGCAGAAGAAGTGCTTAAACCCAAGAGGTGGAGGTTGCAGTGAGCTGAGATCATGCCATTGCACTCCAGCCTGGACAACAGAGAAAGATTCCATTTCAAAACAAACAAAAAAAAGAACCAAAAGGCCTTTTTCAATTTGTTTTATCTATTGAATATAGTTGAAATGTCCAAAGCAAGTAGACTGAATGTTTTCTATTTTCCTATATAAAAATGAATGAAAACCTTCAAATCTGTACTACCTTCAAGACATATCCAGAATCTAACCCCTTCCCACCAGCTTTACTGGTACCCACCCCCGATAGGAGCCATCATGATCTCTGCCATGGAATAATCCAGGAGCTTTGCTGGCCCGAGCATCCTTGCCCCCGCCTCCCAGCAGTCCACTCTGCACACCGTGGCCTGGGCATTCCTATCATGTCTCTCCTCTAAACCTCCAGTAAGGTCTCATCGCATTCAAAGTAAAATGGTTAAAGAAAAATCAAACAACAGGCTCTCCCCACTCCCCACCCCAGCTCTGATCTCATTTCTACCCGCTTCCCTCCTTGCTCCCACCATTCTGGCTACACTGGCTTCCTTGTCATTTCTCAGCCACACCTCAGGGCCTTTGCACTTGCTGTACCTCCTACCTGGAATGATCTTCCCCCAACCACCCTCCCAGCTCATTTGCTTCCCTCCTTCAGGCTTCTGCTCCAAAGTCACTCATCAGGGAGGCCCTTCCACAAAGTCCTAGGAAAACACCTCTCTCTGCCCCGCCTCATTGACTGAGTTTTACTCTGTAATGCTTCCCACCAGGAAGAGTATGTTTTTTATTGTCTGACTTTGCCCACTGGAATGTCAGCTCCATCAGAGCAACAACCGTGTCTGTCTTGGTGATTGCTGTATTCCCAGTGCCTGGCATGGTGCCTGGCGCATACTACGCACTCGCTTCATATGTGTTAAGTGAATGAATGACTGAAGCCCCTTATGTTCCTTTCTAATGTGGAACCTTGGCTTTTTTATTCCTTATATTTTGTCTTCTGTGGGCCAGCGGCTTCTGTTTGGAGAGCGGCCTCCCAGCTTCCAGGCATGATTTCCTCTCCCCGTGACTGAGCCTTCCTTCTTCCAGGGCCTGGGGAGGGGCTCCATGTCTTGTTTGCCTCGTCATTGCCTCTCCCTCTTCATTTGCCCCTGCCCTAGCTCCCATCAGGCTCAGCACTCATCGAACCACCCCGCCCCCGCCTGCACTCTGTGGTGCGCCCAGAGCACAGTGCACCCCGTGGCTGGGCGTGGGAGGAGTGGTCTTTCATTCCTGGGGTCGCCATTCTTCTCATTGTGTGCCTTGGGCGGCCTGTGGTTTGTGAGAATTTACCATGTAAATTGTAGTCAGCTGCTGGGTGAAGAGCAGCAGAGATTCATATAGTAATCACCAGCCCTGCCACCCCCCAGGATCCCAGAGCCCCCCAGGAACCGCCCCTAGGATGGGAGGAGGAAAGGTAGGGGGAGAGGAAGAATCCCACTTGACATTGAGCCACCTGGCTTTGTGACCAGGTCCTTTGAAAGACCACCCCAGGATTCCCCAGGTCCTTCAAAGCAGAATGTCTTTAGAAATGAACCCCAAAGGTGTCCGTTCCGGAAAAGCCAGCGTTGCTCATAAGCAATGCCTTCATTTTCTGTGGCTGAGGGGAGGGGAAGTCCCTGAATCCTGGCTTGGATGTGCTTTGGAACCTCAGTAATATATATCATCAGTAATAATATCATGATTAATGACTTGTTACACACACACACTGTGCCAGGTAGTACTCCAGGGACTTCATCCACATTCTCTTTCAGCAGCTGTGTGAGTAGAGTCATGTCCCCGTTTTCCAGGCAAAAAGACAAGCTAGAGAAGTGACAGCTCTGCCCCATACCTCCCACCTAGGAAGTGCCAGAGCTGGGAATCAGGCTGCTGTGGCCATTTCTATGGACTGACCTGTCTTAGCTTTTGAATAAAAGCAGGGGAGGTATTTGGATGCTGTGCACAGAGAAAAGCAGCCAAATACCTCCACTACTAACCCCAAGAATCCAAGACTTTTGGAGGCGCTCTGTGGCCCAGAGGTGGCCCCGGGAGGTCCTTGTAGATTTGGAGGGATTTGATGGGGATGGAGAAGTGATTTGGCCCCTGGCTGGCTGTCGTGACAAGCTCTTGGTGTTGGCCCCTCTGACAGTGAAACAGCTCTAGTGCTTCACCGCACACGCACTAAACCTTGGTTTGCTTATCTGTGGAATGGGTATGGTGACTGCTGTGGCAAAGAGATTAGGGCCGGTTAGGGCTGGTCGCCCTTTGGTGTAGCCTGGAACCTTCTTATCAATAACCAGTCCAATTAAGATGGAATTTCAAATGAAAATGATTGTTAAATAAAGACCAATCAGGGCCCGCAGGAGTTCGGAGGAGGCCTAACCGTGCTGCCTGTCTCTTTCCGCAGACCCGAGCCCACCGGCGCGCCTCCTGGCCACCCGGCCGTGCTGTGGCCCCGGTCCCGAGCGGCGCCCGGTCCTGGGCGAGGCGCCGCGCTTCCACGCGCAGGCTAAAGGCAAGAACGTGCGGCTGGACGGCCACTCGCGCCGGGCCACGCGGCGCAACAGCTTCTGCAACGGCGTCACGTTCACGCAGAGGCCCATCCGGCTGTACGAGCAGGTGCGGCTGCGCCTGGTGGCCGTGCGCCCGGGCTGGAGCGGCGCGCTGCGCTTCGGCTTCACTGCGCACGATCCGTCGCTCATGAGCGCCCAGGACATCCCCAAGTACGCCTGCCCCGACCTGGTCACGCGGCCCGGCTACTGGGCCAAGGCACTGCCCGAGAACCTGGCGCTACGCGACACGGTGCTGGCCTACTGGGCGGACCGCCACGGCCGCGTGTTCTACAGCGTGAACGACGGCGAGCCGGTGCTCTTCCACTGCGGCGTGGCCGTGGGCGGCCCGCTCTGGGCGCTCATTGACGTCTACGGCATCACCGACGAGGTGCAGCTTCTGGGTAGGTCGCGGGCGCGGCGCCCCCTGGGGACCTGGCAGCGGTACCCTTGCGCGTGGGTGTGTGTTTCATTAGTAGCCACAGTCACTTACGGAGGGCTCCTTTTGCCAGGCGTGGCACTAAGCGCTTTACGCCTTTTAACTCATTTATTTCTCACAACCTACCCTCCCGTTTTACAGATGCGAAAACTGAGGCATGAAGAGGTTAAATTATTTGTGCTGCAAAGCCAGGATTGGGACCCACATGGCTTGAACCCATGCTCTGGCCCAGGTTCATTCACTAACTCATTCCTTCATTTCCTAGTTTATTTGTTCATTCATTCACTCACTCTTTCATTTACTCATTCGCACATGTATTTATTTGCTCGCTCCTTCGCGCATTCATTCACACACTTCCATTTGCTCATTTAGTCGTTCATTCACCCACTCAGCGTCAAACTTAGGCTCTGATCATAAACACCCGTGCAGTACCTCCACGGCACGTGCAGAGAGGAGTTAGGTGTGGCAAACCCTGGCCCACATTAAGGGGCTTGGGGTGCTGGGGAGGCTGACAGGTGTGAGCCCGATTCTCACGGAGGAGACAGCCACTAATGCCCAAATCCTGACGGTGAGAATTCATGGGAGTAGAAGTTTGCTGCCTGTATCTCAAGAGCTTTTTTAAAAAATTGTAAAATTCACATAATAGAACAGCAACCATTTTTAAGTGTACAACTGAGTGGCATATGGTTGGCAACCATCACCTCTATCCAGCTCTAAAACATGTCATCACCCCAAAGGGAAACCCTACCCATTAAGCAGCCACTCCCTATTCTCCCCTCCTTCCAGCCCGGACAACCACTCATCTGCTTTCTGTTTGAGACCTTAGCGCTTGAACCTACAGATTGCGCCGGAACCAGCCCAGCCTCGACCTCTTGGGGAGTAAAGAGAGAGCAGGTTTGTCAGGGAATCTGGACACAGCTCTTGGTGTGGCTTCCATGCATTGCTGAAATGCATGGATCTAAAGGTTTGCAGATGTTGACAGACTGATACACCTGTCCATAACCCCAGAGTTGATCCTTCTGAGTCAAGCCTTCTCTTCTCCAGAGGTAGCCACTCTTCTGATTTTTCACCATAGGTTAGTTTTGCCTGTTTTTGAACTTCATGTGAATGGAATCACACAGTATTTACCCATTGGTATCTGGCTTCTTTATCTCAGCATCGTATTTTTCAGATTCATCCACACTGTTGCTGTAGCAGTAGTTTGTTCATTTTTATTGCTAAGTGTGCTAAGCAGTATCCCATGAGCTGGATGACCAGAGTTGGTATATCTGAATGTTTGGGCAATTTCTGGCTTTTCAGCTGCATCTTGTGGGAGAACCCTGGCCTGGGCTTCTCGCTCCTCTACCTCATCCCTTTCATTAGCCCACCATTAGGCAAGGAGGAAAGATTCATGCATCCAAGCTATGCCCCAACCCACAGAAGGAGGGAGACAGTAGAACATCTGAGTGGTCAAGAACAGGGTGTTGGATCACATAGACCTCTGTTCTGGAAGTGACTCTCCGTTTGCCAGCTGTGTGTCCTTGGCCAGGTGACTGAACCTCTCTGTGCCTCAGTTTTTTTTTTTCATCTGCAAAATGGACTCATGATAGCACCCACGCCATGGGATTATTGATAAGGTTACATGAGATGATGTCTAAAAGGGATGCAGCACAGTTCCTGGCACAGAGAAGGCACTCAAGAAGTAACAGCTAAGAAATAAGAAGCTCTGCCCATTTGCAAGTGAGCCAGAGCTTGTGTCCAAATTCCAGGCTTAGACCAGATTGTGAAGAACTGCCCACCCTCCAAGCTGGAGCCTTACTTGGGCATTTTAACTGTGTCCCCTCATGCTCTTCTCCATGAAAGGCTTTGTTATTTCACCTCCAGGAGATACAGGTTTCTGAAACCTAGATTTCCCATCATCTTTTTTGGAGCTCTTTGTTCCTATCCAGCAGGGAAGCAATCCCACCTCATTCACCTGCTCATTCGCAGCCCATGTCTCTGAGTAACAGCCAAGAAATCACAGCCACTCCATAATCAGCTCAAGTGGATTCGGATTTTTTAAAAAAATAAAAATTGGAAGCAGCCTCTGATGACTTAATGAGGCTGCATAAATCTGTGAGGTGAACTCTCCCCGCCCCCCCCACTCCATTTCCTTATTCAGCAAACCTTTATTGAACTCCTACAACATTCTAGGAAGGGAGACATAGAGTCTGCTGGAACATCAGTGTGACATGGCAGACGTGAGCCTCAGCTTCCCTTATCTACAGGTCATCCCTGAGCTGTGCTCATTGATGGAAAGTACCTGGCACAGGTGCCACAGGATAATGATCACAGAATTACTCTGTTCTTTTTTTTTTTTTTTTTCTCTGCCTCATATGATCTGCAGGAAACACAAACATAAAGGAGGAAAATGGGATTAGAAGGAATTTCATCCATGGGTGATAAGATCATGGGTGAATTTTACTTCCTTATATCTCTGAGTCACCTTTTAAAAATACATATATGTAAAGAGCTTGTATTGCTTTTATAGTCAGAAAGAGCAATAAGGTTTATTGTCCTTTCTGAAGGTTATATGAGATAACAGAGGGGAAGTTTCTGACACGTGATTGAGGCTCAATGAGTGTTTATTTTCTTCCCAGAGGAAAAGCAAATTGTCATTGGTTACATCTGGGTAAAGGGATTATGAGTGACTTTTTTTTCCCAAGATAACAATGATTTATAATCAGGAAAAACGTTACAATAACATAAGAAGCTAAGCAGTCATGATTTTGTATGGTTTAAGTACAGGAGACAAATACCCTGCTGTTTCCAGGACAGGATGAGGCACCATGAGAACATCAAAAATCCCACCCGCAATCTCCCAATACCTGGGAGGATTTGGCTTCCTGAAGGTGGTGTCCAAGGTACCCAATGGATACGTAAAGAGACAGCCAGTTTCTGTGCTGTCCTGAGCACTCTGAACTCCTTTCCATCGCAGGGAACAAGGGGCTGACATGGTTCCTTTAGAGCTTCCCAGTTGTAAATTCTAGAATTGAAAACCCCTGAGACCCCTTCATTCCTCCCTCACCACAATCAGGTCACATTGGATAAAGCCTGAAAACCAACAAACAAAAGTGGCATTTGGGTAAATAGGGTTGTCAAACCAAGCAAATACAAATATAGGACACCCAGTTACATTTGAATTTCAGATAAACAAGGAAAAAAATTTTTTTTGACACAGGGTTTCATTCTTGTCACTGAGGCTGCAGTGCAGTGGCATGAACACAGCTACTGCAACCTCGACCTCCTGGGCCCAAAGAATCCTCCTGCCTCAGCCTCCCAAGTAGCCAGGACCACAGGCTCATGCCTGGCTAATTAGGAAAATTTTTTAGTACAAGCATATCCCATGCAATATTTGAGACGTACTTATGCAAAAAAAAAAAAAAAAAAGGGTTTATCAGAAATTCAAATGTGGCTAGGCACAGTGGCTCACACCTGTAATCCCAGCACTTTGGGAGGCCGAGGCAGGTGGATCACCTGAGGTCAGGAGTTCGAGACCAGCCTGGCCAACACGGTGAAACCCCGTCTCTACTAAAAATGCAAAAATTAGCCAGGCCTGGTGGCAGGCACCTGTAATCCCAGCTACTTGGGAGGCTGAGGCAGAAGAATCGCTTGAACCTGGGAGGTGAGGTTGCAGTGAGCCGAGATGGCACCAATGCACTCCAGCCTGGGTGACAGAGCAAAACTCCATCTCAAAAAAATAAATAAAATAAAAACATGTAACTGAGCATCCTGCATTTCATCTGGCAATCCTTGTCTAAGAGGCATCCACCCCATCCGTGGGGCTGGGGTGTGTTTTATTTGCCCTCGATCTTGAGCCAAAGTCTCAGAAATAAAAAAGGGCTCGTAGGCCTCACATATTTTTTTTTGCCTGGTGGAACTGTGGGCCCAACCCAGCATCCTCCTGCATGGAGCCCAGCTGCAGCAGACAGTGCTGCGTCTATGGGCCAGACCCTGGGGTGCCCTTTCTAGATAAAGAATCCAGAGTTCCAAGAAGGAAAGTGACGAGCCTAGAACCACCAAGACGGTCAGTGGCAGAGCCAGGACTGGAAGACTGCTGCGGCAGTATTTAGTTCGCATGGTGCTTACCTGGGGAGCTCTGACAATCCCATTTCCCAGGCTGCACCCAGACCAATTAAATCAGAACCTCTGGGGGTGGCACCCAGGAGTTAGGATTTCTTAAGGGCCCCCAGGTGCTGCCATGGTTGCACTCACGATCCCTTTTGCATCCCCTTTGCGTAGGTGTATATTCTCCCTTCCTTCTTCCCTCCTTGCTTGGGAACCTTGGGTGTCAAGTTCTTTGGACTCCTCTGTCCAGGGGATGGAATCATTGGGCCATGTAGACCCTGTCTCTTGCTTTAACTTTTTTGCTTCATCCCCAATCCCCACTCCTTTTCATGCCTTCTCCTGACCAGATAGGCATCACTCTGATTCATAATCCCATGAATGTATCTTTTGGAGTCTCGCTCTGTTGCCCAGGCTGGAGAGCAGTGGCGCGATCTTGGCTCGCTGCAACCTCTGCCGCCCGGGTTCAAGCTATTCTTCTGTCTCAGCCTCCCGAGTAGCTGGGATTATAGGCATCTGCCACCACGCCCCGCTAATTTTTGTATTTTTAGTAGAGACGGGGTTTCTACTGGGTACCTGTTGGTCTCAAACTCCTGACCTCAGGTGATCGCCTGCCTCGGCCTCCAAAAGCTGGGATTACAGGCATGAGCCACCGCGCCCGGCCAAATGTATCTTTTAAAAATAGGTAGATTTGTTTTATATGCATATATGGATGGTATTGTGCTAAGGATCTTATTCTGTTTTTCTTTTTCCACTCACCCTTTTTTGGGATGTATCTGTACTGTTGTATGCCTATCTGGTTCCTTCCTCCCTTGTGGCCCCTGCCCACTGATGGACACCTGGGTTACTACCAGTCCCCCAAGCCACACACGCAGATAGTACTGTAGGGCGCGTCGTCTCAGAGGGGTGCTCTATGCTTGTTTAATGTTCTCTGGGGTACAGATCAGGAGGGGCTTGTGGGTCCTGGAGTGAGTGGGTCCATCCTGAGAGGCTTAGATTTTTTGAGATGCTCCTCAGGGCCAAAGAGAAGGGACTGAGCGCAGGAAAATTACTTTTCGCTGAATTTAGCAGTTCCTGGAGCCAGGAACGGAAGCTTCTGCCGGGCCATGCACTCCTTTCCCTCTCCTCTCCCTGGCTCCAGGAAGCATTTATTAGAGGTGGAGTATCCCTTATCAGAAATGCTTATGATCAGAAGCATTTCAGATTTTAGATGTGTTTGGATTTTGGAATATTTGGATTATAGTTAACATTTCATCATCACTAATCTGATATCTGAAAATCACCGTTGATGATTCTAGATTAGTGTTTTTTCATGTTTTGTGCTCCAAAACTTCAGAGGTTGTAGCATTTCACACTTCAGATTTTCAGATCAGGGATACTCAACTTATGTCTCTTTTCTGTGGAAGCCCTTTCTGGAGGTCCTCGAGTTCAGGCCCCGTGCTTTTTTGAGGCAGCCCTGCCCCTCTTCCTAGGCAGCTCCAGGGTGGTCAGTGTCAGCCCTGCCGTCCTTCCTCTGCCCAGTGGTGGAAAGGTGGTCAGATTGAACAAGCAATGCCAGTCGAGGGTCATGGCATATCAGACCATATTGTCAGAAATCTTTGGTTGCAAGGGACAGAAACTCAGTTCAGTCTCACTTAAGGAAAAAAAAGAAAAAGAAAAAGAAAGCATGTGGCCGAAAATTCCTGGGAATGGTTGCCTTTAAGCCTGGTTCAATGCAGGGACCCAAAGAACAGCACCTGGAATACTTGTCTGTCTTCATTTCTCATTTTGCCATCTTCTCTGGTGGCCTCGTCCTCAGCTGGACTGTCCCTTTGGGGTGGAGGAAAGGCCACCAGCATTTCCAGTCTTGTGTCCCACGAGCTTAACAAATCCAACAGAAGAGCTGCTTTCCTAGAAGGTGTGCCCATTGTCTCTAGATGTAGCCTCATGGATCCGGCCTGAGTCACACGCCTATCTCTGAACCCATCTCCATGGCCAGGGGGATGAGACGAAGTGATTGGCCAGGTTAAGGCCCCCCTCCCAACTCCTGAGGCAATGGGAGGTGGGGGTGGGGCAGTTCCCTCCAAAGAAAAGCTGGGTGCTGTTACCAGAAGAAAGGGAGTGGATGCCAGGCAGCCAGAAGCAACAGCCCTGCATGGGCCTTGGAAAGGAGTCATGTGCCCAGCTTGGAAGCGCTGAGATCCCTTGTTAAAGATAGTTACTACGCACTTACTCTGTGCCAGGCACAATGCTGAGAGCTTGACGTAGGTCACGTCTTCTGTTCCTTACAAGAATCCTGTGAGGCAGGAAACTCATTTGCAGACTCCACATGGATAGAGAACTTGGCCAAGGTTACATAACTGTTAGTGGTCCTAAAGTCAGAGTTTGTTCATTATTGTTATAAAGTGTTTGATGAAGACTTGAACTTATGGAGCTAAATGCAGGGTTCAGAGGTCTGGGCGCACCATTCCAGGCTGCAGGAGAGGAAACTGAGGCCCAGAGAAGGGCAGGGACTTGCCCAAGGTCTCCCAGCTGGTCAGTGGCCATGGTGGGGGAGGGAGGTGTGGACCCAGGAGCTGTCTCTGTGAGGGGCCTCTAAGCACATCTCAGGCCGGGAGGATCGCTGCTGTGCTGCTGGCTTTAGGCAGAGCCCCAGTGGGAGCCACACAGAGTCATTAGCTTTGCGGTTAGTGTTCTTTTTTCCAAACAGACCAGGCCAGCACCCACCTCCTCACCCCAACAAAAATCATTTGCATGGCAGGGTGTCCTGAGGGGTTGTCCTTTCCCAGTCTGGAGCGAGACTGCCACTGCATGGCCGCCAGCCTGTCCCACCAAGGGCTTCTGAAGGCCTGTTCTGTGCAGGCATGGAGCTGAGCGCATCGTGATCCCTGTGTTCTGCCCTCTTTAATATTCCCCACAGGCCACTGAGATGGGATGAGGGTCCCCACTTTTCAGGTGGGCAAACTGAGGTCACATCCAGAATTGGCCAGGGTCCAAACGAGGCCTGTGTCTGCAGTCCAGCCTTCTCTGGTTGGCAGAAGGGCATCTGGAAAAGCACGAGGTCAGTGGCCCACAGACCCGGGTCCTGCCTCAGCACACCAAGGCCAATGTTTGCCATCTTCTTTTCTAGAACCCCAAGCCCTCTCCCTTGGTGCCCACCCCCTCAGCCATCCCCCTGTGGCCATGGACAAGGAGCCCTGCTCCTGTCCCCTCCTGCCTGCTCATGGCCATGGTTCCTGTCATTTGTCCACTTCCTCCGCCTCCCCTGAATCATCCCCGTGAGCACACGGAAGAGCCCCAGTGGCGTCCATCTTTTTAAACACCCTCCACCAGCCCCCTCACCAGCCCCAGTCCTGCCTCTCTGCCCTCCCTCCCTCCGAGCAGGTCTTTCTTAAGTGCTGGTTATGCCACCCTCTCCTTTTCCCTCTTAAGCTGTGCCCTGAGGCATGCGTCCCCGCCCATCACTGACCTTCAGCCTGTCAGACCCGGAGCCTGCATCCTGGGCCTACTTCCGGGCCCCTCACTTTCAGCCCAGGTGACCTCTCCCGGCTGCTTGAATGTTGCTGCTTTGTTCTCGAGCCCCTGCCGTTCCTCCTGCTTTCCTGGCCACCCCTCGCCCTGCCTGTCCTCGCTATGTTGAAAGCCCCAGGGTTCTATCCTGGGCTCACTCTTTCCTTTTTAAATTCTTAAATTGTGTAATACAATATGCATATTGGAAGGCATCTAAGAACAACTGTAGCATTCAACAGATTGTCATAAAGCCAGCCTGTTTCTATCTGCCCTCTTTCTCCAAGTCATCTGAGCCAATCATTGGACTTCACATCCAGGCTGTTGGCTCCCAAACCCATCTCCCCAGCCCTAACACCTCCCTTGAACCCCAGGCCTCCCACTCCTATCCAGCCTCTCCTCCTGCATCCGAGGGGCATCCCACACTGAACATGCTCAGACACAACTCTTGAATCCCCCACCTCCTGCTCCTCAGCCAGCCCCACTGGCAATAAGTAGCACCACCCACTTGGTTGGCCATTGGCAGTAAGTGGCACCACCCACTTGGTTAACCATTGGCAGTAAGTGGCACCACCCACTTGGTTAACCATTGGCAGTTAAGTGGCAGCACCACTTGGTTGGCCATTGGAAGTAAATGGCAGCACCCACTTGGTTGGTTGGCCAGTAACCCAGGTGTCATTCTTGATTCCTCTTTTCTTTGCCTTGGATCCACTGTGTCAGTGAGTCCTGTCATTTCTGTCTCTAGTACATGGCCCAAGTCAGTCCCGCAGAGACAGAGTGGTGATTGATGGATGGGTTCCTCTGTCTCCAGTTGTCCCTGCCTTCACTTTCATGTCTACACAAGATGGTTTCTCTTGAGACATACATTCTGCTTTACTTCCAGCCCAGATATATTGGACCTAAGAGAGAAAGGGGAGGGGAAAAAAGGGAAGAGCTGGGCCCTGGAAGTGGCTCGGGAGAGTGGGAGGTCAGGGGCCTCCTTGTGCCTGCCTGGAGATTGCTGCTGTGTGCTGGTGCTCAGTGGGTATTCATGGCGGGCCGGCGAGGACATTAGGCCCACGGAGACTGAAACTCCGACTTTGGCCCGGTGCTGGGCAGCTCTCAGAGCTGAACGAGAACAGCAGCATTGGGAGGCAGTATTGCTAGCCAGGGGCCTTGCTCTGGACTCAAAGCCTGGGCTGGAATCCCGTCTGTCACCCCCAGGCTAAGTGGCCTTCAGTAACTCACTCCACCTCTCAGAGCCTCAGTGTTCTCCCACTGTGAAATGTGCCCATTTTACGGAGCCATATAGGATACTGGTGAGGACTGAAGGGGACAATCGGTGTATGGAGCTGCGTCTAGTAGATGCTTGAGAACATGGTTATGTGTACTTGTTTCAGCCACGGGTAGAAGCTGGGCAGTCTCGACATGCTCCCTCGGTGCCTCTTGATGTTGCTGGATTTCTGCCTATAGCCGACTGGTTCTCTTTAGAAGAAATGCCCCTTTGAGCAATGGATTCTGAAGTGTCTGGCCTAGGCCAGCGCTGTGCTGTCTTGGGCCTGTCTCAATCAGGGCCCATGCCCAAGAGGAACAAAGCTCCTTCCACAGAGAATAAGTGGGGCCATGCAACCTTTTCTGAGGGGCTGCCATGTGCCAGGTACCCAGCACAATGTCACATTCATTGTAACCCAGCCTTGTAGACACACCACGCTTCTGGCACCTCAAGAGTCTTCACATGTGCTGTTCTCTGTGCCTGGAGAACCTGCCCGGCCACCACTCATCTCCAGGTCGCAGCCCGTTGATCAGTCAGGGAGGCCTTTTCTGGCCTGCTTAGTCCCCGTTTTTACACCCTTAGAGAATCCCGGTTCTGTCACTCTCCAGCTCTGTGACCTCTTGGAGCCTCAGAGTTCCCCCACTGACACTTCCCCACATAGGACAGAGGCTCTTGGTGGCACTGGGCACAGTTTTCTGTAAGATAGCTTCATAGAGCCTTACTCTCCCGCTTGAAAGGGAGCTCCATAAGCACAGGAGCCACGCCTGTGTATTCACCTCTGTTCACCCAGCACACAGCAGCACTGGGCCCACAATAAGTGCTCTATTACATTTTTATGATCATAATTAATGTTTTGAGCACTTAGTGCCATGCTCTGTATTACTCTTCATGAAAGTAATTTCCATAACATGGGGGTGTTTACCATTATCGCTCTATGTTATGCTGAGGGAGCTGAGGCTCTGGCAGGTGAAATGGCATACCTAAGGTCACATAGCCAGGAAGAGCCAAAGCCAGGACTTGAACTTAAGTCTGCCGGTCTCCATAGGCCACGCTCTTAATAAGGATGCTGCACTGATGGGCTCTGGCGTGGAGCCGCTGGGGGACAGGAGGAGGAGTTAGGGGTGGGGGCAGAGGCAGAGGCAGAGTGTTAGCAGGAGCAGGGTAAGGCCAGCGCCTTTAGGGGCGGGCGACTGTGAGTGGGGCAGGGAGCTCGGGAAAAGTGCGTTTCACCGAGACTTCCAGAAACACGTACTGTCTAAAATGCTTTTTCAAAAAAACTGCCTGTTTTATTCTACCGTTATTTATACGCCTTTTCTCTGATTATAAGAATCAATTTACGTTCATTAGAGACAAAAGAGAAAACTAGAAAACTATAAGAAGCGGGCCGGGCGGGGTGGCTCACGCCTGTAATCCCTGCACTTTGGGAGGCCGAGGCGGGCGGATCACGAGGTCAGGAGATCGAGACCATCCTGGCTAACACAGTGAAACCCTGTTTCTACTAAAATACAAAAAATTAGCCGGGCGCGGTGGCGGGTGCCTGTAGTCCCAGCTACTCGGGAGGCTGAGGCAGGAGAATGGCGCTAACCCGGGAGGCGGAGCTTGCAGTGAGCCGAGATCGAGCCACTGCACTCCAGCCTGGGTGACAGAGTGAAGACCCCGCCTCCAAAAAAAAAAAAAAAAAAGAAAAGAAAACTATAAGAAGCAAATTTCTACCCAGACATAACCACTCACATTTTAATGTATTTCTATATTTTTCCTATGAATCCTACGTACACATTTTCTACAAAAGTAGAATCAAACCATGTGTTCAGTTTTGAATCTTTTGTTCATTTAATGTTATAGGTATTTTCTCATATTATTAAATATTAATTGAAAACTCGATTTTAAAAAATTTTCTTCTGATAAAAATTTGTAGCTGTATTAGTCTGTTCTCGCACTGCTATAAAGAACCACCTGAGACTGCATAATTTGTAAAGGAAAGAAGTTTAATTAGCTCATGGTTCCCCGGGCTGTACAGGAAGCATGGCTGGGGAGGCCTTGGGAAACTTAAAATCATGGCAGAAGACAAAGGGGAAGCAGGCATAGCTTACCCGGCCAGAGAGGGAGGAGAAGGGAGGAAGAGTGTGAAGTGGGAGGCGCTACACTTTTCAACCACCAGATCTGGTGAGAACTCACTGTCACAAGAACAGCAAGGGGAAAGTCCACCCCTATGAGCCAATCACCTCCAACACTAGGGATTACAATTTGACATGAGATTTGGGCGGGGACACAAATCGAAACCACATCAGTAGCGTACAAGTTTATTGTAGGAAAACTAGATAATACAGAAATATCTAAAGAAAAGCCTTTCATAATCTCACCCCGAGATAATTACTATTAATATTTTCTTATGTCTCTCTCCAGCACTTGATTTCCTATGCACATAAATAAAATGACACAGACAGACAGATGTAGACAAACGCACACATATATACTTTTTTAAAGAAACAAATTGAAACCCCACTTCTTCCCTCAGGCTATGGGAAGCACCCTCGCTAAGGCAAAGCATACACACTCAGATGCCCACAGAGCCCAAACAAGTAGCTGACACCTTTTGGTGAGACCCTGAAGAGGGCCACCTCAGGGGCATCAAGAGAGATCAGACCACCTCAACACAAGGGCAAGCTTTAGCCCATCGTGGCCAAGCCAGAATTCAGCTCCTACTGCCAGATTTACTGGTTTTCCAAGTGCTGTAAACCCAGTTTAAGTGAAAGGTGTCTGAGGGGGTGCATTTGGACCCATCGGAGCCTGGGTCATAATTTGAAAAAGCATGTGCATTCTTATGATTTCACTTCATACTTGGAAAAGTAAAGAGGAAATACTTTTCAAGATACTACAGAATAACATTTAACAAAATCTTGGCTCAAAGTGGTCTGTTTAAAAAGTCTAAGAAACACTTATTTTCCTACTACGGTAAACAAAAATGTATCACTAAAAAAATCCTTCAAAATATTTTAATGACTCTTTCCTGATGATGTTGTTATTTAGCATAGCAGTCTCTTCTAGACCTTAGTCATTCATTCATTCATCCAATAAACTATTAATAGTGAAGGCTATTTGCCAAGCCCTGAGAACATGGTGGTGACCAGACTGACACAGACCCTGCCTCCAGAGATTCATATTCCAGCTAGGGAGGCAGAAAATAAACAGGTAATCTACTAAAGTATGAACACCTGTATTACCCAAATGATTAAGCACTATTTTTGCTTTTTCACCTATGTCATATGAGGAACATTTTTCAAATCACTAAAAATTACTTAAAAATGTTTTCACAACTCTAACTTTTAAAGAACTTTCCCTTCAGCCGGGCGTGGTGGCTCACGCCTATAATCCCAGCACTTTAGGAGGCCAAGGTGGGCAGATCACTTGCGGTCAGGAGTTCAAGACCAGCCTGGCCAACAGGGTGAAACTCCGTCTCTACTAAAAATACAGAAATTAGCAGTGCGTGGTGGCAGGCACCTGTAATCCCATCTACTCGGGAGGCTGAGGCAGGAGAATCGCTTGAACCCAGGAGGCAGAGGCTGCAGTGAGCCGAGATCATGCCATTGCACTCCAGCCTGGGTTGACAAGAGTGAAACTGTTTCAAACAATAAAAAATAAACTTTCCCTTCATTTTGTTTTACCAACTGAGGCAATCTCCTGTAGACTTTTCTGTCAATGCTTAAATACCTGTCCAGGGCCAGGCACTGTGCTCTGTGCTGTGAACACAGCAGTGAGGACAGACCCAGGTCCTCGCTTCTTTCAGAGGCAGCATGTGTTGAAGAGCCCAGGCTCTAGAGCCAGCCAGCCTGGGTTCAAGTCATGGGTTCAGGTCGTGGCTTTGCCACTTGGTAGCCGTGTGCCCTTGGTCATGTTCCCCAACCCCTCTGTGCCTCAGTTTCCCTGTGAGCTCAATGGCAGGAAACTGCACATGCCTCACAGGGTGGTTGTGTAAATTAAATGAGGTAGCGTGCGAAAGCTTAGAGGTGCCTGTTGCATAAGGCCACGAGCACAGGTTTGCTTTTTATTGGAGCTTAAGTCCTAGCTGGGGAGATGGACAATAAACGATTTTTAGATGCCCTTTTAATAATCAAAGTATGGAAGCCTCCGAAAGAGGGAGAGAAGGGGAAAGGGTGGATAGAAAAGGAGGGATGGAAGAAGAGAAGGAGCCAGGTTAAAAAGGGCCTTATCTGCCCGTCCCAAAGGTAAGAGCATGTGAAGGAAACCGAGGATTGTGCTTAATGCAATTCTGTGCACCTGTGACTCACTAAATAACACAGAAGGGCAAACGGAGAGTTGGAAGCCAGGGTGGAGTGGGGGCTGCTCGAGGCCCGGCTCAGTCGCAGAGGCCTGCAGGGAGCAGCGGTCGAGGAGCGGCTCACGACCAGCCTCACGCGCCGCCTCGCCCCACCATGTCCCTCCCTTTGTCCGCACAGAGAGCGCCTTCGCCGACACGCTGACGCCCGCGCGCCTCAGCCAGGCCCGCTTCAGCGCCTGCCTGCCGCCCAGCAGCCACGACGCGGCCAACTTCGACAACAACGAGCTCGAGAACAACCAGGTGGTGGCCAAGCTGGGCCACCTGGCGCTGGGCCACGCCCCGGGCCCGCCGCCCTCTGACGCCGCGGCCGCCGCCATCCCGTGCGGGCCCCGTGAGCGCCCGCGCCCTGCGTCGTCGCCGGCGCTGCTGGAGGCCGACCTGCGCTTCCACGCAACACGCGGGCCCGACGTGAGCCTGTCGGCTGACCGCAAAGTAG
Organism: Chlorocebus sabaeus; assembly: GCF_047675955.1. Classification (NCBI taxonomy): domain Eukaryota; kingdom Metazoa; phylum Chordata; class Mammalia; order Primates; family Cercopithecidae; genus Chlorocebus; species Chlorocebus sabaeus. The sequence goes on along the minus strand of NC_132926.1, from coordinate 9,758,229 downwards.
CCTGTGCGCCGCGGCCCGACGGCGGCCGCACGCTGGTCTTCTCCGAACGCCCGCTGCGGCCCGGCGAGAGCCTCTTCGTGGAGGTGGGCCGCCCGGGGCTGGCAGCGCCCGGCGCGCTGGCCTTCGGCATCACTTCGTGCGACCCGGGCGGGCTGCGGCCCAACGAGCTGCCCGCCGACCCAGACGCGCTGCTCGACCGCAAAGAGTACTGGGTGGTGGCGCGCGCCGGACCCGTGCCGAGCGGCGGCGACGCGCTCAGCTTCACGCTGCGGCCCGGCGGCGACGTGCTCCTAGGCGTCAACGGGCGTCCGCGCGGCCGCCTGCTGTGCGTCGACACCACGCAGGCGCTCTGGGCCTTCTTCGCCGTGCGCGGCGGCGTCGCGGGCCAGCTGCGCCTCCTCGGTGAGTCCCCGGCCCCGCGTGCGCGAGGCCCCGCCCTTCTCCAGTCCCGCCCGTTCTCGCCCTGCGGCGCTCCTCCCCGGCCCCGCCCTGCTCGCTAGGTGCTGCACCGTCCAAGGCCAGCCCGCACTTCCCAACTGAGCGCCCAGCACGATCCACCCCGTCCAAAATCGCCGGGCTCCACCCCGGAGTTCCCGATTCAGTGGGTCCACGGTGCGCCCCGAGAACGTACATTTCCGGCAAGTGCCCGGGGATGCTGACGTTGCGGTTCTCTGGACCACATTTTTATAAACCACCGACCTAGATAGGTAACTGGCTGGTCTCCAGGTTTGGCGGGCTGTATCCCCGCAGTAAATGGTCAGTGCGATTTTTAGTTCCGTTGTTATGATTTGCTATATTAGGGTGTTTTTAACTTGTAATGCACAGTAAGTGTAGGGAAAAAAATAAATTCGACTGCACATGAAAGGAAATAAGAATAGTATCGTCCACAGAAAGTGGAATGGAGGCTTGAACCATCCTATTTTGAGATAATTTTTGCCTTTATTCATGCCACAAATAGGCAGAGAGCAGCCACCAGCTGTGGACCCGGCCGTGGGCACCAGGATAGGGCCAGCAGAGAACAGGACACACTCCATGCCGGTTAGGAGCTCACAGTCACCCTAATGGAGAGCTGCACAGTGTGACATTTGCTACAGCCAGGGGCTCCTCTCCTAGCTTGGTGGAGTGAAGGAGATGTTCAGAGAAGGCTTCCCGGAGAGCCTGGCTCCAAGTTCATGGCTCAAAAAGTAGAGTCCAAGCAATAAGAACCAGACAACAGCTCATATGTTCCCTCATTGAATTTTATCCTCCCTTTGACCCTATGAAATCAGTATCATTATCCCCACCTACAGATAAGACAAGGAAGCACAGAGAGATTAAATGACTGTCCCAGGGTCACATCGCTGGTCAGCTTTGAAGATGCTGGACAAATCACAGAGTCTCCTGAGCCTGTTTCCTTTGTGTAGAAAGAGAGGGATACCTGCTTCACGGGGTGGTCATGAGGGTGAAATCAGGTGCATATAATGCCTTGAGCAGGGCCTGACAAAGCCCTGGGTTTAATCAGTGGTAACAGTAACAACAGCAGCTGTTGCTGTCTTCATGAGGGCAGAGGAGGAGCCGGGTGGCAGTGGTGGTTATTTGTTCAAGGTGTTTTTTGGGGAGGGGGAAGGTTTGTTTCGTTTTGTGTTTTTAAGGAACCATCAGACATAGTCATCATTTCAGCCCGAGATGAAGTGCCCATTATCTGTCCATTCATTCTCAGGTAGGGCAAGGGAAGGGGCATCTCTTCATCCTAAGAAATAACCTGTTATTGTCTGAACCAACAGCAGGCTTGGGGAAGAAAACTCAACCATGTTGAGCACTAGTAGTCAGGGATCTTCTTGCAAGGGGCAAAACCCCACTCACAGTGCCCTAAGCAAAAAGGAAATGTCTGGGAGTATATTGGGTGAGTTCAGGAACAGCTGGATCTAGATACTGGAAGGATGTCAGCAGGATCCCACCTCTCTTTCCAACTCAAAGCTCTGCTTGCCTCTGTGTTGGCATCACTCTCAGGCAGGCCTTTGCCACAGGTTGGCTCTTCCAGCTCCAGGCTTCCCTCCCAGTGAATGGAATGAGTTCCTTCTTTCCTAGCAGTTCCAGTAAAAGTTGCAGACTTGGGTCTCAGGGGCCTTACGTGGGTTATGTGCCCTTTCCTGAACCACTACTACTGAGACCAGGGAGTGGAAGTTCCTATCAGCTCCTGGCCCTTATCCTATGAAGGAGGGCACGTTAGTATCCCAAAAGGACATCCCAGGGCTGTTTCTGAAAGAAATGAGAATGGAGGCTGGGTAGACAAAGAACAGAGGCACCACACTTGGACGTGCTCTTCAGTCCTCAGCAGAGCCCTGGGAGATAGCTCTGGTCCTCTTGTTAGACAGACGCGAAAGCTAAGGTGCAAAGCAGTGAAGAACTGTGGACTAGCAGGCCAGGTCCAACCTCCCACTGCCCCTGATGGAATCTCTTCGGGCCTCAGGTACCCTGCAGTCCAGCCCTGCGACCACGACTCCATCAGGGTCCCTCAGCGGCTCCCAGGACGATAGTGATTCAGATATGACCTTCAGTGTCAACCAGTCCTCCTCGGCATCTGAGTCATCCCTGGGTAAGGAAATGCAAACCCGGGCAGGGGCAGGGGCTGGCGGCTGGCCTGGCTCTTCTGGCTGTGCCAACGGCCTTCCAGGGGCTGAGCAGGGTGGCCACCTTTCCCCCGCATCCTCTCCTTCCCTCAGCTGTATGCTCAGCAGAGGGAGAAGTAGTGTCTAAATAGGATATTCCAAAGGGTGACAGTGGTGGCATTTTATCTTGGTGTTTGGGAGTAGAAGAGTAGAGAAAGGTGCAAAACCCAGAAGGTAAACTAAAATTAGTATCTCCCAAAAGTGTCCTCCCACTGGTCCCACCAAGAAGCACTGCATTCTTGGGGTTGCCCCAACAGAGCCCACCCGAGAGACATTATTAACGTATGTCCTCTTCTCCCTTTCGGCAGTGACAGCCCCCAGCTCCCCGCTGAGCCCCCCGGTGTCTCCCGTGTTCTCCCCACCGGAGCCGGCAGGCATCAAGAATGGCGAGTGCACGGTGTGCTTCGATGGCGAGGTGGACACGGTCATCTACACGTGTGGACACATGTGCCTGTGCCACAGCTGCGGCCTGCGGCTCAAGCGGCAGGCCCGGGCCTGCTGCCCCATCTGCCGGCGGCCCATCAAGGACGTCATTAAGATTTACCGGCCATAGCCTAACCTGCCCACAGGCCTTGGCCAGAGCAAGGTCACCTTTCTGAAGCCCCCCTGGGCTGGGCAACCACGAGCTGCCAGGGAGTCCAAGGGCAGCGGCCGTCTCTCCAGTGGTGGGCAAGGCGTGACAGTCGTGTCGCGAGGCCCCTGGGGCCTCAGCCCAGGCAGGGGTTGCTTCCGGCTCCAAAGTGCTTTGCCCTCAAAAGGCCGTCCGAGAGCAAGCTCAGGAACTGCCTGGCAGATCACCCTGTCCCTTGGTGACCTTTCAGCTGGGAAACAGCGTCCTCTGTCTGTGCAATGCTTCTTGCTGGGGTTGGGTTGAGTGTGAGAGAGGGGGAGGGGAGGGAGGGAGAACAGAGAGAATGTGTGTGTGTGAGAGAGAGAATGAACGCGTAGCGATTTTACCAGGGGTCCCGGCTCCGGGAGGGAACGTGCAATCCGGAGCCCCGATGTTGGCATGACTAGAAGTTGTTTGCTTTCTGGGGATGAGACATAGCTGGTTTTGAATGTACGAAGCCTGACCCTAACAGAACTCCCTGGGGTGGTGTAGAAAAGAGATGCTCAGATTCTCTAAGGGGAGGCAAAAATAACTCATTGTTTACAGCTCCAAAGCATCAACTCCTTGAGAGGAAGGTGGGCAGAGAACAGAACAATTCACTTCTTCATTTCTTACTGGGTCTTAGAGCTGGGTGTGATGGGCATCGAGGCCAAGCCCTCTGGGTTGTGTCATCTTTTCACCCCTTCACCCCCAGACCGTCTAATAATATACACATCATACCTTGTCTCTGTCTCTGGAGGCAAGTCTCTGTAATGCTCCTCCCCATCTCCAAGGAGAAGACCAGCAGTAGGTTCTGTTTTTCTGTGGGAGAGAGAGAATCCTAGAGGCAGGTGACGCAGCTAGAGCTGGAAAGGCCACTCCACGATGCAGACAGCTCTCTACCTTCCTGCGGTGGCCCCTGGGCTTGGTGTTCCCAGGGGACCTGCTGGCAGGAGGAGGAACGAGGGCTTTATGACTTTGGTTACAACTTTTGGTCCTTGTTCTGATTCTCAGTGTATCTTCCTCCGCTGATTACTAAAGTGTTCACTGATAAGTATGTTAACTAATGACCGAGACAGTCACTACAAATGCTGGCATTGGGATTCTCTCCCTTCCCAGACCTACCTGCTGGTATTTCCTGGGACCCTGGCCCTGACCCACCCCCGCACCCCTGCCCATCTCTGCAGACTCCCAGATCATACCTGGGCTGAGGGGCTGGCCCAGGCCTGTCCCTCCCTTCTTGCCCCCAGTTCTGGCCACCTCTGCCCTCTTCTGTGCTGTCCCATTAGGGAAGTCCCTTGGCCTGTCTATTTTTCAGTTCCCAATTAGAAGTCTAGAACCTGACACCTCCAAGAGTTCTTGGGAGGACCAGCACAATGTTCTGAAAAGCCTGAGACGGCTTGCAAAAAGCAAGTACCATTTGTATTACAATTCCTAATCTGTTCATGTCCTGCTGAAGGAGGGAAGGAGGGACAGGGGAGTTGATGCATTCATATAATAAACACTTGCTGGGTGTCTGGGTGCCCAGAGCGAAGCTGGGCCCGGCCCTCACCAGACCCAGCCCCATAGACCAGCTGGTGCCCATGCGATGCTGGCGGGTTCAGGGCCTCCTGTTCCTCCTCTAGCTGGGAGTGGTCACAGTTGTCTGACCTGATTCTAACTTAAGGCCCCCACTCTCTTGCCCCCTCAAGAATCCTTGATTATTTACTTTTCCCTAGAAAATCTGGGGAAATTCCCACATTTTAATTTGGCAGCAGAATCTTTTGAGCAGCTTTTGGAACCGCAGTGTTTGACAAAATAAGAGCTTGAGAATCCAGGCAGCCCTGGGTGCCTGGCTGAATTCAGTTTCCCGCATGTGCTGGGTGTGGGCGGGGCCATGCACAAGCCCTGCATGGGAGGAAGACTCACCCCAGGCCTGTGGTGCTCCAGGCAACCGTCTCCTGACTACTCTGAGACCCAGCCACAAGCTGTGGGGTCTCAGTGGCCTGGGGGAAAGCAGCTCCACTCTCCTGCCCTTCCTGGCTGCCCCTTTGGGTTCCAGCCAGGGTCACGTCCAGCCTCCACTGGGAAAGCAGTGACTGAGGCGTGGACCCAGGGATGGACCAGGCATCTCCTGGCAACCTGTGACCTTGGGAAGAAGGGAGTCAGTGGCCCATTCAACCTGCTCTGCAGCTGCTATAAATAGCCTCCCTGTTTCCAAGAGGAGGTAAGGGGGTGTTTATCTTCTAAAAACCAGACGTTTCCTGATGCTCTGAGCGTTAGTGCTACAGAGGAGACGCACACATCCCCACTATGTTCTGTCTTGAGAAGGAGACAAGAGAAAGGAAAAGGAGCCACTATATTTTATTTTGCACCTATAGTGTGCCTTGGCACTGGGCTAGAGAGGCGCCTTCCTGCGTGAATCCTGTGAGGCAGGTCTTATTGCCATAATAAGTCATATCTAAGACACTGCCGGTCATAAAACACACTGTTTTACATACCATAAGGAAAAAACGCCGCCAATCTTAACTAAGATGCTAAAACTGTACAGCTCCTTCCAATCAGAGATGTTCACGTGTGAAGAAGAAAAAATTGTGCTACTTACAATCTATGAAAGCTGGTATTATCCCACGTGGCAGGTAAGGAAACTGAGGTCCTGTGAGTGAAACGACCTCATGATCACACAACAGGAGATGGCAGGGCTGGGATTCAAACCCGGGAGTGTCTGGTGCCACATCCCACACTCCCACTGCCTGGCTCCAAGTCCCAGGAAGCTCAAGACTGAGTTTTCTCCCTTGAAACTCACCTGGAGAGAGTCCGGGCACCTGTGCCTATGTGGAGGTTCCAGCCCCAGCCAGGGCCCCTCCGCTGCCCACACCCTGGGAGGGGAAGCAGCCTCTCTTGCAGTCTCGTCTGCTCACTGCCCACCTTCTGGCAGAGCCGAGCTCTGTGAGATCTGGACTCCAACCCAAGGGCCCTCTTGTTATGCAGGGGTGTCCACGGTTGGGGAGGGACCTGGGGCCCTGTGATCGCCACCCCCTCAAGCGGGGCCCCAGCCCCTTGAGCACCCCCTCAAGTGACCCAGCCCTCAGCTGTTCCAGGCTCACTGCCCATCGTGTGCTCTTCTGTGCCACAGCAGCCGGGGCTCCAGGGCTAGGACAGGGGAGACCTGAAAACACCCCATTGTCAATGGTCTTGTGCCCGTTCATTCGGAGCCTCCTGAAAAACTGGGCTGTTTCCAAGGCAAATCTGGCTCCTTGTCCTAGCAGGTTCTCAGAACGGGGAGTCCCCTGGGATGGAGCTGGTCCCCTCACCGCGGCACCACGTTTCCAGTCCCTTGATGCCCACTAATCAGCATGGCCTGTGTTCAGGACACAGGGTGAACTTTGACCCCCTGGTGCTGGTCCTGTCCTAACACATAGTAGGTACTCAGTAAAGGTTTGTTGAGTGAACCAGAAATCAGATGATGAGTGCTCAGGGGTTTGGTAAAACAGCACCACATACACATGCAAAGATACTCCGCAAACATTTGCTGAGCACCTAATATGTGTGAGGTGCTGTGAGGATAGAGCAGAGAGGACTGTGCCCCAGCTGTGATGCCAGCAGGGGTGACACTAAGAGGGGAGTGGGGTATTTGGGGCAGAATCCACTGGGCTCTCTTGGCCATCTGCTGCCTTGGGTCCGTGGAGGTGGGTGTCCAAAGGCTGCCTTCTTGATCAGAACCTGCTGCACGCTTCACAGAACCTTCTCTGCATTGGAAATGCTGGGCACGTTGCAGTCAGTGAGCTGCTGCCAAAACGGCGTTAAGCAGAACCCCCAGAGGGCCGGCGGGTTGGTGATCACCCTCAGGTCCTGCCAGGGAGACGCAGTGGGGAAGTTGGCTAATTGCTGCTTTCAGGCCCTGGAAATCAGTCGCCAAGGCCCAGGAGAACCCCAGTGAGTCCGTCCAGTTGAGGCAGAGAGGCAATAACCTCCCACTTCTCGGCCCTGCCCCTGCCCCAGTCCTGGCACGGGGCACCGGCTCAGGAACACACGGCCTCCTGGCATTTCTTGGTATTTAACTGTCTCGCTGTCTTATCCGAGTCCCTAATGAAACGACTTGTGCGACAATCTGTCTGTGCCTTACGAAAGTGTCTGTGCACTTTTTATCCTTTTTAAAAGCAACTTTTAAAAGTGGATGGGGATGGGGGGGCTAGCATACGTGGTAGGGTTCTAGAAATCTGTGATCATCGCTGAAATTCTTTTTGCATCCTGTTTTTGATGTTGGAGTGATGAAGTGTACATCCCCCACCCCACACGCCACTACCTGTGTACAGACCTTTTAAAACATGTCTTTTCTGATTCAATACTGTGACCTCTCCAATACAGTCTAATCCTTGGTGATCTGTAATCAAAGTTTTAAAACCTGGGAAGTGGGTTGGGAAGGGTTTGCACTGGTCTTGCGTGTTGTGCTTTTCTGTGTTGTGTGTTTTGATTTTTGTCTGTTTTTATCTGTTTTATATTGACATAATTTTCCTGTTTAAAAAAAAAATACAACTTTGGCTTGTTAAAAAAAAACTCTTCAGAACTCAGTTTTTAAAATCCCACTTACATACGCTGATGGGGAGTGAAGGTGAGGATCCAAATCATTGCCAGCCTTGGGGAAATAAATTGCAAAATGTCTATAGAACCCCGACAATGTTTGATGCTTTTGCCAAATAACACACTTCTGTGAAAATCACAAGGAAATCATTCTAATCAAGGATGAAATCTACATGTAAAGATATTCACTGCAGCATCTTCTAGAGGGGTAAAAAGTTGTGAGCAACCCTAACGTCCAACAACCAGGGTGTATTCACCAAGACTGTTGGTTACAAGTGACAGAAACCCAACTCAGATAGGTTTTAGGGGGATAAAGAGCTAGGGAACTGAAAAGTCCAGTAGCAGAACCCACTCTGTGTGCAAGTGGAACCAGGGTCTGAAATGCTGCATCAGGACCAGCCTCTCCCCTCTCGCTCAGCCCTGTGATCTGGCCCCATTCCCAGGCAGGTTCTCAAGATGCCTCCTGCAGGGCCACCAGCATCCTGCCTTTGAGCAGTCCCTGCAGGGACCAGCTCAGATCACGTGTCCGCTCCTGAACTAGTCACAGGATGGAGATACGGGGTTCTGATTGGTCAGACCCAGGGTGGGTGCTCACCTGCACCCAATAGCTGCCCTGTCTGAACTCTGTGGGCTGAAAGTGGGGAATCGCAATCTCCAGAGAAAATGAGTCCTAAAGAATGCATGCCCGAGGCGGGCAGATCATGAGGTCAAGAGTTCAAGACCATCCTGGCCAACATGATGAAACCCTGTCTACTCAAGATACAAAAACTTAGCCGGGCGTGGTGGTGTATGCCTGTAATCCCAGCTACTCAGGAGGCTGAGGCAGGAGGATCACTTGAACCTGAGAGACGGAGGTTGCAGTGAGCCAAGATTGTGCCATTGCACTGTAGTCTGGGTGACAGGGTGAGACTCCATCTCAAAGAAGAAAAAAAAAAAGAATGCATGCAGGTTGGGCAAAAACAACAGGCCTCTGTGTAGGGAAGAGTCGAGTAAACCATGATACCGATACATATGGGGCTAATGGCATGGGCATGAAGCCAGACTGCCAGGGCCTCACCAAGACATTGGGGAAGATGCTTAACCTCCTTGTGCTTCAGTTTCCTCATCTTCAAAGCAAGAACAATAATAGTCCCTGATTTTAGAATGGGTGTAAGTGTTATTGAGATCATACAGTGATGTGCCAGGCACAGCATCTGGCACCCAGCACCAAGCAACGATTGTTAGTTTATAACACAGGTTTATGTTAAAATGTGATTTTAAAAAATCAAGATATAAAATTGCACATACACCGTGATCTCATAGATGAAAAAAAAAAACAGACAAAACACCAACAGCCCAAAAAGCTGCCCATGCATTGGAAAGAGCAGAAAGAAAGGAGTGAAATGTCCATGAGGGCTGTGTCTGAGTGATGGTCTCATTGGTGCCTTTTTCTCATACTTGCTCATTATAGAAAATTTCCCAGATTTCCCAAATTTCCATAATGAGCAAGTATGACTTTTCATTTAAACTTGTTACTTGGAAAAAATGATCTCCCTACTCTGCAAAAGCCAGAGAACAGCTGGCCCTTGCTGGAATTTGTCAGGAATTCCCAGGCTGATTGTCTGTGAGTTTAAGATCCAAATTTAGTCATGGTGGAGATAAGGACCTGTAAGTTTCTAGCAGAGGCCAGGCCAGCCTGACCAGTTTTGGTTGGGCTTCCTCTAGGCCAGGCTTTGGGGCCCAAATTTCTGGGGTGGAACATGGCAGTGGTAGCAGGAGTGGGAGCGGGGAGTAGGGGAGTGGGGTGAACAAGGAGAGGGAGCTGCCAGGCCTGCTCCTTCTGGATGGTTAGAACAGCCTGGCTTGGTGACACTGAGTTTTAGGAAGCAATGGGATAAGAGAAACCAGCATTTATCAAGCATCACAAACCACACATTCTCACAATGAATCTTCACAATAGTGTTCTCATTTTACAGGCAAGGAGGCCAAAGGGAAAGCAGGATTGGCCCAGGTGGGCCTGCTCCAGAGTCAAGGCAAAATCTTTCAGATACACGTTTCGCACCTCTTTACCAAAGTCTTAGGGGCCGAGGCTGCCCAAAACCCAGGATCCTTTCTCCACTTCCAGATTTCCTTCCCACAACGCTATGTCCTCCTACTGGACCAGGCAACATTTTCACAGATGCTATCTGATAAGACTTTTTTGAGTAAAGAAAAAAAAGGTAGGGCCGAGCGCAGTGGCTCAAGCCTGTAATCCCAGGACTTTGGAGGCCAAAGCGGGTGGATCACCTGAGGTCAGGAGTTCGAGACCGGCCTGGCCCACATGGTGAAACCTCGTCTCTGCTAAAAATACAAAAAATGAGCCAGACGTGGTGGGGTGCGCCTATAATCCCAGCTACTAGGGAGGCTGAGGCAGGAAAATGGCTTGAACCCAGGAGGTGGAGGTTGTGGTAAGCTGAGATTGTGCCACAGCACTCCAGCCTGGGCAACAAGAGCAAAACTCTGTCTCAAAAAAAAAAAAAGAAAGAAGAGGTCATTTTTTTTTTTTTGAGATGGAGTCTCGCTCTGTCGCCCAGGCTGGAGTGCAGTGGTGCGATCTCAGCTCACTGCAAGCTCCACCTCCCGGGTTCACACCATTCTCCTGCCTCAGCCTCCCGAGTAGCTGGGACTACAGGCGCCTGCCACCACGCCCAGCTAATTTTTTGTATTTTTAGTAGAGATGGGGTTTCACCGTGTTAGCCAAGATGGTCTCAATCTCCTGAACTCATGATCCACCCACCTTGGCCTCCCAAAGTGCTGGGATTACAGGCGTGAGCCACCACGCCCGGCCAAGAAGGTCATATTAATCTAGGCCCACTGCATTGTAAGAGACTGAAATCCAACTTAAGAAAAAAATAAAAATAAAAAGGAGAGGGAGCAGAATGTACTGATTCATGCCCAGAACAGATCAGTCTAGCTTCAGCAACAGCTAGATCTGGGTGTTCACATGATGTCCTCAGGCCTCTGCCTCTGTCTCTCAGTTCTGCCTTCCTCTGAGCTGATGGCACTCTCAGGCAGGCTCTCCCTTTTCAGCCACCAGAACATCCTCCAGTGACTCATATCATGCCAGTTTAGTGACCCTTTAAAGAAGTTTCAGGAAAAGTCCCGTGTGCTGCTTCTCCTTTGACTCCTTGGATCAAAAGCTCAGTCTCTGAACCTGTCACATGCCCACACCTGATACAAAACTAGGAATGTTCTTACCCTCAAGAACCAACCTATCTGGAGGGGAAGGCAGACCCCTAAACAGACGTGTTCAGACCAGTGCACTTCTGAGGTGTGGGACCGATCCAATTCAGGCCATGAGGGCTCGGGATCATTTAGCGGTGTAGTTTAGGCATCCTTCTTTCTCCTGCCCTTGTGTGTTCTTACCGACACCTGGGCCATGCTCCCTGGCACATCCGATTCCTCCTCCAGTGCTGCAGCGCACACACCCTCACCAGCCCCTGCTGCCTGCAGCACGCCTAGCCTGGCGGTAGGGCGGAAGGTTCACTACTGTGCCTGCAAATCTCTTTTCCTCATTCTCTGGGTTCCTGCAGGGCAAGCAATCCTCCAGAAAGATGATAATAATACCGGATCATTTAATGAGCACTTACTGTGTGCAAAGGATATCCATGACATCAGTACATCCTCACAAGAGTTCTCTGAATAGGCTCCATCATTACTTTCATTTTATAGGCGAGAAGCCAAGACTCAGAAGGAATCAGTAACTTTCTCCTACTTTATGTGGCCTCTCAAAGACAAAAGGTTTCTTCTCTTTCTGTTTGTAATTATGTCCTTGGACCTAGACCCCCTGGTTCCCAAGGGCAAATGGGCCTAGAACATTTGCACCTGTGTTTTCACTGAGTCCTGCCAGCCACACATTGTATTACAGTCCCATTTTACAGGGAAGGGAAGGGCTGCCCCAGATCACACTGTTTAGGAGCTGTGGGGCCAGGATTTGAACCAGGCCTGGCTCTTCCACCACATCACAGCGTGTCTGTGGGTTCATCGTCAGGAGGAGGGGGAGGGAGAGGAAGAAGAAGAAGAAGAAAAAAAAACAGGCAGATTCAGCACCTCGAAGGGCTTTTTCTAGAAGGACATCAGCTGTGTCCTGACTCACACAATGCCTATCCGTTCAATTCCAAGGACAGGGAATCTTTGCTTTTCCTTCAGGCTCGGATCTCCTGGCTCTCGGAAGCTCCCACACAGGGATGTGCAAAACACGAATATTCCAGGCATCGAGCTATGGGAACAGAACCCCAACCTTGGCTGTTAAATACACCTACGGAGAAGCTTCCAGAAGCCCAGTGGCAGGGTGTGTAGGGGAGGAACTGCATCAAACTGAAGTGCCTCAGGCATCCTGATCCCCTCTGCTCAGCCTCCTCCCCTCTCAGCTTGGGCTTTCCCAGGTCTAAACCCTTCTCCCCAGACAGACAGCCTGACTCTCCTGCCTCTCTGGCTGCCCAGGGAAGGCCTTGGCCATCCTTTCAGGAGCACAAGGGCCTGCTTAGGAGGGCTGGGCCAGCCTGACTGAGTTCACATCCACGCTCCACCCCAGCCAGCAGGGGGCCTGCCCTCCCCACCGGGCCTCCTGAGAGTGCCTTTCACATACCAAACTTTATGTGAATGTGCTCCCTGGAGCTGCACGATGGGTATGTCCTCTTCTGAGCCTCCACATCGTGGCCCCTACCTGGGGCCCTGTAAGACCACAGCCTCCCTCAGCCCTTAGGAGGCTGCATCCTGGCATCTCAGTCCAGAGCTGGGGTTTCCAGTGTGATGGGGTCTAGTGTGGTGGGTGAATTCCCTCCAGCTGAGGGGACAGGCCTGCCTGTGCTATGGGATCCTGGGCAAGTTGCATACCCTCTCTGAACCTCAGTTTCTGGAGCTTCAAAGGAAGAGGGATGTCAAATTGTGTCAGGAAGTGGCTGGCATTTGGCAGGTGCTAAATGCTTTTTAGGAGTATTCTAGACCCTGTTACACCAGCTACCCCTTGCTCATGCCCTCCCATGTCCCATCTGGGCCAGGGGCAGCCTCCATCCTCCTACAACTTCCTGGGCCTCCCGTGCCACCTCAGTGAGCCTGTCCTGCGACACTGTCAGCGGTATCCACAGGTGACGCTGCACATCCCCGGCTCCCAACACAGGGTCTACCAAACAGTAGAGCCTTAGTGCGTACACCCCTCACCCACACCCAGTGTGGAATTTCTGGCATTAGCACACCTCCCTTCCACGAAGAATGAACCGGAGTGGTGAGCTGCTGGTAGGGTCGTGCCAGGCCTCGGGGCCGGCCCAGGCCCCCACCCCTTGCTTGTCTTGGCTCCCAGTTGAGAGCGCTGGCCCCAGGCCTGGGAGGCTGACCGACCTTAGACTCCGGGGAAAGCCACACTTTTGCTCAACTCCCAGGAGCAGCCCCACATTCCAGGAGGGGCGTGGGAAGCACCAGGCCTTCCCCAGCTGAGCTGAGCGGGGAGCTGCCTGCAGCCACACTGGCCCCCACAGCCTCAGCGCTGGCCCAAGCCCACTTTGGGTTCCCCAGGGACAACCACCCCACCTCAGAGGGATGGAGATGGGGCTCTGAGAGATTGCTACTGCCACCCCAGGAGAGAAACACCAGGACGTTCCCAGGGAGCCCTCTCTAGCTTCCCCATCTGTCCACAGTTTCCCACGCTGACTCCGTCTCCTTCTTCTGGTGCCACCCCACCCCGATCAGCATCAGAAGAGTTCCCTGCATGACTCTGAGCAACAGCAGACTCCCTTCCGCCTCCGTCCCCTCTGACAGGTGGTCCCAGGGCTGTCTACAACCCACTCGAGGGCCATCCCTCCCAGCTGACCTTGCTGTCTTTCCACCCTGCAGCTATTTCAGCTCTAGTTGTTATGAACACAGACCCAGCTTGGGGGAGCCTCCCGCAGTGTACCCCCCAGCTGGACCTTGGAGGCTGGATGGCCCTCGGCCGGCAGAAGCTCCTCCTGGGCACTCCCTGCAGAAAGGAGCTGCCCAAACGCAGAAGCTGATGGGCCCCCGTGCTGGAGGAGCCCTCCAGGGTGGGGGCGAAGGTCCCAAGAGACATTTGCCTTCCGCAACAAACCAGACTTTCTCCAAGAGGTTCCCACGACCCTGCTGGCTGGCGCTGCTGAGCAGGCTTCCTCCCACAGGGCAGGTCCCCTTGGCCCGCCAGGAAAGGATGGACGGACAGGCAAAGGGCAATGAAACAGCCTGGGCCGGGAGTGATCCTGGGTGAGGGCTCCGTCCCCTCTGGCTTCCCTTACGGCACCCTCACCATAAGGCAGTGAAACGGAAAGTCCTGAAGCACAGGGAGGCGGCTCCTGGGCGGATTGCGCAGGATCGGACGGTTTCTTTCTAGAAGATGGAGCATTGTCGCTCTCTAGTGGCCATGGTGAGAAGTGGCAGAGACCGGAGCCGAAAGACATTGGTCAAGGTCCAGGTGCTGGACAAATTTACTCCCCCTACCATCCCCCTCAGCACATCCTGCAGAAGCCGCGACGACCGGGAAGCCAGACTCCTGCAAATGGCTTTGTGGATCTGCGTAACCTTGAGGAGGCGTGTCAGGGTGACACCGGGTCTGGGTCTGGGGTCAAGTCTGCGTTTGTGGGTGAACTGGAGCTGAGGGTGTGGTGGGCTGGGGCTGGGGCTGGGGCTGGGAAAGGATCTCCCCGCCCCTGCAACGCTGGGAGGATGGCACATGGACACGATGCTGCTTTACTCTGGTCCTACTGATCTGACCCGCTCCGTTTAACCCGCACGTCTGACCCTGTGCCAGCCACATTAGAATAAAACCAGGAGGGGAGGAAAATGCAATACTTTTAAAACCCTCAAAGATAGACAGAAATGGCAATGCAGCTAAAACTGAACCTTTGACCATCAAAAAAAAAAAAAAGTGCCTCCCTAGTGCTTAAGATATTTACGCCCCAGCTGGTTCACGAAGCTTGCTCTGGGGCCGGGCATGGTGGCTCACGTCTGCACTTTGGGAGGCCGAGGTAGGCAGATAACTTGAGGTCAGAAGTTCAAGACCAACCTGGCCAAAATGGTGAAACCCCGTCTTTACCAAAAATGCAAAAATCAGCCGGGCGTATGGCGGGCGCCTGTAGTCCCAGCTACTCAGGAGGCTGAGGCAGGAGAATCGCTTAAATGCAGGATGCAGAGGTTGCAGTGAGCCGAGATTGCACCACTGCACTCCAGCCTGGGCAACACAGCCAGACTCTGTCTCACAAAAAAAAAAAGAAGAAGAAGAAGAAGAAGTTTGCTCTGGATTTGTGACAAGCTCTGTAGATTGGAAACCACTGTAGGTTCTGCCTTTCAAGCAGGAGTAGCAGAAACCCAGCACAATCGGCCTGTGTCAGTCTTGATGGAAGTTATTTACTGGCTGTGTGGCACTGGAAGGGGCTGGACTAAATGGGTTTCCAATGATGATAGCACCATCCTCCTCTCTCGCTGCCTCTGCACACGGTAGCCCTGACATGCCCAGAATCATATTCTTCCAGATTCAGGTCCATCCTTACAGCAAGATCTGGGGTTGTATCTCCCTGGACTGACTTCAGTATGAGAAGAACATTAATGATACGTTGTTAAGTAAAAAAATGTAAAAGCTACAAAATCATATATACCATATGATACCATTAAAATATACATGAATAATTTGTCATGGGAAAAAAGGCTGAAGGAATGTACCAAAATGTTAACAAAAGTCATCTTGATGGAAGTATGGTGGTGGTGAAGTAAGAGTGGTTTAATTTTCTTCTTTTGCTTCTCTACATGTAAGAAAAAATTTAAAATTCTTTTTTTTTTTTTTTTTTGAGACAGAGTCTGGCTCTGTCGCCCAGGCTGGAGTGCAGTGGCCGGATCTCGGCTCACTGCAAGCTCCGCCTCCCAGGTTTACGCCATTCTCCTGCCTCAGCCTCCCCAGTAGCTGGGACTACAGGCACCCGCCACCTCGCCCGGCTAGTTTTTTGTATTTTTTTGTAGAGACGGGGTTTCACCGTGTTAGCCAGGATGGTCTCGATCTCCTGACCTTGTGATCCGCCCGTCTCGGCCTCCCAAAGTGCTGGGATTACAGGCTTGAGCCACCGCGCCCGGCCGAAAAAATTTAAAATTCTATAAGGAACATTTATTGTTATAATAAGAAAAAAATGTTATTATTGCTTAATGCAACAAGGGTCTAGATAAGGACATAAAAAAAGAACCGACAAGAGGAGACAATCTTCTAAAGACAATGGTCAGGCCAACCGTGGGGCTCACGCCTGTAATCCCAGTACTTTGGGCTGCCAAGGCGGGCAGATCACCTGAGGTCAGGAGTTCTAGACCAGCCTGGTCAGCATGGCGAGACCCCATCTCTACTAAAAACACAAAAATTAGCCAGGTGTGGGGGTGGGCACATGTAATCCCAGCTACTCAGGAAGCTGAGGCAGGAGAATCACCTGAACCAGGGAGACGGAGGTTGCAGTGAGCTGAGATCATGCCATTACACTACAGCCTGGGCAACAAGAGCGAAACTCCATCTCAAAAAATAGAAGATAAAAGACAGTGGTCAAAGTACAGCATGGTGAATTAGCAAATCAATCTAACACGACAAATCTCTGCTCTGACCATCCTCATTGTCAGGGACCAGGGCCAGAAATGGAAGCAAATGTTACAACAGAATGGCCAGTGTTCTGGGCAGGGTAAAACCAGGACATTGTGGGAGCCCTGACTAACCTGAGAGGGTCGGGGAGGTGTCCAGGAAGAGGAAACTTGGAGGAGCATTTTGAAGGGAGAGGTGATGGCCTCCAGGTGGAGGAGAGGACGAAAGGATTACCAGGCAGATGGAAGAGCACAGCAAAGGCGCAGGGGCAGCTTATTCCAGCTTGAGTGGCCCATCAGGCCAATAACCACAATAACAACAAAAGGTATACGAAGAAGCTGGTTTGGAGAGGATGCTGAACTCCACCTTGAGGGTTGCTTTCGAAGATTTCTTTTTAAATAGTTCTTTTTGCTTTCCTCTCCTCCTTCATATAAAATAGAAAACACGCTCTGATTCAGCTGCTAAGCCTCTCCCCAGGGGCGTGGTTTGCCCAATAAATTGCAAAATTGACCTACTAAGGCTAAGAAGTTAAGTCAAATTAAATCACAAGAGAGTTTTCAAGGACTACTTACCATTCCCCACTTGTCTGCCAGGGAAGAAGGAGCCATGCCCTGGGTGTGGATGAGATATGAGCTCTGTCAGTTCTGTGACCCCAGCACAGCCATTGGCACTTGCTACCCTCGGACCTCTAGGAACTGGTAGAGAATAACCCCAAACTGCCAAGAGTTTGCCTCTCTCGGGGCTCCAATGGCGTTATGAGACTCCCACCCCTTAAAGAGCCTACAGAGCCCACCCTTGCTGTAGAGAGCAATGACCGCTGCCAGGTTCAGCCCACCCCTCCTTCCCGCATAAATGAGAAGGGCCTCCCCTCCCTCCTGGATAAACGAGAACGGCCCTCCCCTCCCTCCCGGATAAATGAGAAGGGCCCTCCCCTCCTTCCCGGATAAACGAGAACAGCCCTCCCCTCCTTCCCGCATAAAGGAGAACGGCCCTCCCCCTCCTTCCCGGATAAATGAGAACGGCCCTCCCCTCCCTGGATAAATGAGAAGGGCCCTCCCCTCCTTCCCGGATCAATGAGAAGGGCCCACTTCTCCTTCCTGGATAAACAAGAAGGGCCTCCCCTCCCTCCCGGATAAACAAGAACGGCCCTCCCCTCCCTCCCGGATAAACGAGAACGGCCCTCCCCTCCCTCCTGGATAAACGAGAAGGGCCCTCCCCTCCTTCCCGGATAAACGAGAACGGCCCACCCCTCCTTCCCGGATAAACGAGAAGGGCCCTCCCCTCCTTCCCGGATAAATGAGAAGGGCCCTCCCCTCCTTCCCGGATAAATGAGAAGGGCCCTCCCCTCCTTCCCGGATAAATGAGAATGACCCTCCCCTCCCTGGATAAATGAGAAGGGCCCTCCCCTCCTTCCTGGATCAATGAGAACGGCCCTCCCCCTCCTTTCCGGATAAACGAGAAGGGCCTCCCCTCCTTCCCGGAAAAATGAGAACAGCCCTCCCCTCCTTCCTGGATAAATGAGAAGAGCCCTCCCCTCCCTGGATAAATGAGAAGGGCCCTCCCCCTCCTTCCCGGATAAATGAGGGTGTGACAGGCCCACCCCTTCTCTGCAAAACGGAATGCCAGGGCTGCTTTGGGATGTGTGGCTCGATGTTCACAGTCACCTTGGGAGTCAGAACCACGCTCGGCCTCTGTGGCAGGACACCCAAGCTCTGTCATATCTGTTCCTTTGGCTCCTCCTGCCTCCCACCTTGCTCCTCCACAGCCCCCACGGCCACCCTGCACCTTGCAGTACCCTAGCCAGCTTAAGCCGCCTCTACAGATGCACATTGCTCGTGGTTCCAGATACTAACTGAGTCCTCTTGACCCCTGGCATTTCCCCTGCTTACCTGGAACCTTTCCCTCCTTCCCTACTCAATGGAAAGATGCCTCAGGGCAGAAAGCAAACAGAAAGGACTCTGGATTTACTGCATAACTGATGCTCTCAGAGAGGCCTGGGCTGCCAGGGGAGCAGGCAGAATAGTGTTCTGCTCCTGCTGCCCATCAGCGCCTTGGCTCTATACCTCTGGAACTTGGCCATGACCTTGAGGGAAAGGGAAGGAACACCAGTGAAATGCAGTCTCAAAATAGAAATTAAGTTGTTGGGAAAGCAAGCTTATTTCATGCATGCCCGAGTTAATGGGTTGAGACTCACACCTGTTGCACACAGGTGTCTGTCTCAGTCTGGAAGTTTCCCACCCACATCCCAAGTACACACACACACACACACACACTCACACACACACACACACACAGCCTGAATCATGCCTACTTACCTGCTCACCATCCAAACCTCAGTTTCCATATGACCTCCTCCAGAAAGCCTTCCCCGATAGACCCCACCCCTGCTCCCACATCACCGGGCTGGGTTAATCTATAAGCATGTTCTTACTTCTCTGTCTCCTTCAGTAACTATCAGCTCCTCAAGAACAGGGATGAGATCTAGTTCCCTGTGGCATCCCTAATGCTCGGAACAGTGCCTGGCACTTAGCGGGCACCCCACAAATATTTCTTCACTTAAACGAATGACCACATGGCAGGTGAAGAAGACAGGACTTGGGGAGGGTATCCTAAGAGGAAGTTCTTTCTGACAGCGGCAGACATCGGCATCAGGCCATGCCTGGGATGTTCCTTCCACCTGGTGCATGCTGAGCCTTTCTCGCCTCTGTCCTGCTGCTTAGTTTGCTCCACTTCTCCCCTCTCCACTTTTTGGGAGGGTTCTGGGGAGGGTGGGCAGAAGGGGAAAAGTGTAAGAGGTGTGCCGACTGGGGCTGGAGGGAGGATTTTGCGGCATTTGGAAGACACAGTAGGTGGGAGACGAAGCTAGGGTGTCAGTCCCGTTGATGGTGACTGGGAATTACAGTAGAGAAACGGCGCTCTGTAGGCACTGCTGGTTTTGTGTTCACAGGACTTTCCTCACACTGGCACATGGATCACAGCTTTACAAATGCCACATCCTCAAGAAAACACAGCAGACAGTTCCTGCCTCTTCCTCTGCCTCCTCCTGAATCAGAAGGGAAGAGAGATTTCTATCTGCCTGGTGTGCACCACCCTCCATAGTTTATACCTGGGTCAGCTCTTCAGTTAGTAAACATTTACTGAGCCCCACGTGTCCCAGGTGTGGAAGGTCCTTTATTTTCTTACGCTCTTTATCTGCATAATATTCCCTTTTAGACACAACGCCTTGGTCGCTGAAGTGGACAGCTGTTATTTTTCTCCTGCCCAGCGTCTTGGAAACAGCACCTCAGTCTTCCTCAGGGGCACCATCCTACCCCGCCCTGTCCCTGTGCATCGCACAGGCTGACCTCATTCCCTTGACCAAGAACTATGGCCTGGCCCATCAGTGCCTCCCACCTCCACCGGACCCCGCCCCAGCCAAATTCATTGTCCATGCAGACACAACAGGGATTTTTCTTTTTCTTTTTTTTTTGAAACAAAGTCTCACTCTGTCGCCCAGGCTGGAGTGCAATGGCACAATCTCAACTCACTGCAACTTCCACCTCCTGTGCTCAAGTGATTCTCCTGCCTCAGCCTCCCGAGTAACTGGTATTACAGGCGCCCACCACTAAGCCCAGCTAATTTTTGTATTTTTAGTAGAGATGGGGTTTCACTATGTTGGCCAGGCTGGTCTCAAACTCCTGACCTCAGGTGATCCACCCGCCTGAGTCTCCCGAAGTGCTGGGATTACAGGCATGAGCCACCACACCTGGCCGGGATTTTCTTAAAACATAAAACCAAATTCCATCATTCCTCTGCTTAAAATCCCTCAGAGATTCTCGTATCAAACTCTAAGTTCTTTACCAGGGCCCGCAGGGCCTTGCATGACCCGCATAGAAGTCTCAACTGAAATGTGACTTGCTCAGAAGGACCCCTTGTAACCACACTATGGAGACCTTTGTCTATCTCAGCACCCTGCTTCTTTGGTTTGTTTGCTTTGTTTTGTTTTGTTTTTGAGACAGGATCTTGCTGTGTTGTCCAGGCTGAAGTGCAATGGCAAGAACAGGGCTCACTGCAGCCTTGACTTCCTGGTCTCAAGCGGACCTCCCACCTCAGACTCCAAAGTGCTGGGATTACAGGCATGAGCCACTGCACCCAGCCACTCTGTTTCTATTCTTTGGAGCATTTATCACATTTTGTCAGTTTAGCTTCCCCCTCACTACGGAGAGGGTGAGGGAGGGGAGGGACAGCCCTCTCCCCTTCACTTCTTATTCCCACCACGTGGCACGTGGTAGGTGCTCAATCCATCTTTGAAGAAGGCTGGGATAATGACCTTGGGGTGGGGGAGGCCAAGCAGGGATGTGCTGGGCTAGTGCAGTAGCCCAGGACAGAGATGGAGAAGGTCTGCGCTCAGGGGCTGTGAAGCCAATAGACATAACTCAACGGAGGGTGTGTCTTATCCATCTGGGCTGCTCTGACAGAATACCATAGACTGGGCGGCTTGTCCACAGCAGGCACTTCTTTCTCATAGTTCTGGAGGCTGGGAAGTCCAAGATCAAGGTGCCAGCAGATTCTGTGCCTAGTGAGGGCCACTTTCTCACAGACGGTGACTTCTCGCTGAGTCCGCACATGGTACAAGGGGCAAGGAATGTCTCTGGGAACTCTTTTATAAGGGCACTAATCCCATTCATACAGGCTTCATACTCATGACCTAATCACCTCCCAAATGCCCCATCTCCTAACACCATTACATGGTGGGCAGTGGGGTTGAATTTAAACATGAATTTTGGAGTGATACAAACATTCAGATCATAGCAGGGAGGATGTATTTTGGGGGCAGAGTAAACAGAATGGAAACTGCCTTTGCAAAAATCATAGCTGAGAAAATTACAACAGTGAAAGACACCAGACCTAACTGACCCCATCTTGATTCTAACCTTGACACTGTCCTTGTTCGTTCCTGGGCATAGGCTGAACTCGCTTTAGGAAGGAATTTAGTGTATGGTTTATAAAATAGGCCTTCCCAAAAGGCTAAACTGTTCTTGTAAAACAAATGAAAGGCTACCAGCCACCAAGTCAAGGTGAGAGGGGCTGGAATTCCAAATATTACCAGCCATTATTCCGGAAGTCCTAAGATTTACAACTTCCCCAATTACTCTTGAAGGTAACATCACTATTGTGAACCTAGATCAGCCTTTGGAGGTGTCTTTTTAGGATTTTGCATTTCTATCAACTAAATGGCCCCACCTGGACCTGACAACCAATTCTGTGGCCCCCACCCAGGAACTGACTCAGCAGAAGAGAACAGCTTCGACGCCCTATGAGTTCATCCCCAAACCAACCAATCAGCATCCCCAGTTCACTGGCCCCCTACCCACCAAATTCTCCTTAAAAACTCTGATCCCCGAGTTTTCAGAGAGACTGATTTGAGTAACAACAAAACTTCAGTCTCCCACACAGCCGGCTCTGTGTGGATTACTCTTTCTTAATTGCAATTCCCCTGTCTTAATAAATCAGCTCTGTCTAGGCAGCGGGCAAGGCGAACCCCTTGGGCGGTTACAGAATGTGCTGGCAGGCTGAATGGTGGGGTGGGGGGAGAAGGATGAACCCTACATTTCCCACTTGAGCACCTGTGTGGGACGGTGGTGCCAGGGCACTTGGAACGGTGGGAGGGCAGGCGTTACAGGAAAACCCACACATTATGTTTGGGATACATTCATGGTGGGATGTCCGTGAGACATTTAAGAGAGGGGTTATGTAGGCAGCTAGACTATGAGTCTGGAACCGGAGGGAAGGTCTAGATTCAAGACATAAGTATGGAGGTCAACAGCACACTGACGGTGCTGAAAATCACAAATGGTGTGAGATCCATTGGAGAGAGCACGTGTGGAGAGAGGACGGGAGCTCGGGATTGCCCTTGAGGTTGTCCAAGATTCTGAGATCACATAGAGAAAGAGCAGCCAGCAAAGGATCCTGAACAGAAGAGGCCAGTGCAGGCGACAGGAAAACCAGGCCGGGGTGGTGGCCCTGAGCTGAGGGAAGAGTTTCTCAAGGAGAGAGAAGTCGACAGTGAAGACACTGCTGAAAGATGGGCTGAAAGATGGGAATGGAGACGTGGCCTTTGGATTCACAATAGAAAGGTCCTGGGAGCTTGACAAGAGCTATTGCAGGGCCAGGCTCAGTGGCTCATGCTTGTAATCCCAGGACTTTGGGAGGCCAAGGGGGATCACTTGAGGCCAGGAGTTTGAGACCAGCCTGGGCAATATAGTGAGAACCCATCTCTACAAAAAAAAAAAAAAAAAATTAGGCCAGGCACAGTGGTTCACGCCTGTAGTCCCAGCACTTTGGGAGGCCTAGGCAGATGGATCACCTGAGGTCACGAGTTCGAGACCATGCTGGCCAACATGGTAAAACCCTGTCTCTACTAAAAAAATACGAAAATATTAGGCAGGCATGGTGGCACACGCCTATAATCCCAGCTTCTGGGGAGGTTGAGGCAGGAGAATCGCTTGAACCTGGGAGGTGGAGGTTGCAGTGAGTCAAGATTGTACCACTGCACTCCAGCCTGGGAGACAGAGTGAGACTCTGTCTCAAAAAATAAAATAAAATAATAAAAAATTAGCGGGTGTGGTAGTTCACTCCTGTGGTCCCAGCTACTCACGAAGCTGAGGTGGGAGCATCGCTTGAGCCCAGGAGGTTGAGGCTGCAGTGAGCTGTTGATCACACCACTGCACTTCAGCCTAGGTGACCAAGTGAGATCCTATCTCAAAAAAATAAATGAATAAAATAAAATAATGAATAAATAAAAGCCATCCCCCATTTTCCAAAGCCCTCCTCATGAGCAATGCTGAATCACAACTAAGAACCATTGCTCTAGCGCACATGTCAACAAACTTGTTCTGTAAGAGACAGATGGTAAAGTTTTTCAGCTTTGCAAGCCATATGATTTACTGGCACAACTATGCAATTCCGTCATTGTAGTTTGATAGCAACCACAGACAATTCCTAAGCAAATGAGTGGGACTGTGTTCCAATAAAACTTTATTTAAAAACACAATTGGTGGGCCAGATTTGGCCCATGAGCTATAGTTTGCCAGCCCTTGCCCTAGCATGTGTGCTGATGAGGATCACCTAAAGAAGAAGACATTGATGATGTGGAAGGGAGGGAAAACCAAACAAGTGAGGCTTCCAAGAAAGCAGGAGGGGATCCAGGGCCCAAACGCTGTGGTGGCTGTGGTGGGGAGAAGGACATTTTCTGCTGTATGGCAGGCAGAAAGCAGATGCAGGAAGGAGGTAGATTTGGTGGTGGGCATATGCAACTTGCCCCTGGAGACCTTCTATTGTTCCATGATAAATGAGTGGAAGCCTCAGCTGAGAGTGAGGGAGAAGAAGGGGTTCTGAGAACATAGAGACAAGAGAAAACCATCCTCTCGAGAACCACGGTAAGAGTGCAGGGCAATGAGAGACCATTTGGGAATCATAAAACTGAATGGAAAGTGAACTCAGTCAACTTGGCAGTGGTATTTATATCTCCTCCCCTCCCAAATTCATATGCTGAAGCCCAAATTCCCAGTGTGATGATCCTGGGACTTGGGACCTTTGAAAGGCAATTAGGTCCTGGTAGAGCCCTTGTGATGGAATTAGTGCCCTTAGAAGAAGAGATATGAGAGCTGTCTCTCACTCTGTCTCTCTCTCGCTTTCTCTCTCTCGCTCTCTCTCTCTCTCTCCACCTGCCCCCTCACCCCCGCATCCCTCTCCCTCTTCCTCCTGTCCCCAACATGGTGTGAAGACACAGCAAGAAGGTGGCCATCTGCAAGCCAGGGAGAGAGCCCTCCCCAGGAACCAAGTCACCAGCACATTGACCTTGGATTTCCAACCTCCAGAGCTATAGGAAATAACCATCTGCTGTTTAAGCCCTGAGTCAGTGGGATTTTGTGAGAGTAGCTGAGCTGTGACAAGTGGGATTTTACTCAGCAACACTCAGCTGCTCCGGAGTGCCCTGGAAAGGGGAAAGGGTGGGTTTATCCAGGGTCAGGGCTTTGCCAGGCAAGCAAGAGGGAAGAAGCGGGGCACAGCAGGGGGTGGGAGGAAATGACAAGGTGTGGATGGCAGACCACAGGACCTGAGCTAGGGAAGGTGGGAAATGACGGCTGCCGGGCAGGATGGATGGTGAGAACAGGATGGGGCCAGTTGGCTGGAGGTTGAGGACCAGGGACTGGACATCGAGGAATCCTGAGCAAGTGGCCTGGAGGAGTGGGAAGTGGTGGCCGAGAGCTAGGACATAGACTTGACACATCAAAGTTGAGGCCCCTTCTGAGAATGGCGGAGAATGGTGCGATGGGGGCAGGTGGCTGAGCGGGAGGAGCAGGTGGCTGCAGGTGAGGAAGGGGTGAAGCTTGAGGCCTGGGGACTTGCCTGGGTCACTCCCATGTGGATTAAAGTTCCCCCACCCTCCCAGTGAGCTCAAGTCTTCTGTAAATACAGGCGCGGGTCAGGGGCACGAGGTGTCCTGGGGGCCGGCAGATGGCACCAGTGACTCGGGAGAGAGCAGCACAGCCAGACGTCTGCGGCTCCCAAAGGAGAGGAAGGAGCCAGGAATCCACATATCCGCTCCAGCTCCCAGGGCCCCAGTGTGGGGAAACCTCTTCCACCTGAGATACCCAGGGCACTGTGTCCAGGACATAGCCCGTTTTAGGCTCAGAGGAGTGGGGCATGAAGGCCTACTGGACTCAGAGGGGACAGGACACACAGGGAGGGGAGCGTGGGCTGGGAGTGGGGTGAGCACCTGAGGGCAAATTCGCGTGAGCTGGGGGTGTGGGAATGTGCATGCATATGCCAGTGACTGCAAGTGTGTGTGTGAGTGTGGGGGGTGTGAGTAACCGTGTTAGTGTATGAATGTAGATGTGTGAGAGTGTAAGGGTGAATGTGTGTGTGAATGTGTGGGTGGGTGAGTGTCAGTGTGGATGAGTGAGTGTGTGGTGTGGGTGTGTCTGCGAGAGAGAGAGAGAGAGAGAGACAGGAGAGAGAGAGAGAGAAAGAGAGAGAGAGAGATGGATAGAATGGAGTTGGCTAGCGGGTGGTACAGGGCAGTGCGGGGGGAAATCCAGAAGCTGCTGGAAGGCCTTGAAAGCTGACAGGTAGGCTGGGGTGGTCGGGGGCCTCCGGGAGGGCTGTCACCGCCTCTCCTCCTGTGTACTCCTGAGGCCTCCCCAGCTGAGTGGCGGCTCTGGGGCAGCTGCTCCTCAGAGTTCCTTTCATCCACATTATTGGCATTTTCTGGATTGCTGCTATAGGTTTTCCTCATTAATTTTAAGAATTGCAGCCAGGTGCAGTGGCTCACGCCTGTAGTGCCAGCTCCTCAGGAGGCTGAGGTGGGAGGGTCCCCTGAGCCCAGGAGGTCAAGGCCACAGTGAGCCATGGTCGCAATCACCGCACTCCAGCCTGTACGACAGAATGATACCCTGTCTCAAAACAAAAGACTTGCATGGGATTCCACGGATTGTGTACCGCATTATTTATTCAGCATTCCCCTGTTAATATAACACACATTCTTCTGGTATGCAGAAATGATCGATTGCCAACATCACTGTCACACAAGTCCCGAAGGCATCTTTTGGCTCATCCCACAATTGCTTCTACAGGATAAATTCCTTGAATGGGAATTGTTAGGTAAAAACTCTGCAAAGATCTAAGATGATAAACCTATGCCGCCAAAATGCTCTCCCAAAGGGCTGAGTCAATTTACAAGTAAGCCAGCAACGTGAGAATATCCACTTCTCTCCCATCTCACCAATTCTGGGTATTATTTATTTTTCATCTCTGATCAGTTAGATACTTTAGACATACGGCATCTCATTGTTCTTGCAAATTACTGTTATTTGATTATTAGCAAGCATATACATTTTATTATTTGAGTATCGTCTATCTTCCTGTGAATTGCCTTTCCTTGTCTTTTGCCGATTTTGAAGCAAAGTGTTCCTGGTTCATAAGAGTGCTGATAAAAACAAAAATCCTTTGTTAGCCATATATGCTAAAAATATTCCTCCTAGTTTATTATTTGACTTTCTATTCCAATGGGGAAATTGTGCATTTTCCTATTCCCCAAATCCTATTATTCTTTATATTTGAATCGCATAAACATCCTAAGGTAATTACTGAGAATTTATATCTTTCAAATATTAAATTCTCCCCTTCAGATACATAATAGCTATCTCCGTTATTTTTTCAAGTTTTCTTTTTTATTCCTTATAAACTTTTATTGTTTTCTATGTTAGCTACTTCCCATGTTGCTGGAGGCTGACTACATGAAGACTTCTCCTTCATGGTGAGCAGGGCACTAACTCGGTTAAATCAGTCCTCCCACTTAGAACAACTAAAGAACCTGGACAATTTTTTTTTTTTTTTTTTTTTTTTTTTTTTTTTTTTTTTTTGAGGCGGAGTCTTGCTCTGTCACCCAGGCTGGAATGCAGTGGCGCAATCTCGGCTCACTGCAACCTCTGCCTCCCAGATTCAAGCGATTCTCCTGCCTCAGCCTCCTGAGTAGCTGGGATTATAGGCGTCCACTACCACGCCCAGCTAATTTTTGTATGTTTAGTAGAGATGAGGTGTCACCATGTTGGCCAGGCTGCTCTCGAACTCCTGACCTCAAGTGATCTGTCTGCCTCGGCCGCCTAGAGTGCTGGGATTACAGGCGTGAGCCACCATGCCCAGTCCTTGGATGAAATATTTTTTAATCTAGGTGAAGACATCGTGAAGTACCCAAGCAGACAGGCCTTCCGGGGCCAGCGTTTGAGGCTGCCTTTCCCTGAGAGCAGCTGCCTGTTCAGGAACAGCGACCCAGCAGCAGTAGCTGTGGCAAGGCTGAGACAAGCAGAGCTTCCACGGTCTCCTGAGGACAAAATGCAGACTTCAGGGCTGGTCACAGGCTGACGGGAACATGTGAACACCCTGGGTTTTCCGTTGAGATCCCTCCCAAAGGGAAATTCTCTAGAAATAAGGGGAAATCAGAAATAGGTCAGACTGGCTGGGCACAGTGGCTCACAGCAGTAATCCCAACACTTCGGGAGGTCGAGGCAGGTGGATCACTTGAGGTCAAGAGTTTGTGACCAGCCTGGCCAACATGGTGAAGCCTCGTCTCTAGTAAAAATACAAAACAATTAACTGGATGTGGTGCGTGCACCTGTAATCTCAGCTACTCAGGAGGCTGAGGCAGGAGAATCATTTGAACCCAGGAGGCAGAGGTTGCAGTGAGCCGAGATGGCACCACTGCACTCCAGGCTGGGTGATGGAGCAAGACTCTGTCTAAAAAAAAAGAGAAATAGGTCAATCTTTAAAATGATGAAAGCCCACTGGCTCATAGATATTTTCTAATTTTCTTTCAACCCTCCTTCCTTTCCGATTCATGATCTAATCTGTAATCTAATCTTTAATCTAATGCATCTATCTCATACCTTTTTATATGTTGTATTTCCATTTTTATTTAGTTTCTATTTCCATTTTTATCTAGTTCCAAATATTGATATTTTCTATTTTCCATTGAGTTCTTCTTTGACCCAGATTATTTAGAATTGCATTGCTTAATTTCTAAGTAGTTGGGGATTTTCTAATTATCTTTTGGCTGTTGGTTTCTAACATAATTCTACAATGTTTGGATAACATACTCTGTATTAGTCTGATCTTTTGAAATTTGTTTTTCCCCTGGCATGTGGTAAATCTTCATGAATGCTCTGTGTGTACTTGAGAACAATGGATATTTTGACATTGTGGAGTGTGGTGTTTGAAATACGTTAATTAGGTCAAGTTTGTTTATCATGTGGTTGAAATCTATTTTTTTTAATTTGTCGTCTGCTTCAGTTGTGTTAAAAGGCTTCCTCTGTGACTGTGGATTGAATATGTCTCCTTTAGTTCTGTCGACTTTTACTTTATATATTTTGGAGTTATGGCATTAAGAGCATAAACACTTAGAACTGTTATAGCTTCATAGTATACTACAATTTTTATCCTTATGAAATGTCTCTATCCTTAGTAATGTTTGTCTTAAAATCCACTTTTTGGGGTCCCTTCTGGCCCATCCTTCTCTAAGCAGCCATCACAGGTGGGGTCAGGATCAGCCCTCACCTCCTCCGCCTCCACACCCTTTCTCACCGTGGCATCCTCCCCTGCAGCTTTTTTTTTTTTTTTTTTTTTTTTTTCTGAGACGGAGTCTTGCTCTGTCGCCCAGGCTGGAGTGCAGTGGCACGATCTCGGTTCGCTATAACCTCCACCTCCCTGGTTCAAGCAATTCTCCTGCCTCAGCCTCCAAGTAGCTGGGACTACAGATGCGCACCACCACACCCGGGTAATTTTTGTTTGTTTGTTTGTTTTTAGTAGAGATGGGGTTTCACCATATTGGTCAGGCTGGTCTTGAACTCCTGACTTCGTGATCCGCCCGCCTCAGCCTCCCAAAGTGCTGGGATTACAGGTGTGAGCCACTGCGCCCAGTCCCTTGCAGCTTTAATAACCCAGGTGACTCCAGAATATGTTTCTTCCTTGGGCCACTCTCCAGAGCACTGTACCCTGTAGCCACTGGACAGCTCCTCCGAGCCACCACCTAGGAACTGCAAACCAACATTCAATCCCAGCACTTCCCCCCATCAATCAATTACTCCATCTGTCAATCAATCAAATAACAACACCCTGGTCCTTATCTTACATTCTCTCCAGCTGAGAAGTCCTGGTTTGTGGAGTCATGTCAGACCCTGTCTCTTCCTAACCCCCCCCATTCAGCCCATCAACCAAGTGCTACTCGTTTTACCTCCTAATTACATCTGGAGTGTGCTCTCCACTGCCCACCAGAATCCTTGTCCACAAGGCCTCCATCTCCCCTTAGGAGGGCTGCAGCAGCCCCTACCAGATCTCCCTGTTTCCATGCTGCTTTAAGCTGTCTCATGCAGAGGTTGGAGTCCTCCTGCCACTAGGATTCTCACCCTGTCACCCCCAGCTCAGAACCCTCCAATAAAAATAACAGCAACAACAATAACACATCGGCCGGGTGTGGTGACTCACGCCTGTAATCCCAGCACTTTGGGAGGCTGAGATGGGTGGATCACCTGAGGTCAGGAGTTCGAGACCAGCTGGGCCAACATTGTGAAACCTCGTCTCTACTAAAAATACAAAGTTAGCCCTGCATGGTGGTGCACGTCTGTAGTCCCAGCTACTCAGGAGGCTGAGGCAGGAGAATTACTGAACCCAAGAGGTGGAGGTTGCAGTGAACCGAGATCGCGCCACTGCACTCCAGCCTGGGCAACAGAGGAGACTCTGTCTCAAAAGCAAACAAACAAACAAACAAAACAATAACAAATCTGCCAGCCCTCACTGAGCACTGCCAAGAACCTGCACCGTTCCAGGCATGTTACTTGTGCAGATTCATGTAATCGTTACGGAAGCCCTATGAAGGGGCCTCTGTTACCACCCCCATTACCCGAGCGAGAAAGCAGGCACAGAGAGCTTAAGCAACTTGCCCAAGGTCACCCGGCTGACCAAGGTAAAAACAGGACTCGAACCCAGGCAGCCTGGAGTCAGAGATCACCCCCTTAACCACGCATCACCCCGATGTGCCAAGGAGATAAATGAATCTCCTCAATGAGGCTGAGAAGGCCTTGTGAAATCAGGCCTGCCGCCCTCCCAGCCATTCTTCCACAGCTGCCTCCTCCCACCCGACGTCTCCGGCTTTCACACTCACCAGACTTCCTGCCTGCCCAGGGCCTTTGCACATGCTATGTGCGCTAGGAAAACTCGCTCCTCCCTGCTTATAACTTCCAATCAGCCCTCTCCCCTAGGGGCCTTGGCTGCCTGGGCCACCGGGCAGTCCCTTGGGCATATGATCTCATGCACCCTGAATTTCTCCTCCACCCATTTCTAACAAAGGCTGTTTTAATACATCTGTGCAGGTGCGTGAATACGGTCCCTGATGGACTGTGAATGTGGCTAGAGCAGCCATCGTGTCTAGCTTCGTCCAATGTGGCCTCCTGTGCCTATCCCAGTGGCACTCAAACAATGCTTGTGGAATGGATGGGTGAATAAAGAAATGAATGCGTCCCCGCAGATGGGGGGCTGCAAAGTCCTGGGGTCAGGCTCTCTGCCTTCCTCGCCTTTGTTCCTTTGTTCGCTGACCGCCAGAGGGCGCCAACACCCGGGAAATCGCCCGCCTGATGCGTGGGACAGCCGCGTGGACTCCAGGGGCGGGTTCCCCAGCAAGGGGAAGGGGCCAGGTGCCCAGTGGGTGGGTGCCGTGGCCTCCCTGAAAAGCACGGTGGGCAAATAGAGACTAAGGCCTGGTTTGACTGCTTCCCCGGCAGCTTCTCAGCTGTGACCAGCAGACACCCTGCCCCTCAGGGGGATGGCAGAAATCCTTGCTGCCGCCGTAGGAACGAGCCCAAGGGCCTGGGATAGGAAGGGATGTGTCTACACAGCAAACATTCGTGGATGGAGCCAGCCTGGAAGGGGACTTCTAAGTGAGAAAGAAAAACAAATACTGGTCCCTTACTCTCACATGCCTTCAATCCTGGCAACTCCGATAGGTAGGTAGGCATTGCTGTTCTCTATGTCTGCAGATGGGGAAACTGAGGCACAGCTGTACCCAGTGGAGCGTGGCGATGCCTTCCCACCCCTTGCCTGCCTACTGGCCACCCCTGCATCTAGCTGCCTCCACGTCAGTGGTTCTCATAGTGCGGTCCCTGGAGCAGCAGCAGCACCTGTCCACCTAGACCTCCCGATTTAGAGACTCTGGGGTTGAGCCCAGCAACCTGTGGCTAAAAGCGCTCCAGAACATTCGGATGTGCAGTCAAGTATGAGAACCTCTGGTCTGCACCAGCCCTTTCTCGGGCCTGGGCAACACACCTGTGAGGACAGTGAGGCAGGACCCTGAGGGAGGGCAGTGAGAGGTCAGGCTTCTCCATGGGAGAGGTGAGGCAAGTGCCCACCAGGTGGAAAAGCCCCAGAAGATATCTTGCCGCTTCTGTACCCACTCAAAGCCCAACAGACAGCCCAAGGGCTGCAGAGGGTTGGCAAGCACCAGCCATGCAGGTTCCCAGGACCCTCCCTTGCCTCTTCCAGGGTGGGCCTGGACAGCTGCCATCCCAGCTGGTCCCCAGCCATTCCTCTGCATCCTAACATTGGAGAACTGCAGGCTCTGTAGGTTTTGGACCAGCCAGACCCAGGTGTGAATTCTAACACATCTGTGACCCTATACAAACCCTGTCCCTCCTTTGATCCTTGGACTGCTCCTGAATAGAAGATGGTCATTATGGAATAAAAAAAGAGAGAGAGAGAGAGAGGGAGAGTGTAGTTTAGAGAATCGGAGATGGCTTGGGACATTCAGAGCAGGAAATGGGGCTTATGGGGTGGGACCAGCAGCAGATCACAAGCAATGAATGCCATCCTCAGAACACGGATTTTGTCCCTGGGGCAAAAGCATTATCCCAGGTGGGCAAGATAATCAGATTTGCATGTTCCAACATTGCACTGAGGGTCTGAGCTGATGAGGAGGCCGTCCCTGGTGGGCTCTTGGCACCAGCTCTGGGCCAGACCGCCTGGGTCCAAATTCCTACCCTGCCCCATCCCCACGGCTGCAGGACTTTGTACAACAGACATAACCTGCCAGTGCCTCAGTGACCTCATCTGTCAAAGGAAGATAAGGGGAGTGGTGTTCATAAGCACCAGATGAGAGACCTCATGTAAAGTCCATGGCGGAAGGGCCCCATCTGAGGTAGCCATTACTGTCAGTCAGTGATATTGGCCCCAGTTGGTGGGAGCCAGCTGCGGAGAGCAGTCCGTGAAGGCCCTCTATAGGCAGCCCTAGGAACAGCATGGCCCCGTGGGCACAGTGTAACAGGATTCCCTGCACTCCTGGGTGCCCCAGGGAGGGAACTGATGCCCGGATTGGACACTAGCCCCCTCCTCCTCCCGAGGCTTTGGGCCTGGCCCTGCACACATGACCCAGCTTCCTGTTTGTGATGCCAGCGCTGGAGGGAGGAAATTCAGTGCCCCCGCCCCGGGGCTGGAGGGCAGGAATGTGGACGTGTTGACGTCAAAGCGTGTCCTAGTTCTGGGGAAGTGGGATGGGAAGGGCTTCCTGCTGAGCCGCCTTTGATTCCAGGTCTGAGCTGGGAGAGTGACCCTGGACAGCCGGCCCAGAAGGAGTTCGGACACCCAGAGCTTTCTCTGATGGCCATGACGGGCGCCAAGCTCCGGGTCCTTCCCCAACATAGCTGTGTGGCCTTGGGCAAATCACCACGCCCCTCCAAATCCCCCACCTGTAAAGCGGGATTGAAAATGTGTATCTCAGAGCATCAGCCGCTCATCAGATGCATAGTAAGCTCCTACTGTGTGCTTCATCCCAGGGATGAAGCCTGCCCTGGCTGTGGTGGGCTCCGGCCAGCATCCCCCAGGCTGGTGGACCAGGGAGTGAGAGGGGCTGGGAGGAGAGGACACTCATAGACAGAGGCACAAAGCATGTCCGGAGGTGGCTGGGGAGGAGGTTTCCCAGCACTAGGGCTGTGACTCAGGCTGAAGCCTGAGCCCAGGCACTTCCTGGCTGGTGACTCAGTTTCCCCAATTCTACAGCAGCATCACACAACACCTCCTTTTCAGCATCGAAGAGGCGTTGAGGCATGGCCAGTACGTGTCTGGGGGGTCCTTCAAAATCTGATTTGTCAAGCAGTTAGAGGGTGCTCAGGGTTTTGTGTACGTGTTTTCTCTCTCAGGTGAGCCTGAAAAGATCAGGACTGCGACTCCCGTTCTACAGAGGGACAACCTGAGGCTCAGAAAGGCGAAGGCGTTTCAAGATCCTTAACAGAGGCTCCGAATCACTGTGCTAGAAAGTGGCAGGGTGGGGAAAGAGCGCTGGGCTTTCTGACTTCAGCAACACGTTCTCCAGTAACCAGACTTCCGAACAGTGGCAGACGGGGCCCTCAGCCTGGCAAGCACACACCATGGGACCTGTCCCACAGAGGGCCTCCCAGCCCGCTCTGCCAACCTCACCCGCAGGCCCCCGAACTTGATGGGGTTGACATAGGCCGTGGAGACCTGTGCAAATGTCTGTCTTCCCTTCTCCAGTTGACCCCCTGCATCCCCCAGAGAACCAGGCCAGGGCCTGGGGTCACACTGTCCTCTGCCCAGCACTCCTGGGAAGGCAGAAGGTGAGACGCAGGAGAGAATGCAAGGCGAGAGTAGGCATTTATTTGGCACTTCCTAGGTGGGCTGGGCTGCTCGATGAGATTTTAGGTACATTATCATCTTCAAGAAGATTCTAGAGGTAATGAAACTGGCATCCAAGAGGGGAGGTGACCTCTCCAGGGTCTCCACCCTGTGTGCCTCAGTTTCCCCAACTGTGACATTGGATGAGGGAGCTTATGCTCAGGGAGGCTGAGAGGGCTCCTAAGGAGGGCTCAGAGCAAGGCCTTGGGACAGCATAGTCCCTTAGTCCCTGCAAGGGAGTGACCGCTAAGGGCCTTCCTGGGAGCCCTCAGCCCCAGCCCCCCGCCCTCCCTGCCCACCCTCCTGTTCACGCTCTTCCTTTCTCTAGAGCACAGTTCAGCCCTTTGGGGTTCTGCACTTTGGGACTAGAGAGACCTGAGTTAGAATCCAGACTTGCCACTCACTGGTTATGCAACCTGAGCTGAGCTGTTCTTTTTCTCTGAGTCTCAGTTTCCTCATCCGTCTGCATAAATAAATGAGGATAATACCAGCCGCATTACAAGGGGTCTGGAGATCAGGACATCATATCTTTCACTAGAAAGTACCTGGTACTAGTACCTGGTACGCTGTCTGACGCAGAGGAACTATTTAATACAGCGGAGCTGTTGTTATTGCTGTCACTGTCATTGTTGGCGTGTATGAATGTCCAGGCGGCAGGCAGGCCTTGCTGGGACTGTACGGCCATTTCCCTGATGCCCGACAGGTGGCGCTAGAGACCCCTTGTTGGCTCCCAAGAAAGTGCTAAGAATGAAGTCTTCACACCATCGGGAAGAAGCCAGACTTAGGCGCCTGGATGGTTTTCAGCTCTGTTAATTCCCTGGGCAGATGCTTCCTGAACACCCCAACAATGTTCCCAGGTCCACTACTGGGGCTGCAGGCCTGGGGCTCCTCTCCACCAGCCACCCCGCCCTGCCCCTACAGGCCTCCCTCCACTGCCTTTCTCTCCCTCCCTTTATCTCTCCTGCTTCCTCCCTCCTTCCTTTCTTCCTTCCTCCTTACAAATAGGCACTGTGCACCTACTGTGTGCTGGGCTGGGCACGATGAACTGGGGGTGCCCAGGGAACAAGACCTTTGAAAGGCTGTGCCCTTTGGAACCTCCAGACTACGTGAGGGCACAGAAATAAACAAGAGAAAGGAAAAAAACAAAAACAAAAAACAAAAACAAAGATGCTTTCAGATCCTGGCAAGCATCAGGAGAAAACACAACAGGATAGTGGGATAGAGGGATGGAGGAGATGGGGTGAGAAGAAGGTGGAAGGGGGTCAGAGGGAAGGGCCAGTGCGGAGGGGGCCACCGGAGCAAGGACCCTCGGACATGCAGCCCAGCATATCACGGAGAAGAGACAAGAGG
Organism: Chlorocebus sabaeus; assembly: GCF_047675955.1. Taxonomy (NCBI): domain Eukaryota; kingdom Metazoa; phylum Chordata; class Mammalia; order Primates; family Cercopithecidae; genus Chlorocebus; species Chlorocebus sabaeus. Next base: position 9,723,302 of record NC_132926.1, on the reverse strand, counting down.
AAGCAGTCGGGTGGGGGCAGATGCCATCAGAATCAGAAGCGGGTCTTCGAGGTACAGACTAAAGGGCCGGTCAACTGCTGCAGCAACCACAGCCACCACTAATGCTTTACCGAGCACCTACTAGGTGCCAGGCACTGGCATTGTCCCATTTTATTGGCTGGGAAACTGCAGAAGGGACTGCAGCCAAAACAGAGTTTCCAGGGGCCCTGGAAGTCCCCAGGGCCACTGGTGGAAGAAGGAAGAGAGAATGCTCAGTGAGAGTGGGCATGTATTTGGCATGTCCTCAGTGGGCTGGGCTGCTTTATGCTATTTTAGGTACATTGTCACCATCAGGAGGATTCTAGAGGTCATGAAACTGGCGTCCAAGAGGGGAGGTGACCTGCCCAAGGTCACAGTCGGGGAGTGGCAACCCTGAGACTTGAACCCAGGTCTTCCCCATTTGGGCAGACGGCCCCCTGTGTCCAGAAGCCTCAGAGCCCTCTGGAAGGCCATCTTCCTTGGGCCTCACAAATTATCTGGCTACAGTTTGCCCCTGAGCCCACCTGTCAGCAAATCCACTCCACATCCCTCGGGGATCCCGCTCTATTCCACCTCCAGCACTCCCACCAATCCCCATCTCTCCCTGGATGGCTGGATCCTATTTCCTCCTTTCATGACACTCTGACCATCCAAAGTTATCAGACCTACTTGTGTACATTCATCTCCCCCACCAGACTATACCCTGACTCCAGTGGGTCTCCCCAGCCTCCTGCCTCAACCCCCCTAACCTTGCACCCTACCCTTCACCACACGGACATGCTTACATCTTCCTGAACAAGCACACCACTCATGAGAGCAGGCACAGACCCATCTTCATCCCCCTCTCCCCACAGCTGAGCACAGTGTATGCATGGAGAAGGGGCTCAGTGAAGATGGATGGATGGATGGATGGATAGATGGATGGATGGATGGACAAATAGATGAATGGATGGGTGAATGGATAGAAGTCAAATGGATGGATAATGATAGTGGACAAATGGATGAATGATGGATGGGTGGAAGGATGATTGGATGGATGGATGGATGGATGGATGGATGGATGGATGGATGGGATGGATGGATAGGATGGATGGATGGATGGATGGATGGATGGATGGATGGATGGAATGGATGGAATGGATGGATAGGATGGATGGACAAGATGGATGAATAGATGGATGCATGCATGGATGGATGGATGGATGGGTGGGTGGATGGATGCATGGACTGGATGGATGGATAGGATGGATGGATGAATCGATGGATGGATACATGGATAGATGGATGGATGGATGGATGGACGGATGGATGAGTGATGGACGGATGGATAAATGGAATGGATGGATAGGATGGATGGACAGGATGGATGAATGGATGAATAGATGGATGGATGCATGGATGGATTGGATAGATGGCTTGGATGGATGGATGGTTGGGTGGGTGGGTGGATGGATGCATGGACTGGATGGATGGATAGGATGGATGGATGAATCGATGGATGGATACATGGATGGATGGATGGATGGATGGATGGATGGATGAGTGATGGACGGATGGATAAATGGAATGGATGGATAGGATGGATGGACAGGATGGATGAATGGATGAATAGATGGATGGATGCATGGATGGATTGGATAGATGGCTTGGATGGATGGATGGTTGGGTGGGTGGGTGGATGAATGGATGGATGGATGGATGGATGGATGGATTGGATAGATGGATAGAATAGATGGATGGATGAATAGATGAATAGGATGGATGGATGGATGAATAGATGGATGGATGCATGAATGGATGGATGGATGGATGGATGGATGGATGGATGGATAGGATGGATGGATGAATAGATGGATGGATGCATGGACAGATGGATGGATGGGCAGGATGGATGGATGGATGGATGGATGGATGGATGGATGGATGGATAGGATGGATGGATGAATAGATGGATGGATGCATGGACAGATGGATGGATGGGCAGGATGGATGGATGGATGGATGGATGGATGGATGGACAGGATGGATGGATGGATTGGATGAATGAATGGATGGATGAGTAGATGGATGAATGCATGGATGGATGGATGGATGGATGGATGGATGGATGGATGGATGGTTGGATGGCTTGGATGGGTGGATGGATGGATGGATGGATGGATGGACAGGATGGATGGATGGATTGGATGAATGAATGGATGGATGAGTAGATGGATGGATGCATGGATGGATGGATGGACAGGATGGATGGATTGGATTGGATGAATGAATGGATGGATGAGTAGATGGATGGATGCATGGATGGATGGATGGATGGATGGATGGATGGTTGGATGGCTTGGTTGGATGGATGGATGGATGGATGGATGGATGGATGGATGGTTGGATGGCTTGGATGGATGGATGGATGGATGGATGGATGGATGGATGAATGGATGGCTTGATTGGATGGATGGATGGATGGATGGATGGATGGATGGATGGACAGACGGACAGATGGATGTTTGAAAGACTACTTGACCTAAGCCTATGTTTGCTCTTTGACCCACAGGAAGGAGGTCAGAATGAAAGATAGCAGCAGCAGTGACCCAGGTAAATAAGTCCTCCAGTGTGGAGCTATGGTAGGGAAAGGGGGTTAGGTGTCAGTGCTGGGGATGGGCCACCAGCAAATTCTGGTAACATCTAATGTGCACGGAGCAATGATGAGTAAACTCCAAGACGTGACCTAGAGCATCTCTTGTAAAGAACAGAGAGAGGGTGTAGTCCCTGAAGCTGGGACCAGGGCAGCAAAGCACGTCAAGGCTCTGACTCAGCCAGGAGCCATGGGAGTTTGAGAAACTGGGTACAAACACCCACTCCATACATGAACACAGCCCTGTATAGGCACGAAGGACTCTCACTTGTGGTGCCATGACTAAGTTTCCAACCATGGTTCTTGAAGCCAGTGGGACTTTACTCATGGTGTCACAGATGGAGAAACAGATGCTTCCAGAGGGGAAGTGACTTGTCCAAGACCACTCAGCCAGAAAATGGCTCACAGTTGGCTCAGGTGGGAGTTGGTGGGGTCAAGTGGCTCTGGAGGGGGCAGAGGCTTGGGGTACTGGACTGTGAGGCCAGACTCAAGGGTCCTCAGGTGTAGACTCAGATCTGCCGCTCCAAGCTATGTCCTGAGTACCCCAAGTGCCCTTCCCCAAATTCAATCTGACCATGTCATGCTCTTTGTTGGAATCCTTAGGTGGCTCCCCAGAGGTGCAGGATCCTGTCCCAGACACTGGCTTGGCCTTCTGGCTCCTTCATCTCCTGCCTTGCAGATTTCTCCAACCTTGTGCCTCCACCTTCCACTCTCTGCACGCTGCCCTCCACCACCCTGATATGCTTATGTTTTCCTGAACAAACAGACTACATGTGCTTTCTAAGGCCCACACACATTTACACAGGCTGAGCCCTCTGTTGGAAACACCTTACCAACCTTCTTCACTCCAGTAATTACTACGATGTCTTCAAGATGTAGCTCTGGCCTCAACTGTCTCTGATCCACCCACTTACACGTAGGCGGGGCAAGGTAGTCCCACTCCTTTCTGCCCCAATTACATGCTGTGCTGAACTCTACCATCAAGACAATTACCATAGGCGATAATTAGCTGGTTACTAGTCTGCCTCCCCAAATGGACTGTGAATTCCAAGAGAATGAGCTTTGGGACTTATTCACCTCTGTATCTGTAATGCCTGGCACAGCAGCTAGTTATTATTTGCGGAAGGGAGGGAGGGAAGGCAGACAGTACCTTACAATCTGTGAAGTGTTCTTTCACGCATCTTATTATTTTTAAACTTGAGGCAGCAAGGAAACATGCTGGGAAGGGTCCGCGCCTCGTGAAAAGTTGTCCTGCAGCAATCCTTTATAAACCTGGTGTCTGGAACTCAAAACATAGAGGAAAATGGGGCCAAGTGTTGGACTTTCGGAATACGGATATGCAGAGAAGCAACTTATGCTAGGGAAAGGAGTCAAGCTTTGGAAGTACTGCAGTTCCAGAATGTTTCTAGCTGCACGAAAGGAAACCCAATTCCAAGCCTCCCCCTGACTTAGATAACAAGGAGCTTGCTGGCTGGTGTGAGCAGAGCTGAATCTTCAGAGTGATGCAGGCTGTCAAGGAGCTGGGTGAAGCTTTCGAGGACCTCTGTCCTCTTCATAGGTTCCCAAGTCAGTGTTACCCTGAGCACATGGCACGTGCTTCTCATTCCTCTATAGGAGGGGACATATTCCAGTATTCATCCAGGAGTCCATTGGGCAGTTTTTCTGATTGGACAGTCTTGGGTCACATCAGTATCCCTGAACCAATGCCTGTGGCCAAGGGAATGGGAGGCATTAACTGGTTCCAGCCCATCAGAGCCCTCCTTGGAGCTGAGGGGGCTCCCCTCCAAGCATGCTGGCTGTGGTTGGGGGTGAGGGGTGGTAGGTACTTAGAAGGAGATCCGGGGATTTTTAGAAGGAATGGGTACTGGGTAGGCAGCCAACAAGCGTCCCCATCTCCTGCGTTCAAACTTTAACCCTGCTTCTTCTGTCACCGTGGGCAAGTCTCTCCACCGCTCTAGGCCTCGGTTTCCCCACCTGTAACACGGAAGAGTTGTATTTCCATCACAGAGTGGTCGTGGAGACTCAGGGAGACAGAGTGTAAGAGCCTAGCCCAGTGGGAGGGGCCCAGGGGATGAGCCAGGGTCCCACCTTCCTGGTTCCTGAGGTTCTCAGGTGAGACTACATTTCTCCACAAGGGAGCCGTGGTCCAGCTCATGAGAAATGTCACATGAGAAATATTTCTTGCTGTTTGTGAGACAGGAGAGCACGTTTGTCCCAACGGGGCCAGCCGAGCCATTCAGGGGACAAGAAGGGCCTGTATCTCACCTGGCCTTGGAGTCCATCTCAGCAGCACTGAGCACGTCCTCATGCTCAGTCCCTGATCCATCCCAGACTCACTGGTGTCCCTTGGCACCTCACGTGTTCTCTTCTGCAAAAGGGGCCTGCCTGGCCATGTGGCCAAGAGCACAAACTCTGGAGCCAGGTGGCCCAAGGTCACCTCCCGGCTGTGCGATTTGGGGGCAGTTAATTGACCTCTCTGTGCTTCTGTCCCCTCATCGGAAGAACAGGGACGATCATCATTCCTACCTCCCAGAGTTGTTACAAAACTTCAAGTAAGTCAAATCTTTATAAAGCATTTTATGAATGGCTAGCACAAAGCTAAAGCTACTGGACCCAGTTCAATGAGCGCCAGAGCATTATTTTCCAAGCTCAGTCAGTTCCAGAGCGCTTTGATGATTTTTGCTAAATCTGCAGAGCACTTGTTTTCAAACTTAATATTTGTTTTTAATTGGCTCACTGAACTAAATGTATCTTAAAAGGAAATGTTGCATCACCACCCTGAATGGAAAACTGGAATCATTTCCCATCAACACAAAAATGAATATAACAAGTGCTTACCATGTGCCAGGCACTCTGCTAAGCACATTAGAAATATTAACTCATTCATCCCCATGAAAACCTTATAAGATGGACACCACTGTATCTCGGTTATATAGAGGGAGAAACGGAGGCACAGGGCTCTTAAGTAACTTGCACAAGGTCACAGCTGGAATGCAGCAGAATTAGGATTTGAAACAAGGCCTCCTGGCTCCAAGAAACAGATAGATAAATAAAACGAAGTCACCTCTTCTGTCTCAAGGTGGTTGCCTCCTGCAGGCTCTGTGCTAGGGCCCCTATCTGTTTGTCATGAAGGTAGATCAGCAAGTGGTAAAGAGGTGTTAAAGCCACAGTAGCACGAACCTGAGACTTTCTCCTTGAAGCAATCAGAGAATGGAAGGACAGTCAGAAAAAAACAAATTTCTCACTGCGGGATTTACTGATGTCCTTAATGCCGAGTGTATATAAAATCGTCTTTCCTGGAGCCAGCAGTGTGCAGCCCATATCTTGTGAAAGCCTAAAGCGAAGGGAGTGCCCAGCAGCACCAGCAGCATTTGCATCCCCACATCCACATCCCCAGCCCCTGGCATTTTTTAGGTCAGGACGTTGTTCACCATCGAGATGGGCAAAGCCAAAGACAGGGATTAAGAAAGACATTAAAGCCACTTAATAAGAATAGGCGAAACCTAAAATTAATCACCAGTAAAAGCAAATTAACTACCTGTACAGCAGTAATATCATCTCACTGTCATGCTACAGAGAGGGGGGAAAAGAACAATAACCTCTTAACAGCCTGAAGACTACATTACCCTTGTTCTAAAGGCAATAGAACTATATTTAGTAGATTTATTGTTCACCAAGCCCGAAACGATTTTGTGGCTATTGTAGCTTTGAGCAAATGAGCAAATATCTTAATGTTGGAGAGTCAAGGTTTTCACCAAGGAAGCTATAGATATGGAATAGCGGAGATAAGAAAGAAGCCTGTGGTGTTGGACTGGAATTTCAGGTAAAAGCATAAGCTCATGACTTAAATACACCCAAACATACTCTGTCTGCTGCAAGGGCCTGAGCCCAGTGACACCCCAGTGTCAACGAGCCCACCTATCACCCCAATCTTGGTTTCTTTTCTTTTCTTTTTTTTTTTATTTAGACAGAGCCTCACCCAGGCTGGAGTGCAGTGCAGCAGTGTAATCTCAGCTCACCGCAACCTCTACCTCCCCCAGGTTCAAGCGATTCTCCTGCCTCAGTCTCCTGAGTAGCTGGGATTAAAGATGCATACCAACATGCCTGGCTAATTCTTGTATTTTCAGTAGAGACATGGTTTCACCATGTTGGCCAGGCTGGTCTCGAACTCCTGACCTCAAGTGATCCACCCACCTTGGCCTCCCGAAGTGGTGGGATTACAGGCGTGAGCCACCGTGCCTGGCCCCCAATCTTGGTTTCTAAATCTCCTTCCCCAACAAACGGAGCCAGGGCAATTTGGGGAAATGGACAAGTCCAAGGCTGAAGCAGGAAAGATACAAGATGAGCTTGGAACATCAAGTTTTGCCAAGAAATAAGGAAGTGAACAAAGAATGCTGGGGACACATCAAAAGGACACAGGAGCCGGTTTAAAGAGGCCACTGTTCCAACTGTGGAACAATTTGGGCATTGACTCATTGCGGACAATTGAGCATTGAATAATGATGGCAGTGGATTATAACATATTAAATGAAAGAGAACCCATGAATGCACCCTGGTAAATATAAAATAAAGGGAAAAAAGGAAGGAGAGAAAGAGGGACGAAGGGGGAAGGAAAAGTTTTTCCTAACGGAAAAAAATGTCACTTAATAAATGAAGTGGGGAAAATGGGTTTATACAATCCTCATTTGTGAATTATTGTAGTAAACATTAATTCATTTATCATCAGTGGATGCCGGGGGATCATCAGGTCAGAATCACCCAAGAATGGTGGAGCTAGAAAATCATTTGGCTCTGTAAAAGTAAAAATTGATTTGGTTAAGGGAGAGAGGTTTGTTGGGAAGTGGGCAGGACCTACACACAGTCTGGGAGCATCATCCTCCCTATCGCTTATGGATCCCAAAAGGGAAAAGTGGCCCTTGGCAGTGGAGAAATCTGGCAGATACCAGCTTAACGAAGGGATTAGCTAGACCATCCAACGTCGAGCACCTCTTGATATGATGTGCTAAGGACACGGCCACACTGCTGTGCAATCCTTGCCAAAAATGTGAACCCTGAATCTAATCATGAGGAAACAATCTAACAGACCCAAACTGAGCTGGAGGACATGCCAAAACAATGAGCCTGTGTTCTGCAGAAAACGTCAAGGTTGTGAATGAGGAAGAGAGCTGAGGATGCAACTACTCCAGATTAAAGCGGAGAAAGAGGCACGGCAGCCGAGCATCGGCTGGACTCCGAGCTGGAGTTTGGGTGGTTGAAAGAAGCACTCTCAAGGGTGTTATTGAGACAAAATTGGCAACATCTAAATAGAAACTTACATACGATCCTCATATCAGAGCAATGTTGCCTTATCAAATTTCTACTGTGATTATGCAGCGGGGGATACTGAAGTATTAATATTTAGAGATGAAACGTCATGATCATGATGTCTACAACTTACTCTCAAAGGGTTAAGCAAAATAGTGTGTGTGTGTGTGCGTGTGTGTGTGTGTATACAGAGAGAAAGAGAGAGAGAGAAAGCACGTGAGTCAAACATTAGCCATTGGTCAATTTAGGGAAGAGTTTCTCAAGCTTGTCACAACTGACATTTTGGACCAGATAATCCCGTGTTGTGGGGACAGCTGGCCCTGTGTATTGTATGATGTTTAGCAGCATCCCCGGCCTGTACCCACAAGGCGCCAGCAGCGTCCCTAGTTGTAACAACCAAAAATGTTTCCAGACATTGCCTGCAGACATGTCCCTGTGGGGAGCAGGCATACCCGATGGCTGAGAGCCACTGGTGAAGGACAGAGAGGTGTTTATTAAGCTATCCTTGGATCTTTTGAAATGTTTCCAAGTAAAAATGTTTTAACGTTAGGTTATACACCAAAGGGAGAGGGCTACAGGTAGTGGGAGCAGGGTAAACGGAGGGTCATTTACTCCCCTGGCTGAGCTTTTACAGCTCTGCCGCCCCCGCCACCATCAAGCTCCTTGGAGGGAGATGACTTTTTCATCTCCATCGCCCCGCAAAGGGGCTTGGCCACAGTGATGTGCACCAATGCTGAGCAAATTCACAACACTCTCATTTACAACGGGAGGTCAGCTACTCAGCCATCAGATGGGCCTTGTCACCAGTCGATGGAGCCAGCATCAAGTCAGCAGAGGTGAGGCTGGCGATGGAAGCCAGACCCAAAGGGCTAAGATTAGGCGGACAAGTGCAGAGGGAGGCTCAGAGCCACGGCCTGGACTGGAGCTCCCAATGGATCCAGTGTGGGATGTGGAGACTTTTGATGGAGCTGGACAGAGGGGATGTGAAGTAAATATTGATTGGGTCTTAGGACCTCAGTCAGACAGAACAGCCACATCTGAGAGTGAGGGGACATCAGGCCCCCAAATGCACCCCTCCAAAGGCAGTGAGATCCCTGACTGCAGCCTTCCACCCCTGCAGTCACCATGGCCATCCCAAACTGGACTGATGGAACATTCTAGAAGGAGAGACTCAGACAAGAAGGAGGAGAAAGTGGTGGGGGGCATCTGTGGGATCTCAGTCCCTCTGCACAAAGCAGGTGTCTTATCTGGCCTTGCCTGGGAGAAGACTGCTGACTTGAACCTAGCCTTGCTAGAACATCCGTGGCAGTTCCAGAACCCCAAAGACACGGGTCCGGCAGCCCCACATGGCCTGGCTCTCAGTACCTCTCCGACCTCCTCTCCTAGCACTGCTCTCCTCCCTTACCCTGCTGCGATCACACTGGCCTCCCTGCTGCTCCTCAGGCTCATTCCACCAGTACCCCGGCCGCAAGGCCTTTGCACTTGCTGTTCCCGCTACTGGGAACACTTTACCTCACATCCTCTCAGCGCTCCTCTCTCACTTGTTTCAGGTGTCTGCTCAAGGATCACCTTCTCAGGGAGGTCCAATCCGGCCACCACCCCCACGCCTACCCCCACCCCAACCCCAACCCCCACCTACCCCAACCCCCAGCCATCCTACCCATCTTATTTTCTTCACAGCACTTATCACGCCCTGAAGTGACATTTTCATTGGCTCTCTTGGTCATTGCCTGTCTCTCTTGCTAGCATGTAAGTTTTGTGAAGATGAGGACTTTGTCCTATTTGCAGTCATATAACCTGCACTAGAACAATGCCTGGCACATAGTGTGTGCTCAATACATACTTTAATCAATGAAATCACTTCATTAATTCATTTTCCTTCTGCTCTTTGGTAAGGTTGCTTTCATCTTCAGAGGAAAAATGCAAAACCTGCCTCTCTTCCTCTCAAGTCCTTGCTTGGCCAAACCCTTTTCTCCTACTCCAGGGGAGAATTTGATTAAGTGCTTTTTTGTTTTTTGAAGGGTGGGGAGACCACAGTAAGCATGCCATTGAGCCTCACTTGTCTCCGCTTTGCTCTTGAAAGTAGATCCCTGAATGTAGATTCTGACCAACCCCGGAAAACCCAACATCCTATTGAACAGCACTAGGGCCTGGCTTCTGAGCCCTGCCACAGTTGTTCCCTCTGCTGGAACGCCCTTCTCTCGCTGTGTGTATGAACACCTCCTGCTAACAACCCTTTTCACCTTGGCTGAAATGTCCTTTTCTCTAAAAGGACTTCCCCGATCTTCCAGTCTAAATTAATCTCTCCCACGAAAGGCAATTCTCTTCATTGTGGGGCTCACATTTATAATGAAATACTCTCTGCTCGTTGGTTGATTTTCTGCCTCCCGTCCTAGACTGTCAGCCTAGGAGGGCAGGGGTCTGCCTGTGCGGTATCCCGCTGCACACCTAGTGCCCAGCGACGCCCTGCAGCAGGTGCTGGCCGAGTTTGTGTGGGAGGAGCTGGAGAACAGCCCCATCCTGAAAGCCGGCAGCCTACAGAGCCCATCTCACTGGTCCTCCTTGGTGAGAGCTCATCTGGGTCCTGTCTGCCCATAGGGGAGCCCCACAGCCCTGCTGTCCTCCCTGTGTCCCAGGAATTCTGCTGAAACACTCCAGAGACAGGCAGCTGGAACACTCCAGAGACAGGCAGCTCCTCCCCAGCACTGCACTAGGCATGGGATGGAAGGAGGGCGCCTCTGGAGAATTTTCTTGAGCAGTAGAAGGGCCCCTCCTGGCCATGGGGGTGGGCACGGAGATTGTCCCTTTAGGGAGGATTCAGCCCCTCAGTCCCCACCCCCCATGGTGCAATAAAGTTTCCAGTTCAAAGTCATGACCTTCACTGTTAAGACCTCAAAGGGAACAGGTCCTGGTTCTCATCCTCGCCAACTTTCCAAAGCCCTCCCGAGGCTCCCCCTGGCCCTCAGAGAAACCCCTTAGCCTGACATTCCAGGATCTCAACTGGTGACAGCTCTGGCGTCATTTGCCACCACTCCTCCCTCCCCCACACCTGCTCTGCCACACCTGGCTGCCTAGCATCCCGGGGCACCCAAGCCCTTTCACAACCTCACGAGTCTGCGTGTGTGGAGCCACTTCCAGGACACCCTCCTGGCAGGGCAGAGCTGGCTTTTCCTACAGCAGCTCACCCTTCGTCCAGCTGGGCCCCCAAGCCTCCGCAGCAAAGGCAAAGCTGTGCCGAGCACTGACCCATGCTGGACATGGCCAAGGTGCCGCTCATGAGCTCATTCAATCCTCACAACAAACCTATGGGAAGGCGCTGTTCATTCATTCAGCACGTGTTAGTTAAATATTGACTGTGGGCTACACACTCTTCTAGGTGCTACGGATACAGCAGACAACAAAACACACAGAAACCCTGCCCTCTGCAGCTTCCATTTTAGTGAGGAGAGGCAGTCACTAAGTAAAATGTAGGAGATATTCAGTGATGATTGGAGTTATGTGGAAAGATAAAACAAGGAGGGTGACAGAGAGATCCTGGGGGGATGGAAACTGCCCTTTAAATGTGGGGGTCAAACTTTGGGAGGCTGAGGTGGGCAGATCACCTGAGGTTGGAAGTTTGAGATCAGCCTGACCAATATGGAGAAAGCCCACCTCTACTAAAAATACAAAATTAACCGGGTGTGCGGGCAGGCAACTGTAATCCCAGCTACTAGGGAGGCTGAGGCAGGAGAATCGCTTGAACCCAGGTGGAGATTGCGATGAGCCGAGATTGTGCTATTGCACTCCAGCCTGGGCAACAAGAGCGAAACTCCATCTCAAAAAAAAAAAAAAAAAAAAAAAAAAAAAGGGGGTCAAATAAAATGCTTGAAGCAAAGACCTGACAAAGGCGAAAAAGTGAAGGTCCATGTCTAGGGAAGATCATTCCAGGCAGAAGGCACAGCCAGTGCAAAGTGCCAGGGCAGGACGTGGCCCCGCCAGTGAGAGGGAGGCCAGCGTGGCCCAGGCAGAGACAGCAAGAGCGGGTGGTAGGAGACGAGGCAGGGAGGTGAGGGGAGGCCACATGGAGGGACCACGGGCCACAGGAGGACTGCAGTTTGTGCTTTGATTGAAACAGGTAACCGCTGCAGAGCACTGGGAATGAGCTATCGTGAGCTGTGGTGGGGAGCAAAGAAAACACCAACACCACGGAGCAGCACCATCACCACGGAGCGGCACCATCACCACGGAGGGGCACCATCACCACGGAGGGGCACCAACACCACGGAGGGGCACCATCACCACGGAGGGGCACCAACACCACGGAGGGGCACCATCACCACGGAGGGGCACCAACACCACGGAGGGGCACCATCACCACGGAGGGGCACCAACACCACGGAGGGGCACCAACACCACGGAGAGGCACCACCAGGCCGCCGCAATATTTGGGCAATACAAGCTGGAAGGGCTCCTCCTCGTTCCAGGGCCCAGGCCTGGGCACGTCAGGGTGTGGACTTGGGGAGGGCCTGGGAATTCTGGGGCGCAGCCTGACAACCCCAGAGGAAAGCAGAATCCACGACTAACACCAGTGGGGTTCCCAGCACCCTCCGTCTCAGCGCTTCCTCCCTCAACCCCACCAAAGAACAACGGCTAATCCCAATTTCTGTATAGGGAAACTGAGGCTCAAAGAGGCAAGGTCACTTGGCTGGAGTGAAACAACCCAGAAATGGTAGAACCAGGATCTGCACCCCAAAGCCTATGCGCTCGCGCTGCCACGGATCCCTCACTAAGCCCCGCACGAGGGTCGTCCATTCTGGCTCGCGATCCCTTACCCATAATTCCAAAACCCTGAAACCAAAAGATAGTTCATAAGTTTGGCCCCAGAGCTCAGTTGGCACGACCCAGCTCCACCATTCACGAGCTGTGAGGCCTTAAACAAGTCATGTCATCTCTCTGAGCCCCACAGTCCTGTAAAATCTGTAACACGGGAGAGTCACCATGCTGTCCTCACCAGCAGCCAGGAGGCCTGAGTGACTGTGGGGGCCCAGGATTCCGCATTTAACAAGCCCTCGAGGGACTTCTGCTGCATACTCTGCTTGGGCACCACTCTTTTAAGTCATCTACCTGACTGTGCCACTTCCACGCTCTAAAGTCTTCCGTAGCTCCTTATTGCCTGCTGGGTAAAGTCCAAGAGCCTTAGCATGGCCGGAACTAATGGGAAGCTACATATTGATAGTTTTTATTTTTTTCCACTTTACATATGCATGCTTTGATGCAGAAACAGCTGTGTGTTTGTTTATGGGTGAAGACCATCCATAAATGTGTTAATTGATAAAGGGTGTGTGTTAGGTGATAAAGGTTGTACAGTTAACCCTTGAATAACACAGGTTTGAACTGACTAAGTCCACTCATATGTGGATGTTCTTCTGCCTCTGCCACCCCTGAGACACCAGGACCAACCCCTCCTCTGCCTCTCCCTCCTCCGGCTACTCACCGTGAAAGGATAAGGAAAACGATCTTTATGATGATCCACTTCCGCTTAATGAACAGTAACTATATTTTCTCTTCTTTATGATTTTCTTAATGACATCTCCTTTTCTCTGACTTACATATTGTAAGGATATAGTATATACAACATATAACCACAAAATATGTGTTAATTGACCATTTACGTTATGGCTTCCAGTCAGCAGCAGGCTATCAGTCATTAAGTTTGGGGGGCGTCCAAAGTTATAGGTGGATTTTGACTGTGTGGGGGGATCGGCACCCCTAACCCCCACGTTGTTCAACGGTCAGCTGTATTTCCCCTTTTAAAACCTGAAAAACCCAGAATCCTGAAACCTCCAGCCTCAAGATAAGGGATTGTGGGCCCTTAGTATTCTATGGCACCTGTTGTTTGCTAGGCACCAGGCTGAGCGCTTTGCACAGGTGATCGTATTTTGTCCTAGCTGACCTAGGCAGATGCGCTGTTATCATCCCCACTGGACAGATGAGAACACTGAGGCTCCAGAGAGTGAAGCAACTTGGCCAGTTCACATGGCAGTAACAGAATGAGCCTCGAACCACCACCAGGTTCAAACCGCCACACGCGTCATTAGCATGGACCATCCTTCTCTCCTGCCCTCGCCCCTGTCTGCCAGCCTGGCTGGGCACCAGGTAAACAGGTCTGAGGCATGAGTCACCTCCAGCAGCCTATCATGGGGCTGGGAAAACAAGCTGCCACCTCCTGTCAGCCCGGGCCATAAGGGGAGGGCTTCGAATGCTGGTTACAGCCTTTCAATTTTATCCAGAAAACAATAGGGAGCCATGGAAGGGTTTAGAGCAGGGAAGTGTTGTGGTTATGTAGATGCCCTAAAGGAGTGGTCCCCAAACCTGAGTGCACGTCTGAATCCCCAGAAGGTTTGTACAACACAGAGCGCTGGGCCCCACCCCAGGGTTTCTGATTCAGTCGTTCTGAGGTGGGGCTGGGGAATTTTCACTTCTAACAGGTTCCTGGGCAACACTGTTGTGGGTGGTGCAATGACCACACTTCGAGAACCAATGTTCTAGACCAACACAGTGGGGGAAGGGTAGCAGGTGCGCCTGGACTTTCCACTGTAATAAGGGCCATCATTTTGGGGTGCCAGGGATGTGCCACATTCGTCACTTAACCCTCACAGCTCACACATGATGAACGGAGCCTCAGGAAGGAGAAACTGCCTGCCCGGGGCCACACAGCTCAGAAGTGGTGGCCAGGGACTCCATTTTGGGGACTGGGGTTCCAGAAGGATTCCCCCCTCACTGCCCTACCTCTTACATGGTACCTGTGACAGGGCCCGTGGAGGATAGCGTGGGTGGTCTGTCCTTAGTAAGCTGCGCTGAACTGTTATGGACTAGGTCAAGGCACCCTGGAGTCAATCAAACAGATGTGGGACTTGGCATTCCCGAGCTCTGGACGCCCAGACCCACTCCTCCTGTGGGCCCCCAGCTGCGAAGAGACTGCTCTGACTCCCTGTCACTCAGGCAAGGCGAGGAGCAGTTTCAAGCAGACTCAATTACAGATGCTGCAGAGGGAGGGAAGGGTCGTCAGAGCGAGCCTGGAGACCTTCATCTCTGGAGAAGCCTCTGCCTCCAATCCCCCAAATGGCTGCATCGGAGAAACCCAGGCCATTTCTCCCACAAGCCCTGATCTCCAGCCGGATCGTGCCCTCAGCCTCCCCTCCGAAGGGCTCATCCTGGAGATGGCCGTCCTCCATGTATCCCCAGGAAGGGATGGCACTGGGGGAAGAGGAGCCCATCAGTGGCTGTCATGGCTCTGCTCCCAACAAGGACTTGGCTCATCGTCCTGGTCCCCTTTCTGGCTGAGTGACCTTGAGCCCCAATCTGGGCTTCTCTTTCCTCATTTGCAGACTACCTGCCTGCCTCACTGGCTTTGAGGTGTGAACGCAACAATATCAGGAAAACCACTGCTCCCTGAGGACCTACGATGGTGCCAGGCCTATTGTCAGAGACCTGCTAGACATTCACAATGGATGTGATGGACATTTAAACACACACAAAGACGCTGTGCCTGCCAGAGCCCTGCTGTTCAGCTTGCTCCCCAGACAGGCCTGGGGACACCCCACCACCACCCCCTGAAACAAATCAGGCAGATCATTAAGGGTTAAATAGGAGTGGCGGCTGTTTGACTGAAAAATGATTTTCCGAACTTTTCCATATGCTTGAGATATTTTATGGTACAATCACACCGGCCTGCTGAGTGTGAAGCCGGCCTGGGAGAGAGGAGGCAGGATGGAGGAACTGGGTCAGGAGCCGGCCAAGCTCCTGGCCATCCAGATGTAATGGTGGAGCAGATGGGAGGCTGTGAGTCACCAAGAAATGCCCGGATGATTGGGATGTTGCTAAAACTCTGAAGTCCCAGATTCCCTTGTGGGCTCCTGGCAAGGGTGTGGAGCCAGTGAGTCCATCAACCAGCCAAGCAAACCAGGATGTCCAAGGTGACTGAGTCTGGGAGCAGGGACCAGCCAACAATACCCTTCTCAGTCTCTCCACGTGGTGGAATGGGGAAGTGAAGCCATTCCGGGGAGCTCTTGTGGTTCTGTGTCCAGCCTGAACCACAGCTTCACCCCACTGGCGCCGGCCAGGTGGACCTCCTGAGGTCTTGGGGTGGGCCCCTGGCTCCACAAACCAGCCAGAAGCGGCAGATCAGCTCCCAGCTCCTAACCCCTGGGCCTGGTTGGAAAGCACCTCAGCCCCAGGGACGGGTCAGCTGCAGCTTGTTGTGCTGTTGCTAAGTTCTTCGCTGATCAATCCGGGCCTCATGGGTTTTTTCCCTCTGGTTTCATGTTCTGACGGGAACTGAGTGAATCTGGAGCGAGTTAATTGCAGCCACAGCATTCCAGAGGGTGTTACGCTGCGAGTTCCTCCCTGGCCCCAGCTCCCCGAGTCCACACCCTCCCCGGCTGTGGGCTGTAGGCTGGAATATGAGCAGCTCTACAGGACCGGACCCCGAGGGATCCGCTGTCCTTTCTAGACACTAACTTGTCTTCCAGGGAGGAAAAGGTTTAGGGTCAAAACACAGATCTTCTCCTTGGTTCCACAGCTCTCTTTTCTGGCATTTAGGCTCCACACATTTTGTTCCAAAAGTTATCCCCCAGCCTCTTGTCCCACAATGGCCTGCGCTCTCTCTGAGCCAGCCGGACCAGGCTGTTCCCCAGATAAGCCTGCACGGGCTCACCTCTCCTCTCCTTGCTGTCTCTGCCCAGCCAGATCTGAGCCTCCCGCCCTCCCTTCCTCCCTCCCTTCCTCCCTTCCTTCCTTCCTCCCTTCCTTCATTTTTCCTTCCTTCTCTCCTGCAGACAATATTTGTGTTGTCATTCAGTGAGACAGGCAATATTGTGAAGCTTAGAAATAATTGATTTATACCTTTCATAAATAAAATTACCAGAGAATATAATTTCAGGTGGAAATGAGCACTTTGAGAAAAATTAAGGAAACAGATGAAGAGGGGACTAGGCTGTGTGTGTGTGTGTGACATATATACCCTAGTCCCTTCTTTATTGCTTCCCTCCTATTTATTTATTTATTTTTGAAACAGTGTCTGCTCTCTTGCTCAGGCTGGAGTACAGTGGTGCAATCTTGGCTCACTGCAATCTCCACCTGGCAGGTTCAAGCGATTCTCCTGCCTCAGCCTCCCAAGTAGCTGGGATAGCAGGTGCCCGCCACCACACCTGGCTAATTTTTGTATTTTTAATAGAGACGGGGTTTCACCATGTTGGCAGCCAGGCTGGTCTTGAACTCCTGACCTCAGGTGACCCGCCCATCTTGGGCTCCCAAAGTTCTGGGATTACAGGTGTGAGCTACCACGCCCATCCACCTCCTTAGCTTTATAAAGTGCGTATTTCCACCCAAAATGATATTGTCTTTTAATTTTATGTACAAAATGCACAAATCACTGATTTATAAACTTTATAATATTGTCCATCTCTCTAAAGTGTAAACTCTATAACTCTATGACAATATATTATATGTATGTGGACTTGTGTGTGTATGCTGTGCCTGTGTATGTATAAGTGTGTGTGTATATATCTATGTGTATTTGTGTATGTAGTGTGTGTGCGTGTGTGTGTGTGTTTGTGTGTATGGGGGCCAGTTGGGGAGACGAGGGAAGGCCTCTCTGAGCAGGTGAATTTGGGCAGAGACGTGGGGGAGATGCTTGCGCTGTGGGGCACCTGGGAGGGAGGACTGCAGGGTAAAGTAAGGAGAGTGAAGGCAAGGGAGGGACTGGCAGGGCCTGAGCAGCAGGGCTTGGTGCACTGGCCAGGCACTGGGGGTGTCCCCCAAGCGTGTTGGGGGGGTGGCACTCTCAGAGTCATATTTTCAAAGGACCCCTCTGGCTGCCACGTGGCCAAGGATGGAAGCCAAAGAGGGACTCAAGGCCAGGCGAGAGACAGCCGGGCGGTCCTGAGGGCTGGGCACTGGAGGGGTAGGTGGCAGCTGGGCCAGCATATATTTTGGAGGAAGAGCTGTGAGGCAGCCCTAGGTGGGAGGGAGATAAAGTCATCAAAACAGCCGCAGGCTTTGGGGCTGATCCACTTGCAGGAAGGGATGGAGGCCACGGTGGGGAAGGTGGGAACAGAGCAGGGTCACAGAGGCAAACCCCAGAGGTGGGTAGGGTTCCAGCCCACAGGGAGCCTTGGGAGCCCCGCAGCCAACCAACAAAGCTCCTCTGGACTGCTCTGAGGACAGCAGAGGAGCCACCGAAGACTTGCAGGCAGGAGAGTTCTAGGACAATTCTGATGTGACCTCCTCACAAGAGCCTCTCGGTGCATGTGGCCTCTCCCCTGCCTAAAATCATAGAGTCACTTCATCTGGTCATCTTGACTCAGTTTCCCCAATAATTTGTTGCATTCTAAAAACTTTTGCTCTGCGTCAGGCACTGGACTAACTTCTATACCAGCGCTGTTGCATGAATAATGAGGTAGAGATTATTTACAACCCTCCACTATTTCACAGAGGCAAAGACAGACACAGAGAGGGGCAGCCACTTGCCCAAGGGCACACAGCTGAGAAGCTGGGATTCAGACCCAAGGAGTCTGGCTCCTGAGTCTGCATGTCCAACCACTCCACTCCACCTCCTGGCTCCCCACACACATACACACGTGCACACACACAGAAACATACACACGTGCACACACACAGAAACATACACACGTGCGCACACACAAAAACATACACACGTGTGTGCATCTGCACGTGAGGCATGGAGAGCCTGTGCTGGATGATGCTGCCCCAGCCTGGTTTTATGTGCAGGGACCCTCTCTGTGTTTATTCATTCACTGGATAAATATTTCCAGGGGAGGGTCAGACTGGGGCTGCTGGGAAGCTGCGTTTCCTGCCTGCACAGGGATAGGGAGAGGTGGGGACCCGGGGTGGTGAAGTTCGTCAGGCAGAATGCTCGGTGCCTGGAGAGAGGGAAGCCCCACACAGGGCCAGGGGCAGGCCAGAGCAGGGGCAGGAGAGCGTGGGGAGTCACCCCAGCCCTGTGTGACCATAGGCAAGTCACCTCTGCTCCCAGCCCCAGATTCCACCTTGCTGTCATTGAGACAGTGATGCCTGCCTCCTAGAGCTGTTGTGAAGGTTCTGCGGGAATAGTCACAGCACCAAACCTCTCACAGTTGTTCTTTCTTTCCTACCTTGGTGAAAAAATGATGACTGTTACACTGCCACTCCATAGAAGCAGGACTTCTGTTTCACAGACTGGGTTTAACATTCCCAGGGCCTTTTTTTTCTCTCTCTCTCTGAGAAGTTCTTTTGCTCAGCAAGGCTGTCGGGGGCACTAGTAAAGGTTGGGTGCACCTCACTTCCCACCCCCCACCCCCCAGTGACTCTGGCAGCGGATGCAGGGACACCAAGCCACAGGGATTCTCAGCTGTCGCTTGACACAGCAGATCCAGGGCCCTTATTTAGAACCTTGGCTTGGGGGGCCGGGGCAGACACTCTCTGTCTCAACAGTAATTCCTTTGCTCTCCCCACCTCCTCACCCTCCTGGGGGTGGGGCTCAAGAGCTCAGACTCCCCAACCTTGGGCCCAGGTTCAGAACCTTTCCTGGGCCCTTCCAGAAACCCTCCCTGCCACTGGCTGACCAGTGGCCTGGACTCCTCCACTCAGTGGCTGCTGCAGAGTGAGTTAGTGACCTGGAGAGAAGGAAATAGAGGCTCCCTCTGCAAGGGAGGTGTGTTATCAAAATGTTTCCCTCTGCTGGGAACCCAGACCCCTACCAGTATCACTGGAATTGAACACCACATTAGACAACATGTGTCTTCATAAGAACACACATAACACAGCAGACAGCCTAGAAGGAAGACTAGAAGGAAAGATGGCAACACGTTGATATTCCTGTCTCTGGGTGGTGTGAGGTTATGAGTGGTCTTTATTTACATGTCTTTTTTTTTTCTGTATTTGCTAAACTTTCTCCATTGAAAATGTACTACTATTAACACCACAAGAAAAAAGTACTTTTTAAAAAGGATATAATATTTTGTTAAATGGAAGCATAAGATATAAAATATCTCACTTATGGATGCAAAAATATAAGTGTAACATTGAAAAGTGAAAATTATAAAATTACATATAACACGCATGAGAACAGAATACATGTCAGATCTGCGACTAAAATAATGTGTATGTGCATTTGTAGATTCTGAATAAGAAAATTATATGTGAGAGAGAATGAAAGTACTATGCCCTGTAGGGTCCCCCATTACAACACAAAGAGAGGGCTCCCATTTATTTATGTCTGACTGTCTTGCTAGGCTGTGAGGCACTTGAGTGTCAAGGGAAACTTTTACTTCTCTCTCTGTCCTTCTGAGGACATTTGTGGATAAACAAGCAAATATCTTCTTTAAAAATAAATGAGCTGGGCGCGGTGGCTCATACCTGTAATCCAGCACTTCGGGAAGCCAAGGTGGGCAGATCACTTGAAGTCAGGAGTTCAAGACCAGCCTGGGCAACATGGTGAAACTCCGTCTCTACTAAAAATACAAAAATTAGCCGGGCATGTTGGTGGGTGCCTGTAATCCCAGCTACTTGGGAGGCTGAGGCAGGAGAATAGTTTGAACCTGGGAGGTAGAGGTTACAGTGAGCTGAGATGGTGCCACTGCACTCCAGCCTGGGTGACAGAGACTCCATCTCAAAAATAAAAAAATAAATAAATAAACACATTAAAATTCTACAAACAAAAAGCATACCAGAAGTGATGCACAAATGTGTCTCGTAAGTCAGTAAAATACAGAGGGTTGTATATTTTCAAACAGATATCTTCAAGGGCCCTTGGGCCTGCTTGTGGGCCCTCTGTTGTGCCCACCAGGCTGGGAGGTCCAGGTGGACAGGGGCTGTCTCTGTCAATCTCAGAACCTGAGGCACCCAGTGCAGTTTGGATGTACTTGCGAGTACAATGAAAATACATGGAAGTGGCCAGGCGCAGTGGCTCACGCCTGTAATTCTGGCACTTTGGGAGGCCAAGGCAAGTGGATCACCTGAGGTCAGGACTTCAAGACAAGTCTGGCCAATATGGTGAAACCCTGTCTTTACTAAGGATACAAAAATTAGCCGGGTGTGGTGGCACGCACCTATAATCCCAGCTACTCAGGAGGCTGAGGCAGGAGAATTGCTTGAACTCTGGAGGCAGAAGTTGCAGTGAGCCAAGATCGCACCACTGCACTCCAGCCTGGGCAACAGAGTGAGACTCCATCTCAAAACAAACAAACAAACAAACAAACAAACAAAAAACATGGAAGCATGTTGACAATCAGAAAAAAGCAATAGGCAAGATGCTCTTTATTTCATAAAAGAGATCAATAGGTCCTCAACGTCAGACACAAAGATAGGGGCAGGTGTGTCCCAAGTACAGGCCAACATCCTCCTGAAGATGGTGCTTTCTCTTCCTACTGGGTTCTCCCATGGAAACAAGAGGCAGCCCACACCAGGAATTTAGGGAAAGTGCCATTGGCTCAAGAAGCAAATGCCAAAAGCGAGGACAGAAAAGAGTTCCCTGCTGTCCTTCCTGTGTCCTGGTGCTGGGTTTACTTGTCTGCGTTTCCCTCTAGACTGAGTTCCTTACATGCTGGGGCTAGGGGTTGGGCGTGCTTCTCCACCTTTGTCTACAAAACCCAAAACAATCAATTAAATTCAAGTAGCATTTTTGTCACATTTCTACTCCCGGGCCTTTTCACTGGAGACAACAGAATGAGTGAACATTTGGGCATTTGTTCAAAAATATTCATTGGGCTTCCAGGATGTGCCAAGCACAGCTGTGGCTTCCACACTTGTGAAGTTCACTTGTGCTATTGCAACTGCAACTGACATTTTAAATCCACTCCACACTGTATGTATTTTGACTTGGGGATTTTTTTTTTTTTCTTTTTAAAAGAAAATAGTGGCCGGGCATGGTTGCTTACATCTGTAATCACAGCACTTTGGGAGGCCAAGGCAGGCAGATCACTTGAGGTCAGGAGTTTGAGATTAGCATGGCCAACACGGTGAAACCCCATCTCTACCAAAAATACAAAAATTAGCTGGACGTGGTGGTGCACGCGTGTGATCCCAGCTACTCGGGAGGCTGAGGTGGGAGAATCACTTGAACCCAGGAGACAGAGGTTGCAGTGAGCCAAGATCATGTCATTGCACTCCAGCCTGGGCAACAGAGTGAGACTCTGTCTCAAGAAAATTTTTAAAAAAAGAAAAGAAAACAGATTTCCACTCCTAGGAATATACTAGGTATATACTCAAGAGAAATGAAAATATACATCCACACACAAACTTGTACACTCACAAATGTTCATAGCAGCATTCTTTATAATAGCAAAGAAAAAAATGGAAACAACCCAAATGTCCACCAAAGAATGAATAAATAAAATATAGTTTATTCATACAATGATGGATATTTGGCCCTAAAAAGGAATACAGTACTGTTATGTGCTATGATGTGGATGGCTTGAGAACATGAAGCGAGGTGTAAGGAAAGAGTCACAAAAGGTCACATCTTGTATGATTCCATGTATCTAAAATGTCCAGAGTAGACAAAACTATGGAGACAGACATTGGATTATCGGTTGCTTACGCTGGTGGTGAAGGGGAAGAGGAGTGACTCCTAATGGGGTAGGGGTTTCTTTCTGGGGTGATGAAAATGTTCTTGAACTGATTGTGGTGGTGGTTGCACAACTGTGAATATACTAAAAACCATGGAATTGTCCATTTCGCATGGGTGAAGTATATGGTATGTGATTATATTTCAATAAAGCTGTTATAAAACAAAAAAGAAAGAAAATAGAGAATTTCCCCTTTCAAGCACGCCAAGTGTCGCGGAAATTGATTTCACAACCGAGCGATCTGCTTTGGTTTATGAGTGGAATTTTTATTTTTCAGCAACTTTGAGCTCATTCTTCAAGACTCCTTTTCTTAAGATTCGCTTTGTCCTCAGAAGCCTCCGGTTTCCCTTGCCACCACCTGTCCCCAGTCCAGAGAACGCTATCTGTGGCCCTCGGCCCACCTCGTTCCTCGCCCACCACTGCCCCCACCCCCAGTGCCCACCCTGCCAGGCTGCTGCCAGCTCCCAAATGCCACAGCTGCCACCTGGGGCCCTGGAGACGCCGGGGCCCACAATGTTGTGATGTGTTTGGATGGGGAGTGCATTCGGTGCCAGCGTTACCAGGCTCGAAGGGTGACTAATCTCGTCTGCATTTTTGGTTTCAGCTGCCTGGCCTGCCCAGCTGGAGAACCTCGCATCTGTCAGCTGTTTTCGGAGCAGCTCACCTCACAGTTGTGGATGCCGGAGTGTAAGCCCACTTCCCAGCCCCTCAGCACCACCTACACATGAGTGTGTGCCACAGAAATCGATTGAACACCTACTATGTGCTTGGCACTGTTCTGAGGACACAGCAGTGACAAGGAAGAGTACTTGCTCTAACAGAATAACAAAAATACATAGGAAGGAAGGAAGGAAGGAAGGAAGGAAGGAAGGAAGGAAGGAAGGAAGGAAGGAAGAGAAAGAGAAAGAAGAAGAGAGAGAAAGGGAGGGAGAAAGAAAGAAGGAAAGAAAGAAAAAGAAAGAAAGAAAGAAAGAGAGAGAGAGAAAGAAAGAAAAAAAAGAAAGAGAGAGAGAGAAAGAAAGAAGAAAGAAAGAAAGAAGGAAAGAAAGAAAGAAAAAAAGAAAGAAAGGAAGGAAGGAAGAAAGAAAGAAAGATCTAGATAATGTTAGAGGCTCTGCTCATCTAAATTAAACAAGGTGAAGCGATTGTGAATTCTTAGAAGAATTTCTGATTGGGTGGTCGGTGTGGGGACGCAGCCTCTCTGAGGAGGTGGCTGAGGACGAACTGCATGAAGATCTGGAAAGAGAGTGAGCCAACATGGTTCCTGCCTCACAGCCAAGGGGGAAGGAGAGAAAATGAAGTTGGGGCAGTGGGCAGGCCAGGTTTTCCTTTTTAAATGCAACAGGGCCAGGTGCGGTGGCTCACGCCTGTAATCCCAGCACTTTGGGAGTCCACAGTAGGTGGATCAAGAGATCGAGATCTTCCTGGCTAACACAGTAAAATCCCATGTCTACTAAAAATACAAAAAATTAGCTAGGAGTGGTGGCGTGCACCTGTGGTCCCAGCTACTTGAGAGGCTGAGGCAGGAGAATCGCTTGAACCTGGGAGATGCAGGTTGCTGTGAGCCGAGATCATGCCACTGCACTCCAGAGTCTAGGCGACAGACTAGGGGGGAAAAAAAAAAAGCAACAGGAAACCATTGAGGGGGTTTCACTATAGAGGAACAGAATTTTACTTACATTTTCTGAAGCTCCCTCTGGCTGCTGGGTGGGGAGTGGACAGGTATTGGGTAAAAGGAAAGTTGGGACCAGGACAGCTTTCACTCCTGGTTCAGGCCCCACTCTGTCTGTCCCCTACTTCTTCCAATGGGACCTGGGCAAGTCCCCGCCTCACTCTGGTAACACTGTAGTGGTTTTTGTTGACTTTTTGTTTTTTGTTTTTTGTTTTTTTTTTTCAGCCTCGGTTTCTTGTTGTTGCTAGGCTGAAGTGCAGTGGGCTCAAGCAATCCTCCCGCCTCAGCCTTCCAAGTATCTGGAGTCACAAGCATGACCCGTGGCACCCAGCTAACTTTTTTTTTTTTTTTTAAATTTTTGTGGAAGAACAGGATTTTGCTGTGTTGCCCAGGCCGATCTCAAACTCCTGGTCTCAAGCAATCCTCCAGCCTCAACCTCCTGAAGTGCTGGGGTTATAGGTACTAGCCACTGCACCTGGCCTAACTTTACTTTTTAAAAGGAAATTATATCATAGCCAAAGGCCATGGGTTTGGTGCACAGGTTACATATGTTTTCTAATCCACATGAACATAAATATATAACTTTTTTTTTTTTTGAGATGGAGTGTCACTTTGTTGCCCAGGCTGGAGTGCAGTGGTGTGATCTCAGCTCACTGCAACCTCTGCCTCTCGGGTTCAAGTGATTCTCCTGCCTCAGCCTCCCAAGTAACTGTGATTACAGGCATGCACCACCACGCCTGGCTAATTTTTGTATTTTTATATGACAGGGTTTTGCCATGTTGGCCAGGCTGGTCTCAAACTCCTGACCTCAGGTGGTCCACCCACTTCGGCCCCCACAAAATGCTGGGTTCACAGGCATGAGCTATAGTGCCCAGCCTCCAAAATATGTAACTATTTTGAAAGTTTAGGTGACTGAGTAAATATAGTCTTAATACTAAAGATGAATAGTGAAATTATAAGAATAAAGGTTTATGGGAACACATGGATTTGATACAGTATTTTTTTCTAACATACATTAAAATAAAATAATTATTTTTTTAAAAAGTTAACCCAAGTACCAGTTTGAATCATCTCATGCAAGTTTGGGAAATAGCAATACATAAGCTAGGATTGGGGACTTCACACCAGCTGGGCTCTGGCTATGGTACTTCCTGGCTGTGAAGCTTTGCCCTGGTTACTTAACCTCTCTGAGCCTGAGTTTCCTCTTCAGTGAAGTGGAGATAATGACCCAGCCTCATCAGGGTGTTGTGAGAATTAAATGTGTGAGAAGTGTTTAGAATGGTGCTGCACAGAGCACTGGCTGAACACACAATATCTAGTTACACAAATCAAACAGGCACAATTAAATTCCACCAGGAGGCCGGGTGCACCACTGCACTCCAACCTGGGCAACAGAGTGAGACTCTGTCTCAAGACCAAAAAAAAAAAAAATTCCACCAGGCTTTCCTGAGCACCTACTATGTCCTGGACCCTGCAATAAGGACTAAGGGTCCAGAGGTAAACAAGAACAGTCCCTGCCCTGATACCATTAATCATCTAACTGGAAAGACAGATAAGCCTCTTCGTTATCACAACCCACGGTAAAAGGGGCATAGTAAAAGGATGCTACAAGGGGTACAAGTGGTCCAGAGGAAGGCGGGATTGCTGCTGCCTAGGGCAAAGTCATGGACAGCTTCTAGGAGAAGGTGCTGGTTAATCTGGGTTTTGATGGATGAATAGGAGTTTGCCAGGCAGACAGAGAGGAATCAGAACATTCCAGCCACAGGGAACAGCATATGCAAAGGTATGGAGGCCTGAAGTAGGAAACTACTAGAGCATAAAGTGCAAGAGGTTGATGGAGATACCCCCAGGTCCTACCTTTACCTCAAGCTTGGAAGGCACCTAAATCAATGGGGGCTGTGAACCCACGCCCCTGCCTCCATTTTCTCCTGAGCCTGAGTGGAGATAAAGAAACTGGTGGTTCAAAGAGGAATAGAAAGAACTCAGCCTCCAGAGTAGATGGTCATGGCGTGAAACCTTTTACCCTGTGTAAACTGGTTTCATATTTTCCTCATCTGTGACATGGGAATGAGGTACCTGATTTGCTGAGAGTTAAACAAGACAATGTGAATAAAGGGCTGGGCACAGGCCTGGCTCACGGTAGGCACTCAATGCCAGGCTTCCTCGTTCTTGTCCCCATCCCCCATCCCACCCCCACTGCAGTGTGTAGCGAGCTGAGCCACCCAGGGAGGGTGGGAAGGAGACTCCCAGCAGTCTGCATGCCCAGCCCAGCAGAAGCCAGACCAGCTAAGCCAGCCCCAGCCCGTCCTTCCCCTGGCCCCACCATGCCACTCTGCATACCCGGGAGTTCCCAGGTGGGCAGGTCATGGTGAATGAGATGCATACACATTGCTAAGGACAGCTGAGTGACCTGTGTGCTCTGGCCTCTGCACACACGATCCCAACCAAGGACCCCTTTGCTGGATCTTATCACAGCCCATTTTATCCTCCAGTGTGCAGACAAAGAGGCCTTGCCCAAGGTCACACAGTCAGGATCAGGATTTAAACTCAGGTAGGGGCTCCAGGATTCCTTCTTTGTCTCCTGCACACACAAGTGCATGTGTCTGTGTGGTCTGAGTCCCTCCAAGGGTCCCCCAACCAGACTTTCTGGCCACCAGCCCCACCCCTGATTTCCTCCCTCACTCCCTCCACCCACGTCATAGGGAACCACTTGCAGTCCCTGAAGACTCTGCTTACTTCACACCCTGTGCCTTCTGCGAGCTATCCTCCACACCTGAAATACTCTTCCTTAACCCTCACTCCCCACTTCACTCCTCTCCCATCTGCCAAACTCCTACTCATCCTTTGGGGCCGAGCCCAGTTGCCTCCTCCAAGAAGCCTTGCCCAACAGAGTCAGTCTTATCATCCTCCTTGATCATAGGGTATCTTTAAATCACAATGACTGAAGAGAGAACAGACTTTCAACTTTGATCTTCTTAGTGTCTACTAATCACTTACTTTTTGTTTGTTTTGTTGTTGTTGTTTTGTTGGTTTGTTTTTGAGATGGAGTCTCACTCTGTCTCCCAGGCTGGAGTGCAGTGGCTCCATCTCGGCTCACTGCAAGCTCCGCCTCCCAGGTTCACACCATTCTCCTGCCTCAGCTTCCCGAGTAGCTGGGACTACAGGCACCCACCACCACATCTGGCTAATTTTTTGTATTTTTAGTAGAGACGGGGTTTCACCGTGTTAGCCAGGATGGTCTCCATCTCCTGACCTCGTGATCTGCCCGCCTCAGCCTCCCAAAGTGCTGGGATTACAGGCATGAGCCTCTGCACCCAGCCTACTAACTTCTTAATGAACAAATAAGAGAATTCATAAATCAACTACTTTGCCATTGCATGCTTTTAAGAGCTGGAATTGTGTTTATTGATTTTTGTGGTTGTAGAGAGCAGAGTGTGGCACACTGATGGGGTTGCCATGTGCAACCTCACAGACTGTGCACTGCACAATGCCTTGGGGTGCTGAGCACACAGGCAGCGATGTGAATTACACTGTCTGGAGATGGGCAACCTGCCAGCCCTGACACTTGGCCATTCTGGAAATATTTGAAAGCCACTAGGTGGTGGAGCAAAGGGGGCACAGGCATTGCATTCAGACTTACTTGGGTTCAAATCTCAGTTTTGCCACTTCCCCACTGTGTGCTCCCAGACAAATGACTTAACCTCTCTGAGCTTCTGGGAATAGGCACCCACCTCACAGAGCTTCTGCTAGAGTTATATAAGTCACTAGAAAATGTCTAACATGTAGCAGGCCCACAGTAAGTGTTCATTCCCCTCCTTGAACATCTGGAATTCCTATTCTTCTCCCCTAACTTCCAGACTGTTTGCGTGTCTAGGATGCAAATGAGATATCCTAAGCCAGGCTCTTCCTAGATCGGCTGCAATACCTTTTTTGTCCTTGCTCCTCTAAGCTTTGGCAATAGGTCCAGTTCTGACACAAATTAGTAAGGTCCTATTCCTCCAGGAATTTCTCACTGGTGCCCTCACATATGTGCATGAGAATGTGCACTGAAGTATTGTGAATAGAGGCCAAAGATTGGAAACAACCTCCATGCCCATTAGAAGAAACAGATCAATGAATTGCTTGCATGCATGCAGTGGGTGCCACACGTAACAAAGAGGCAGCTCTCCACAAACTCACAGTAAGTCAACTCCCGGATAACGTAAGAGAAAAAGAAAGGTATGGAATAATTCATTGAATTGAGCAGCTGGGGGTCAGGGTCTAACCACAGAACAGAGAAAATGGCATGAGCATTAGTCAATGCTCAGCTTGCCCAAGGATGGTGCAGACCTGGTACCGTCAGGATGTAGAGGAGAGAAGTTAATTCCTTACACACCACAGATGCCATGGGGCATTGAGACCTAGTTCTCTTGTGGAAGCCCCCTGAGAAAGCCTGGCCAGACCATCTCTGGAAGGACATGCAAGAAACTGATAACATCAGTTCCTGGAATAGAGAATGAGGTGACTTGGGGTAGGTTTGCAAAGAAGTCACTTGTCACAGATCAGACCCTTGAATAGTTTTAAGTATTTTGCTATGGATGTGATTTAACCTGTAAAAATGAAAGCAAACCATTTTAAATAAGGATTTTGTAAGGCCCATATGTATGAAATAATAATAACTTGCTGTTTGACCTTGGGTGGGACTCATGGGGACTCCATATCTCCATCTTTGAAATGAAAAGACCATCTCAAGAAGAAATGCAGGCTCCACATCAGAGACCCATTCCTGAGTCCCAGCACCCAGGGCTGTGGGCCTGGGCAGAACATTGCATTTCAGTGGGACCAAACCAATCAAGGCAGGTTTGTCCTCAGAGGGAATGGGACATCAGCCATCCTGAGCCACTCCAGATTCAAGCGCACACTTTATGTCCCAATAACAGAAGCTTGTTGCTTACACCGTTTCCAGGGAGCAGGATTACAGCAGCCCCTGACTCAAGGGGCCTAATTTTAAACACTGGGTTCTGGGCAGACAGAATAAAAAGGCCAGACCCTGGTTACCTATAAGACACACGTACTGGAAAAAAAAAAAAAAAAAAAAAAAAAAAAAAAAAAAAAACAGTGACCCTGAGGGCAGATAACGGAAAAGAGAAAACAGTCTCTCCCTCCTACCTTTCTCCTCCCGCAGACCGACTTCTCCAGCAAGTACGGATCCTCCAGGAGCTCCAAGGAGCAGGAGACAGGCAGATATCACTGCCTTGGGGGCAGTTCCCATTTTACCCAAGTCTCAAAGCTGCCTGATCCTAAGAATTCCATCTGGAACCATCAGCTCGAAACAGATCACTAGGTCCCAAACAGGTGGTTCTTAGGGATCTATTTGAATTTCCTGATTGTATCATAATGTTTTTCATTTGTTTGATTGGTGAGTTTGCTTTACAGTTTGTTTAGATCAGAGTCCTAATGAGATCCAGACATGGTGACTGGTTGACATGTCTCCTAATCTGCTTTAGTCTAGAGATGCACCCCTGTCTCGTGTTTATTTATTTACTGTTTATTTATTATTTGTCTCTCTTTTTTCTTGCATTTTATTTGTAGAAGAGACCAGTTGTTTATCTATAGAATGTCCCACATCTGAAGAGTGCTGACTACATCCCTGTGGTGCCACTTAACATGTTCCTCTGTCCCCTGTAGCTTCTGTAACCTGGTTGAATCTAGGGACTTGTTCAGATTCAGATTACAGTTTTGGGCAAGACTGTTCCATGGGTGGTGCCACGTTGTTCCACCCAGAGGCTCATACTACCTGCTTCTCTGTCTCTCTGTGATGTGAGCAGCCATAGTTGCCTAATGCCTAGTTCCATTATCCCATCAGGAGTGGAACAATGACTTTCTAGTCTATCATCCCTTCTACATTTTTAAGCAGAAATAGAAACTTCCATTCATCAACCATTTGACTACCTGGAGGTGCCATTTATATAGAAAAGGCAGAATTAATTATTCAAATCCTTTTTGGCACAGTGAATATGAGCTTGTAGTGTGAGTGGGCAGGTTCCTCTGAGCCTGTCTCCACAGGTGTAAACTGGAGGTGCTGGTGACCTCACAGCTTTATCCTGGTATTTGGGGAGAGCTCATTCTCTTAGCAAATGCTGTGTGCATATGCATGCTTTCCCGGGCACCTCGCAAGGTTTCCCAGCCTCTTCCCTGGCCCCAGCCTCAGCCCCAAACCCACTGTTGAAAGATGGCCAATGCCAGCAGGACCCTCCCTAAGCAATGCACAAATTCTAAGCAAGACACAAATCCAGTTTGCCTCTGTGGCCCGCTCTGCAGATGAGAATGCCAGTGCCTCCCTCCCAGGCTGGTTGTGGGTACCACATGAGATAATGCCGAAGGGCCTGACACTTGGGGAAACCCAGTAAGGAGTCCTCCCTTTTCCCCCTCAGGAAGCATAGGGCTCTAGGGCCCTCCTACCCTAAGGATCGCACGCGGGCGCGCGCGGACACACACACACACACGCACACACACACACACCCCGGGCATCAGTCCCTCCCAGCAGCCCCGGCAGCCAACCGGGCAGCCCTATTGTTCAGCCACTTTCCCAGCCCGAAGGGGGCCGCTGGGAACGCGAGGAGGCCCCGGCCCTTCCTGCTCCGTCGCTGACGCGCGGCCTGCGGAAGGAACAGCGCGTCTCTCGGGACCAAACGCATTCCATTCATGCCCTGGCCGGCCGCACGCACGTCCGCACCTCCGCTCCCAGCGCACAGGCTCACTGGCGGTCCGGGCCCGACCTGCTTAGGGAGAGAGAGACTTCTTCGGAGAAGTCAGAGAAGCAGATCCCACTTGATCTCCCGAACCCTCCCTCCGGGAGCCCTGCGAGGATGGGCGCATCAGCCCATTCTAAGAAATGTGGAGCCCAGAGGCCGGGTGCGGGAGCTCACTCCTGTAATCCCAGTTCTTTGGGAGGCCGAGGCGGGCAGATCGCTTGAGCCCAGGAGTCGAGACCAGCCTGGCCAACATGGTGAAACCTTGTCTCTACAAAAATACAAAAATTTGCCTGTTATGATGGCGCAAGCCTGTAGTCCCAGCTACTTTGGAGGCTGAGGTGGGAAGATCGCTTGAGCCAGGGAGCCCGAGGCTGCAGTGAGCCATGATCGCACCGCTGCACTCCAGCCTGGGTGACAGAGCAAGACCGTGGAGACAGAGAGAGAGAGAGAGAGAGAGAGAGAGAGAGAGAGAGAGAGAGAGAGAGAGAGAGCGCCAGTACCTCCTAAGCAGCTACTTTTCTCTTTTCATCCTCCTCCTGACAACCTGGCCAAATACAGTATCTTTCTAGGAAGTAACTGAATCCAGGTTTTCCTGGGTCCAAAGACATCATTTCTCCATACAGCACAATGGTGGACTCTGACACCAGCACAACAGAACTTAAATCCTGGCTTCATCACTCAGCTAGCGGCCAGGCAAAGGCAAGTTGCAGCATTTCTCTGTGCCTCAGTTTCTTACGCGTAAAATGGAGATGATAACAGTCCGTACTGATAGGGTAATTGTGAACATTTTAGAAAACGATACATGTAGTTCAAGCTATTGTTATAATTTAGCTTCTAGAACTTTAAAACCTGTGAAATGGAGCCGGAGTGACTGATTGTCCCAGTTTGCTGGAGCTGAGAGCCCTGCATGCAGGAATTTCCATGCTAAAACCAAGACAGTCCCTGGCAGACCAAGACAGATGGTCACCCATAACAAAGCTGTTGGGGTTTTTTTCTGTTTGTTTTTGTTTTGTTTTGTTTTGTTTTTAAGACGGAGTCTCACTCTGTTGCCCAGGCTGGAATGCAGTGGTATGATCTCAGCTCACTGAAACCTCCACCTCCCAGGTTCAATCGATTCTCCTGCCTCAGTAACGAAGCTGTTTTTAAAAGTCCATGCTCCTCTCTAAAGGACAGGACAAGGGCCATTTCATGCTCTCACTATTGAGATTTTCCCAGAATTCCTTGGGCCTCGAGCCCTTTGTCCTGCTCTCCCTGCTCCACCCTTGCTTAGCCAAAGGGAAACCAGACATTCTTGACATGAAAATTTTCCACATCCTTCAGGGCAATCTTTTGGTGCCAGAAATAGTCAGTAGGATTTGGGAGATAGCCCAGGCCACTAAAAATAGCTTTCATTGCCCCCCGGAAGGCCTACACCATCTCGACCCCAGACGGCCTATTGAGCTGCCAGCCTGGGCCAGCGCCTTAAATGACCAAGAGCTCTGCTGGTCTGGCTGACCAAGGGCACAGAGGAGGTCAGCTCCCACTCAGCTTCCTCAAACCGGCTATCAGGCCAGGACCACCTGGGCCGCCCACCCAGAGACATCCCCTCCTCCACTCGCTGTCGTGCTTATGTCCTTGACTCAGGCAAGCACGGCACCGTCGCACGCGTCCACACCTGGACAATCACCCACAGCCTCACGGGCATCCATACAAACGGGAACACACAGCCACACTCTCCCTGCCTTCTGTACACTTCAACATACACAAAACAGCCAAACTTCTCTATCTTTGCATCTATTCCTCGGCAACTCCCACTCCATCTCAGGAAGATTTTTGTTAAATTTGCATTTTTCTGTTGGGACCTGGAGCTTGAGAACGAAAAAACAAGAAGTTTGAATATACATTCTCAAAATATTTTCAAACTGTCTGCTGCTCCCCGCAATCTGACATCTGTCCTCTATCTGCCTCCTACCAAATCAATAAGAATCCAAGGCCAATAAAGAAAGAGGATCTGGCCAGGTGCAGTGGCTCATGCTTATAATCCCAACACTTTGGGAGGCAAAGGCAGATGGATCACTTGAAGTCAGGAGTTCGAGACCAGCCTGGCCAACACAGTGAAACCCTGTCTGTACTAAAAATACAAAAATTAGCTGGGCGTGGTGGCAGGAACCTGTAATCCCAGCTACTTGGGAGGCTGAGGCAAGAGAATCGCTTGAACCCAGGAGGTGGAGGTTGCAGTGAGCTGAGATCGTGCCACTGCATTCCAACCTGGGCAACAGAGCAAGATGCTGTTTCAAAAAAGAAAGAAAGAAAGAAGGAAGGAAGGAAGGAAGGGAGGGAGGGAGGGAGGGAGGGAAAAGAAAGAGAGAGAAAGAAAGGAGAAAGAAAGAAAGAAAGAAAGAAAGAAAGAAAGAAAGAAAGAAAGAAAGAAAGAAAGAAAGAAAGAAAGAAAGAAAAGAAAAGAAAAGAAAAGAAAAGAAAAGAAAAGAAAAGAAAAGAAAAGAAAAGAAAAGAAGGAAGGAAGGAAAAAGAAAGAGAGAGAAAGAAAGGAGAAAGAAAGGAAGGAAGGAAGGAAGGAAGGAAGGAAGGAAGGAAGGAAGGAAGGAAGGAAGGAAGGAAATCCTTGGGGAGCACCCATGGGGTTCCAGATGCTCAGCCCAGCCTTGAGGCTTGGCCCTCACAGCCTGGGAGGAAGAAGGTGGGAAGGTGCCCTGCCCAGGGTGAGGAGCCAGGGCTAGGAGGCCAGGACACCTGGGGGTCATTGCTACACGCAGGAGCAGAAGCATTTGCTGGTGCTTCTGCCTAGATTCAGCTCCAGGCTGCCTGCCTGCTCTCTGAAGGGGAAACAGAAGAGGAAGAAGAAGAGATCTATACTGGAACTAGCCCACCAAAAATGTGGAGGCCACATCCTTGCCCTGTGGAAAAGCAGAGAAAGAAGAACTGCCTGCCAGGGTCTGACAAGACCCCAGCAGCGGGCAGGAAGTGGAGTTCCCGTCAGGACCCTCCCACTCACATTCTGACCTGTGCCGGGAACTTTCCCTTCACTATGCTTCAGCTCGCACTGGCAGGTGGTGTACACAGGGCACCTTCCTGTGCAGACAGCCCATGGTCCTTCCTGTTCACCTGCTCATCCATTTATTCCAAAACACATTTCTTGGGTACCCACTATGTTCTAGTCCTGGGCTGGTGCTGGGAGAAACAACTGTGAACAAGACCGCCAAGGTCCCTGCCCTACAAGTGCCTACAGGGCAGTCAGGGAGACAACACGAAGCCACAGTCACCCTTTAACAGAAGCTGGAGCAGTGCCTGGGCCATCGTGTGCTCAGGGAATGTAGGCTGCATGGGACAGCCATGGCTGAGGGTGCTATGGAACCAAGGAATGGATGCCCAGACAGAGGAACGTAGGCTACAGGAGGTAATGCGGTCAATAAGACCTTCTGAGCAGGGGGAGAAGTCGGCCTCACAAAAGGGTGTGGAGAGGGGTGGGAATATGTCGGGTGTGAGTGTGCATGTTTGTGACTGCACATGAGCGTGTATGGGAATGAGTATTGTGTGAGCAAACGTATTTGAGTGTGACTATTACGCATGTGTGGATGTGTGTATGATTGCTTGTGAGCGTGTGCGTGTGTTAGTGTTCAGGAATGTGCAGGTGGGTGTGAGCATGTGTGAGCGTGAGCATGCGTGAGTGCATGTATTGGAGCGTGTATGTGAGCATGCATGGTGTGTGTTTGTTGGGTGGAGGGGTTAGAGTTCCAGGCAGAGGGAAAGGTGCAAACGCTCTGTGGTGGGAGTAAGCTCAGTTTCTTGAAGAAATGAAAGAGAACCCATGTGTTGTTTGCAGTGGAAGGGACACTATCCGTAGTGATATATAGTGAGGGCTCACCATGTGCCTGACCCTGTGCTTACTACAGTAACCCATTTGGCTCTCTCCACAACCTGATGAGCTATATTCTATTACTAACCCATTTTACAGATGAGGAACCTGAGACACTGAGAAGTTAAATAATTTGCCCAAGGTCACAGACATTGGAAGCAACACCACTAGAATTTCAACCACAAGCCTTGCTCTTAACCACTCTGCCAGAGACCCAGACTAGCTGGGCCTATGGAGGACACAAAAAGAGTTGGGCTTTATCCTGGATATGATAGCAAGCCACTGGAAGGTTCTAAGCAGAAATATGACTTCATGTATTAGAATGAGGTTCATTTCCAATAAAAGCCCAGCATCACACTGGCTTAAACAACATAGGAAGATAAAAATATAGTTTGCTCACACACACAAAAAGCCCACCAGATTCAAGGGAATGAGAAGACAAGCCACAGACTGGGAGAACATATTTGCAAAAGATATATCTGATAAAGAGCTGTCATCCAAAACACACATAGAGCT
Source organism: Chlorocebus sabaeus (assembly GCF_047675955.1). Taxonomy (NCBI): domain Eukaryota; kingdom Metazoa; phylum Chordata; class Mammalia; order Primates; family Cercopithecidae; genus Chlorocebus; species Chlorocebus sabaeus. The sequence goes on along the minus strand of NC_132926.1, from coordinate 9,687,967 downwards.
CTTAAAATTCAACAGTAAGAAAACAAACAACCCACCTTAAAAATGAATAAAACATACCTTAGATACCTTACAAAGAAGATACACAGATGGCAGGTGAGCCTGTGAATAAATGCTCAGCATTATATGTCATCAGAGAAATACAAATTAAAGCAACAATTATACACTTAGTTAAATGGCCAAAATCCAAAACTCTGATGCCACCGAATGCTGGAGAGGATGTGGGGCAATAGGAAGTCTCATCCAGGGCTGGTGAAAATGAAAAATGCTACGGCCACTTTGGAAGACAGTTTGACAGCTTCTTACAAAACTAAACATACTCTTGCCATGCAACTCAGCAATTGCACTCCTTGGCATTTGCCTAAGGGAATTGAAAATATTTCCACACAAAAACCTGCACGTGGATGTTTATAGCATCCAGATTCACAATTGCCAAAACTTGGAAGTAAGCATGATGTCCTTTAGTAGGTAAGTGAATAAACTGTAATACATCCAGAGAATGAAATATTATTGAAATATTATTCTGTGTTAAAAAGAAATGAGCTATCAAAGCCATAAAAGAGACATGGATGAATCTCAAATGCATACTACTAAGTGAAAGATATCGATCTGAAAAGGCTACATACCATATGACATTCTGAAAAGGCAAAACTACGGAGACAGTGGTTGCCAGGAGTTATGGGGAGGGAGGGCTGAACAGGCAGAGTACAGAGGATTTTGAAGGCAGTGAAACTCCTCTGTATGATACTGCAATGGGGGATACCTATCACTACACATTTGTCCAAACCCACAGAATGTTCAATACCAAGGGCGAACCCTATTGTCAACTATGGACTTCAGGTGATACTGATGTGTCAGTGTCGTTAACAGACTGTAACAAATGCACCACTCACTCTGGTGGGGAATGTTGATAGTGGAGGAGTCTAAGTGTATGTGAGGACAGGGAGTATATGCGAAATCTCTGTACCTTCTGCTCAATTTTGCTGTGAGCCAAAACTGCTCTAAGAAATGGAGTCCATTGAAAAAATTTTTTAAAAAAGAGTCAATGATGCACACAAAAACATGGATTAATCAAAAAAAGCATGCTAATTGAAATAGACACGATAAAGGAATACTATATAATTCCATTTATAGAAAACTCTAGAAAACGCAGCTTTAATCTACAGTGACAGAAAGCATAATGCTAGTTGACTAAGGTGGGCAGGTTAGGGACTGATTGGGAAGGAGCACAGAGGAATTTTTTATGATGGATATGTTCCATATCTTGAATGTATTGATAGGTATAATACACTCTGTAAGCATTTGTTGAAATTTAAAAATATATAAAACTGTATAAATCTGTCAGAATTTATTAAACTGTAGGCTTAAGTGAGGTATATTTATTAAAATAAATACTAGCTCAATGAAGTTAGAAAAAGGAAAACTTTAAAAAGTGCACCAGAGCTAATGATAGTGCTCTGCTCCATGAAGTCCTTGTCAGACATACGAAGAATCTGAGATTTATTTTCTCCCACTTGCAAACTAACAACTGAGCTTATCACAATTGCACAGATGCTAGCAGAAGACACAGGACTCTTACGTCAGAGACAAAGGAGTTTATTACTCACAACACAGTAGGCAGCACAAGCTTTATCTTTGCTCTGGTTTACTTGCCCCCTAAGTTCCATGGGGCTGCAGCAGGAGGCCCAGGTGGATGCCATGCACACAGTGGGCTCATGTTAGAGCTGAAATATACTGAGCTTAGGAAACTCCTCATCTTATAAGCATAAGAGGCTGATAACAAACCTGGTCAACATTCGACCTGGGGAAAGGCATTATCTTTATAATCCTGGTCCGGAAATACATCTGTCCTCTGCTCCAGAGTGCGACACTATTCCTGCTCCCCCAGGCTATCTGCCATACAGCGTCCTTGAAAAGATGGTTCCACACAAAAGGTGTCACAAGAGGTATAAGAATGCCACGGAGAATTGCCCCTCAACAGTCCTAAGGGAAGGAGACTCCTTCTGTCTTGCTGTTCTGCCAACATTCCCAACATCACTTCATGGTTAAAAATGGCTGCCTCAGCTCCAGCCATCACTCTGTATTCCAGACCACAGGAAGGACAAAACAGGGAGGAAATGTATCAGCCCTCTCTTTAAGGACACTCCCTGGAAGTTGCACACACATTAGGTTTGACTTATTCAAATAGCTATGCCTGGCTGCAAGAGAGGCTGGGGAATGTGGGACATACACCTGGCTAAAAGCCTATTACTAAGGAAGACTAGAGCCTGGGGAACAACCAGCCTTTCTGCTCTACATAGTTAGTGTCACAGTGGTCTGCGAATCTCTACATAGTCAGCGTCACAGTGGTCTGTCACAATGGTCTGTGAGTGGTCTATCAAGTGCTGAGGACACATGAACCTTTATTCCAGGAGTCCGTGGGGGAGCTTCTCATTTAGTAGCCATCCTTGGCACTTCCTACCTTCCCCAACCTTAAAGGGGATGTTAGGCCCCTGAGTGAGGGTGGGATTCACCCTTGTCTTGCCCAGTACAGTGGAAGGCCCTGCCAGGCTTGGGTCTTGGAACACACACTCTGTTAAACCTGAGGTGTGGGCAAGTCCTCTCCTTCTCCAGGCCTCAGCTACTTACTCCAGATGACATGATGTATTCGTTTGTTTTGCATTGCTATAAAGGGATACCTGAGACTGGGTAATTTATAAAGAAAAGAGGTTTATTTGGCTCACGGCTCTGTGGACTGTAGAGGCAGTATGGTGCCAGCATCTGCTCAGCTTCTGGTGAGGCCTCTGGAAGCTTCTAGTCATGGTGGAAGGTAAAGAAGGGAGCCTGTGTATCAAATGGTGAGAGGGTGCAAGAGGGAGAGGGAGGAAGAGCCAGACTCTTTTAAACAGCCAGATCTCGGCAGGTGCAATGGCTCATACCTGTAATCCCAGCACTTCGGGAGGCCGAGGCGGGAAGATCACTTGAGGTCAGGAGTTCAAGACCAGCCTGGCCAATGTGGTGAAACTCCATCTGTAATAAATATACAAAAATTAGCCTGGCATAGTGGCAGGTGCCTATAATCCCAGCTACTCGAGAGGCTGAGGCAGGAGAATTGCTTGAACCTGGGAGGCAGAGGTTGCAGTGAGCCGAGATTGCACCACTGCACTCCAGCCTAGGCAATAGAGTGAGACTCCATCTTTAAAAATAAATAAATAAATAAATAAATAAACAAACAAACAGCCAGATCACACATGAACTCATAGAGCGAGAACTCACTTGGCCGGGCACGGTGGCTCATGCCTGTAATCCCACACTTTGGAAGGCCGAGGCAGGCAGATCACTTGAGGTCAGGAGTTTAAGACCAGCTTGGTCAACATGGTGAAACCCCGTCTCTACTAAAAATACAAAAATTAGCCTGGTGTGGTGGTGGGCGCCTGTAGTCCCAGCTACTGAGGAGGCTGAGACAGGAGAATCATTTGAACCCAGTAGGCAGAGATTGCAGTGACCGAGATCGCACCACTGCACTCTCCAGCCTGGGTGACAGAGCAAGACTCTGTCTCAAAAAAAGAAAAAAAAAGGAACTCACTCATTCACTCATTACCCCAAGGACAGCACCAAGCCATTCATGAGCCATCCCCATGGCCCAAACACCTCCCACTAGTCCCCACCTCCAATACTGGAGGTGACATTTCAAGGTGAGATTTGGAGAGGACAAAACACCCAAATCCCATCAACGGTTTGCTAAACGCAGCAATAATAAGAAGCCCGTCCAGCAGGCTAAATGGGTGTACTAAATAAGTCACATATGTAAAGCACATGCTGGGTGAGACTCTGTCTTAAAATACAAAATAAAACAGATAAGTAGGAATCTGAAGCCCAGAGAGGTGATGTAACTTGCTGAAATTCACACAGCAACGAAATGCTACACTTGGGGCTAGAACACAGAGCTGCTGCCTGAAGTCTTTGGCGATGGCTCAGGAAGTGTTAAGTTGTTGGTGACGATGAGGATATGAGGAAGGAGACTGGCCAGTGAAACCTACTACAGACCCTTCCTCTGGCTGGTGGTAAAGGGAGAACAGCCTAAACTGCTCATCCGATGATGACATTGAGGGGAGCTGGGGCCAGCGGCCAGGCTACTTCTTTCCAGTCCTTCTTCCCGGCTGGTCATTTCCTTGGCTTCAGAGCAGCACGGTGCCCACACTCTGAAACGCCCACCAGAGAGGTCACGGGGCTCTGATCCTTTTTGCGTAAAATAGCAGGATAAGGGCAGTGACCCTTATGAGGGCTCTTGGGAATTCAATTCTAGGGAAGAAGGTTGGGCCTGGAACAAGTACTGGGGCCTTTAATCCTCTTATAAAATCTACGGAACAGCAGTAAATTGGCTTCAGGTCATCTGTCAACACTTGAGATGGGAGTCCTTCCTGTGCTATGTGCTCACCCTTCTAGGGCTCAAGGGTCACCTCTTCCAGGAAGCCTTCCTGTATTGTTCTCTCATCTGCCCACTCCTCCCTGCATTTCTTCACCCCCTTGCTCTGCCCACACCTCACCTACAGCCCCAGATCACTGTGCCGAAATCATGGGCCAATGTATCAGTCTCCACCACTTGCCAGGAGAGCCTGAAGTCAGAAACCGTGCCTCCTGCATCCCTGTGCACCCAGCGTCCCATGCAGGGCCCGGCACTACTCAGAGCTCAGTATGGTCAGTTCTCTGACTGAACTGTGGGCGGGGGCTAAAGCATGTGTCTCCATCAGAACTGTCTTCCAAAACCTCCCTAGCAACACCCAGAACAGGACCCCAAACCCTGCCGCTGCCTTCAGGCTCTGCCGGGCTGGTCATATCCTAGAAGGAGGTCCCTCACCCACAAAGTGTTCCTTCCTGTATTCAACCATTCACTTCCTCACAATGTGTCTAGCCCTGCAGTGGGGGCTGGGGACACAGAAATGAAAAAGGCACGATCTTGCCCTCAGGTGGCTCACAGTCAGGTGAGGGAGGCCAATACCCTCTCCCCTGCCTCCCTCCCTCCTTGACTGTCTTCCTTTTCCTTTACATATGTATTTTTTGGGCAAGAGACACACAGCTACGCAGAGTGACAAGTGCCAGGAAGGTGGCTGTTGAGAGCTCTGCGGGAGTCCCGAGAAGAATCCCCAGCGGTCACTGGAGGCCTTGGCGAAGGAGATTTCCAGGAGACTCAGCATGGATATCGAATCTTCCTATTGGAGGAGAAGCTGTGAGTCATAAGCCCCAAGCAGCCCTACAGACTTCCCCATGAATCACTCACGGCCGTCTTCTCTTCACTGGAGGCACACGCCATGGGGAATTCTCCTTCAGACAGGAGGGAGGAAATATGGGGGAAGTGGTGGGAGGACAGGGCTCACAGTGGAGTCCCCGAGGTAGATTTTCCCGTTATCTTTGTAGACACAAAGCCCTGACCCCAGAAGCTGAGCCCCAGGATGGCCCCGGTCTTGAATAGCCAGGACCCTCGTGTGGCTTCCTGCTTACAAAGTGCTTTCACACACTTTATTTCATCTGCACACCACTGTGTGTTATGGGAAGGTCTCCAAATTGCTTCATGAGGAAGGGAAAGAGGCTGGTCGAGCAGAAGAGAATCACTTCCCTCTAGCTTGGGCCCAGGACCCAGTCAGAAGGGAAGGGAATTGTCCACAGCCTGCAAAGATCTTTCACTTATCCATCACATTCATTGAGCACTCCCCTGCATGCCAGGCACGGTTCTAAGGGCAGGATGGCCAAGGTCCAGGCAGAAAGAAGAGCGTGGGGTCCAATGCAGGAGTGAACGTTGCCAGTGCTAGATAAAGCAATGAGGCCGGGCTGGCTAGAAGAGATGAGTGAGGGAGAAGAGTGGCAAAGATGCAGTCAGAGATGTGCAGCAAGACCAATATCAGGTCTCGTAGCCTTTGTTAGGATGTGTCTTTTAGTCTGAGTGAGATGAGAGCCATGAGAGGGTTTGAATAGGGGAGAAAAATTATCTGATGCGCTAAAAGTTTCCCTCTGGATTTTTAAAAGCCTGACTCCCTTCCAGTCATGGCAGAGCATGTAATTCCGAACAATTCCACTGGTGAGGACAAGGTAAGTTGGACAAAATATTAACGTGTTTTCATTTAAAGGCATTATGACACTAAAAGGCAGTGAGGAACTTTGGGATCAAGACCTGGGAGAAGAAAAGTCAGAAAGATGAGCTGGGCACGGTGGCTCATGCCTTTAATCCCAGCACATTGGCAGGTCAACGCAGGTGGATCACCTGAATTCAGGAGTTCGAGACCAGCCTGACTAACATGGAGAAACCCCATCTCTACTAAAAATACAAAATTAGCTGGGCGTAATGGCGCATACTTGTAATTCCAGCTACTCGAGAGGCTGAGGCAGGAGAATGGCTTGAACCCGGGAGGCCGAGGTTGTGGTGAGCCGAGATCATAGCATTGCACTCCAGCCTGGACAACAAGAACGAAGCTGTGCCTCAAGGTAGAGAGAGGGAAGGAAGGAAGGAAGGAAGGAAGGAAGGAAGGAAGGAAGGAAGGAAGGAAGGAAGGAAGGAAGGATCAGAAGGAAGAACACAACCCTTGGGGCCTCTTTTCCCCAAAGGGTATCTGCCAATTCTGAAATAAAAGGATCAGAGGCTAAGAAGTTGAGTTGAGCTTTTAAAAGACTCATGGGCCTAATGGGATGAAAGTTAAAGCTCAGGGCACACCAAGGGGGAACCTGGCACACCCCTATGCTTTTGGGAGTATTACCCAAAAAAATAATCCAGGCTGGAGGGTCTGGTAAACCCACCAAGCTTTTAGTTGAAACTCCAAAGGGGTACACCCTTGGACTAAGAATGAACCAGTCATAACAGGATCTAAAGCCCAGCTTCAAGTCATCTCAACCCATCTCAATCTCTGATTGGATTAAGGTGATGTGGGGTTCCTAACACCCCTAGACACCTTCTACAAATGGAAAATAACATTATCTTAAGCTTCAAATAATCTCTAAAATTTTTCATATACAATGCCTGACAATCAACCAAAAATATGAGAAAATGAAACATAATCAAAAATCAAGAGAAAAAATAGGCAACAGAAATAAACACAAGGATATAGATAGTTACTGGTTACACACATTAAAATAATTCTGTTTAATAACTAAATTATATAGATGGAGAAATAATAACTGAAAATTATCCAAGGCAAATGAAAGGCATCAAACCACAGATTCAAAAATCTCATGAATCACAAGTAATATAAACAGAAAAAAAAAAACTATAGGCATATTATAAATAAAACTGCTAAAAATCAAAAACAAAGAGAAATTCCTAAAGTAGAGAAAAAAGACAGATCACCCTCAGAGGGACAACAAGGCAGTTAGCTGACTTCTCAGCAGATGTCACAAGTCAGAAGACAGTGGACCGTATCTTCGAAGTTATTAAATAAGGTCAAAACTTGAATTCTTTACCCAGGAAAAATTCTTCAATAATGAGGCCGGGCATGGTGGCTCATGCCTGTAATCCCAACTCTTTGGGAGGCCAAGGCAGGTGGATCTCCTGAGGTCAGGAGTTTGAGACCACCCTGGCCAACATGGTGAAACCTTGTCCCTACTAAAAATACAAAAATTAGCCGGGCAGGGTGGCAGACGCCTGTAATCCCAGCTATTCAGGAGGCTGAGGTAGGAGAATCGCTTAAACCCAGGGGGGTGGAGGTTGCGGTGAGCCAAGATCACACCGCCACTGCACTCCAGCCTGGGTGACAGAGCAAGACTCCATCTAAAAAAAAAAAAAAAAGAAATTTCTTCAATAATGAAGATAAAAACATTTGTAGGGAAGCAGAAACTAGAATTTGTCCTTAGAAGCTAATGCCCTAAACACAACACTAAAAGGAGAGTTTTGCCTGCTGGTTGAGAATAGACATAGAGGGGCAGTGCTGAGGCAAGGAAGCCAGCTTGGAAGCTTCAGTACTGTAGGCAAGATATGATAGTGGCTGGACCAGAGAGGTAGGTTTGGTCTCAAACTCCTGGCGTCAAGTGATCCTCCTGCCACAGCCTCCCAAAGTGCTGCTAGGGTTACAGGCATGAGTCACCATGCCTAGCTCAGAGAAGTAGTTTTGGAAGTGATGAGAAGTGATATATTTGGGAAATGGATGTGTTTGAAAGTGGACCTCAGCTTGCCTTTGAATTAAATATAGGTTATGAGGGAAAGGGAGGAGTCAAGGATGTCTCCAAAGTTTTTGACCTGAACTAATGGAAGAATGAAGTTTCTATTAACAAAGGTGGGAAGACCGCAGAAAGAGCTGGTTTTGGGTGACTCAAAGGTTTGTTTTTGGAATTGCCAAATTTGGGAGTCTATTTGACAAACAAATGGAAATGTCAAGGAAGCTATTGGCTATTCAAGTCTGCAGTTAGGGGAGAGGTCTAGGCTAGAGATATGGGTTTGTTCCCTTTTTTCATATTTCCCTTATAATGATGATGATAATGACAATGACGGTTAAAATAGCTAACATTTATTGTTAACTATGTGTCAGGTACTGTGCAAAACATTTCATATATACCATTTCATTTCAGATTTCATACCATGTGAAGCAAAAAAAAATTTTTTTTTTTTTTTTGAGACAGAGTTTTGCTATTGTTGCTCAGGCTAGAGTACAACGGCACAATCTCAGCTCACTGCAACCTCCGCCTCCCAAGTTTAATCAATTCTCCTGCCTCAGCCTCCCAAGTAGCTAGGGTTACAGGCATGCATCAACATGCCTGACTAATTTTGTATTTTTAGTAGAGACAAGGTTTCACCATGTTGGTCAGGCTGGTCTCAAACTCCTGACCTCAGGTGATCTGCCTGCCTCAGCCTCCCGAAGTGCTGGGATTAACAGGTGTGAGCCACTGCACCCGGTCATGAAGCAAATACTTTAACTCCCTTTTTAGAGATGTCAAAACTGAGGGTTTGAAAGGAGAAATAATCCACTCAAAGTCATACAGACACTAGTTGGACCTATCAGTTTTGTCCCAGGTGTTTGGAATAGAATCTCGAAATCCTCTTTGGTGGTATGATTTTCACATCTACTGGGTGTTTTACAAACCATGGGTACTTAAAATATGTTTATTGGATGAGTGAATGGTGTCGATCTTGGTGAAATTTTTAAATCCCATCTTTGCAGTGTGCTCCACTGCAGAGGGCTGTGCAGGCTGGGAAGGAAGGAGGGCCCAGGGGTCAGAAGTATGTGATGCCCCCACAGGCCCTTGTAGGGAACCCATTCCTGCAAGAACCAGTCCCATCTCCGTAACACCAACCGACCTTCTGAAGGTCCAGGATCCCTCGCTACCTCTTCCCAGAAAGTGTCTATTTCCTCCCCACTTTGTCTCCCTGAACCAGCCTTCAGGAACCCTGGGGATTCCAGGACCCTCCCAAGCTTGGGTATGGAAGGGACTTAGCACTGGCAGAAGGGTGGGAGAGGAGAATAGATGAGGTTCACTGCAGGTGCTTCTTACAAATGAGGGAACTGAGGTCCCGAAAGGGGAAGCAGCTTGCCCCAGGTTAGTGGGGCAGGGCTAGATGGGCTCAGAACAGAGGCCACTTCTCCAAAGCTCTGATGGCCCAGACAAAAGTATTGTATGACGCGGGCCCAGGGTGTGACTTTGGCGAGGCAGCCCACTTTTGTTTTCCTTTGCCAGACACTCGGGCCAGGGGTACGGGGGTGCGCTCCTGCTTGAGGGACAGAATGGGGAGCAGCTGAGTCACAAGAGAACGATATTACTGGGCCATATTACAGATTGGGAAAACTGAGGTTAAAGAGTTTGATAGCAGGCTGGGCGCCTTGGTTCATGCCTGTAATCCCAGCACTTTGGGAGGCCAAGGCGGGGCGGATCACGAGGTCAGGAGATCGAGACCATCCTGGCCAACCTGGTGAAATCCTGTCTCTACTAAAAATACAAAAATTAGCTGGGCGTGGTGGCACGTGCCTATAATCCCAGCTACTCAGGAGGCTGAGGCAGGAGAATCACTTGAACCAGGGAGTTGGAGGTTGCAGTGAGCTGAGATCCCACCACTGCCCTCCAGCCTAGCGGCAGAGCGAGACTCCATCTCAAAAAAAAAAAAAAAAAAGAGTTTGATAGCTTACACCCCACTAACAGGTGGCAGAGTCAGGACTTGAACGCAGGTCTAGTCAACTCCAAATCACGTACTATATCCACCAGTCCACAAACATACCTCAGGTCTTCGCTGCTTTCCTGGCCTTGGAGCCCTCTTCCCAGTTCACCTCTCAAATGGGCAACTGGGTTATATAATTCAGGTCTTAGTTTATCCTACCTTCATAGCCTTCATCCTTATTTTGTGATTATCTTATTTATATACCCCCCCACCACCATATATAGTGCCATGAGATGGCAAGTGACAAAGTAAAATTACTTTTGCTGTTTAGCGAAAATAGTAAAAGTAATTTTAGCTACTTATGAGTAGGAATTTTGTCTTGCACCAAAGTATCCCCTGAGACTATATTTATCGATATTTGTTGAACACATGAATGAATGAATCAATGAATGAATGAATGAATGAGTGAATGAAAGTGTGGGTCTCCTGCCTAGCTTTAAAAGCCACAGTCAAGGAAAAGGTGGCTATAGGGTTATCTTCCTTGGCAGAGCACCGTTTAGTCCACTGTGGCGCTAGCACGGAGAGCGCACCCTTTGTTCTCCACGGGGTGGAAGACACCTCCTCGGCCGTCAGAGGGGAGCTGGGCTGCCGGTCTGCACCTACAGGCTGTTCTCAAACAGGCGCGCCCCGCAGAGCTCCGGAAAAGAGATGAGCAGCCCTCCCACCTGCTCTCCAGAAAGCAACCTGCAGAGAAAAACAGCCCGGGGTGACCTGGATCCACCCGGCGGGCGCGGGGCGGGGCCGCAGCGGCATTGTTTGCCTCTGTGTATGGCAACCAGAAACCACCGCAGCCAGCACTTCTCAGAGGCACCCCGCCCCCCTTTATTTTAATCTCCTAAACTGATTTGTCAGCAGCAGGAAGTGACATGACAGCTTTCCTCACAAAAGGGAAACTCCTCCGCGTTACCATGGGGATGGAGGCCACTGTAGGATCACAGATTTATATAATCTTAAAGGTGTACACACAATGATGTCAATGATGTCATCCTCCGACGGGCCAGGGGAGGGAGGGAAAGGGACGCCAGAGCCTGCAAGTCCAAAGCAAATTAGCTACGATTTGCAAAATTCCAAGGAAAGGAGAGGATGCGGTGGAGGTGGCGGGTGGGGGGGTTTGGGGGGGTTGGAGGTATTATAATGAAATAATGGCTGCCTGGAAACCACAGAAAAGCATAAAGTATGCATTGATGCATTTTCTACATCCCAGAATTAGAGAGATGGGAAGAACAGTACTGAGATCCAGTGCAAACTGGTCATTTTACGGGGTGGGAAAACTGAACCAGGAGAACTGCCAGAAGAGACAAGGGGATGGAAACATTTCTCCATGGCCCATTGTGTGCCAGGCACGTTACATTCATTGGCCCATGTCTTTCTCACAAGTGAGCCTCAGCTTTGTCCTCTGTAAAATGGGTATTGCTGTCAAAGGTTACTTAACCTTAGCAGTACCCGGCACACAGTGCTCACTCTAAAACTGGCAACCATCACTGCCACATTATCAGTATTAAAAGTCTTATTTCAATCTCTTCCTGGGAAACAAACACGTTAATAGACTTTAAGTATCTTTCGTTTCATCAGGAGGCATTTTTTTTTTTCCCCAAGGAAAGCAGTCTGAGGCCAAATATGACATTCTCTGGAGGGTCTGAACACAGTGACTCCAGTACATGGGGATCGGGGGTTATCATCCCTGGCTCTTAGGGCTGGCATGAGGCAGAGCGGCTTGAGCTGGGAGAAGTGAGTGACTTGTTTTCACTGGCAGCTCCCTTAGGCAGCCGCTGTATTTTTCCACTGCGTGGATCACACTGGAGATTAATTTTGGTTCAGCCAGTGCCTGCCAAGCAAAAAGTGAAGGCCCTAACCCACGGGGAAGTCAGCCATGGCATCTGTCACAGACTCAATGTCGCTGGTACATTTCCACGGAGAGAGATATTTACAATAGTAAATTTCTAGGCTTTGATAAAAACATTGGGTACGATTTGTTTTGATAGGCATGAATATACTTGTAATCGGAAACCCAGCTGAGGAAATGAGCTTGCCAGTCCAGGGTAAGTTCTTAAAACTTAGAACACAAGGATCTTTCAGACCCTGGGAGTCAAGTGGCAGACAGTGAGCCAGAGGGGCAAAGTCAAGGACACTGATTCTGTGTAAAGACCTTGAACAACAGGACAGGACCAGAACCATAGCACAGGGTGCTCCTGGATAAGGTGAATGGGGTATTTCCTTTTCTGCTTCCCATAGCACTTTGTCCAGAAACAGAGCGGGGTGGGGCGGTAAGGGGCCAGTAATCCAAGAGCTTCACAGTTTCTTAACGCAACATTGTAGACTGGATTACAGGTTGTTAGCAATTACATCTTTTCTGTTTTTTGCCTGCTTGGCAAAGGAGTACAAACTCAGAATATTATCCTAGATCAAGTTAGGTTTAATTGCTTATCTTCAATAAAATTATGAAATCAGAGCAGCAGGTGACCTGAAGGAGACAACCAGCAAAAATGCCATGTCTACATGCAGAAACACCAGCGGGAGTGTCCTCCGCAATGTTAGCAATGGTCAGGTTGGGAACAGGCTGTTGCAGGTGATGTCTTTGCATGGTATTTGCTTATAGTGCTTGAATTTTTTTTTTTTTTTTTTTTTTTTTTTGCTATTCAATGTATTATTTTCACAATAACAAAAGCCTTTTTAAAAGCAAAAAGATAGGTCAGGAGTTCAAGACCAGCCTGACCAACATGGTGAAACCCCATCTCTACTAAAAACACAAAAATTAGCCAGGCATGGTGACGTGCACCTGTAATCCCAGCTACTTAGGAAGCTGAGGCAGGAGAATGGCTTGAACCTGGGAGGCAGAGGTTGCCGTGAGCCGAGCTCATGCCATTGCACTCCAGCCTGGGCGAGAGTGAGACTCCGTCTAAAAAAAAAAAAAGCAAAAAGAGTGCCATGAGATGGGCAAATGAAAGTCTGAAACAGATGTAGATTCCAATTCCCGTGTTTCTGCCACATAGCCATGCTGGGTCTCAGCATGTCATCTGCAAAGGGCCTTCCTTGCTGAGTTTCTCTGGGGGCGGGTAGCACACACTGCCTTATATCACGTGTTTGGAAAAACTTTTGTCTCCTCATAACTCCAGCACAGCTCAGAGATGGTCAGGCGACTTTTTATATTAACCTGAGGAGGGTATTAAATGAAAAAGGCAATCCAGGCAAGTGGCGATTTCCTCCTAGCTTTAGCTCCGGGGACACCTTAGCATCCTGGGTGACATGGTAGGTTACAGAGCTGCTAAAATGGGCATGGGCAGACACACTGATCCAATACTAAGAGTTCAGTTGTAGCATCTGGTGTTTCACGATACTCACTTGTCTTCCTCCCTTGCAACCCAGCCATTTCATGGGACCAATGGGCCACCACAGGGCGTGGGATCAGATCTCAATACATTCTGCAGGTTCTTGTCAAAATTCTTCCCTAGTTCACTAGTGGGAGAGGGACTGGGTGTGGTTGCCAAAGAAATAAAAGCATTGAAATTTCAATAGAAATGCCATAATTTATTCCATTGTATAAAAAAGTTATCCTTATGTAACAAAATGTCTTCTTAGAAGAAGAAATATATTATTTCAGGTCATAAATAATCAGCAAACATACAACTGTTGGCAACTAAAAAAAAACCCCCAACACTGGTATTTTCCATCAGTGCTGAAAACAAACCTGCTTACGATATATTTACAGGATAGTACAGTACTCAAAAACAAAAATTGAGGTATTTGGTTCTTCTAGGAGTAGACAATGACATTTGTGGAGGCAGACACCTCCACAAAAATAAATAAGGTATATTCTCATATGTATATGTGTCGTCGGGAATGATAATACTGGTAGGTATGTCAAGCATGAAGAGATTCTACAAAAAACAGGAGCGAGCAAAAAGAAACTGGCTCACACACTGAGTCCTTTCTCTTCTGCCCCATTTTGTCAGAGGGACTTGATGTACCCACTACATATTGGTCCCGAATGTGCTGAGTTCAGCAGATGTCTTGACGCTAAGTCATCACAACGACTGCTTAGGAACCCAGTGGAACTCGGGTGAAGTTAAATAAATAAGGACCAGCCCTCTCGAGCCCCTCCCAGAGTTACTGCATTTCTCCTCTCAAGGAGCCTGGAGTCCCAGTGGGATGTGAAGAGCCTCACCTCCCACAGCCTTTCAGCAGCTGGGAGAGGTCGTGATGGGACTCTGAAGGTAGCTCAGCGCACTGTTCGTGGAGTGGACAGGGATGGAGACGGGGAAGTTGAACACCGTGGTGGTGGAGGTGCCTCGGTCCAGCACAGCCATGGCGGGGCTCCCAGCCTCTGCCGAGCAGTGTGGGGCCAGCACCTGGGACTCAAACTGCAGCAGCTGGCCCATGAAGCTGAAGTTGGGGGAGATGATGCTTCGCCTCTGCTTCACAAACTCAAAGGCCTCGTCTAGCTTGACTCGGTTAGTCCTCATGAGGTAAGCAAGGCAGATAGTAGCTGACCGGGAAATGCCTGCCTGGCAGTGGACAAACACCCTTCCTCCAGCATTCTTGATGGAGTCTAGAAAACAAAAGGAGCGGCTGGTTACTGGAGAGCTCAGGAGAACCACCCCAAGCCCAGGTACAGTATAGCTGAGAAAGGTCATGTGTGTCTTGTCTAGAAATGGTCAACATCACCACATGCCATCACATGGCTACTGTTCATGGAGGCAACGTGGGCACTGTGCAAAGGATGGCACAGGATTTAAACCCAGACTGGGGATTTCCACTCAGCAGATAGATCTCAGACCAGTCAATTCAACTTTGTGAGCCCCAGTTTGCAAATCTGTAAAGTGGGACATTGAATCAAATTCACATTTTGCAGGAATGTTGCCCACACCAGACTGATACTGAATGTCTGGAAGAAGGCTCAGAAGACTTCAAGCTCTTGCCACAGAGGTTGGGCTTAGGGGCTAAAATGAGAAGAGAGAGGCAGAAAAGCCCCAGGCATCCATTCCATTTACCTATGAAGTCAATCGCCTCGTTGAACCAGGAGCTGATGTCTGCCTTGTGGTTGTCCTCCACAGGGATGCTCTTGTACTGGTAGTGACCCTCAAAATGGTTGGGACAATTGGCTGAGACGTTGATCAAGGCAGTGATGCCCAAGGCATCCAGCATGTCCTTGCGGGAAGCGTGATAGGCACTGCCCAGGTACAGAAAGGGCAGGATTTCCACCGGGCCACCCTGAAATCCAGAAATATCCAACATTCATCAAGCTCGCTCAAAGCCAAGGCCAGTGCCCACACCCACAAAAACTTTCTGCTGGAAAAGTCAATTTCAGATAGCGAGTGAACTCACTTCTGTTGCTGGAGGATAAATACAGAACTAAGCCCATTTGCTGGGCAGGACCAGCAAATTCATTTCTGTAGCGCCTACAATCATATCCCTGTGCCCCCTCCGTTATAAATAATGCTGCAGGTCACTTTCTATATTCTCCCTGCACTACTCCTCCGTGCCTTTGCCAGTTCTTACTTCTCCCCTGTGGCAGGGACACCTACTAACCTGATCGTACAGTGGGGTACTGCAGGAACTGCACCCAGATTCCGCGCTGTCAGGGACGCTAGTACTCAGGGGAAGGCTGAGCCCCATGGGGGTCGACTGTTTGCTGCACAGCTCCGGGCAGGAAGCCGAAAACGCTTCGTATCCTCCTGGGAATACAAAGACATTTTTTTTCCTCATTACTGACGCCGGGACAGGGCACCTTCATACGACTCCCCCACCCACCAAGGGCTGGAAGTTGACAGTGGAAAGGCCCAGGCAAGTCTTTGTTCCCAGAGCCAAACAAAGCCAATGACAAGTTCCAGAGATAAATGTACTCCAGCGCCCACGCGCTGCAGGTGGGGCGACCCCCCAGGAGCCAAGAGCCGAGGGTACCGGGCAAAATCTCGGGGGTGTGCGGCCCGCCCCGAGCTTCCCCGAGGGCGTACCTTTGAGGAAGAAGACTTGCGCGGCGCGCGCCTCGCGGCAGAGCGCACCGGCTGCCAGAGTCAGGGTGCCGTCGCGCTTGGCGCCGTCCAGGGCGGCGCTGCGCTCGTCCAGCAACACCACGGCGTGGTAGGCGCCGGCCAGCAGGCGGCCGCGCAGCTCGGCGTTGGGCACGATGTGCTCCAGGCCCATGGCGCCCTTGGCCCGGCGCCGCACGATGGTGCTGAAGCGCACGTTGACAGAGCCGGCGATGTGGCCGGCGTTGAAGGCGAAGAAGGAGCGGCAGTCCAGCAGCAGGCACTGCGCCGCGCGCTCCCTCAGCAGCGCCCGCAGGCCTCCAGCGTCCAGGGTGCCCACTTCCATGACCATGGCCGGCCTCAGCGCCCCCAGCGTGATCGGCCCTGCGGTGCTCTTTGTCTGTCCTCGGGGCCAAGGGCAGGGCGGCGCCTTTCGAGGAAAAGCTAGACCCCCGGGTCTCTCTGCGCCGAACCAAAAGCTGCTTTTGGACTGAGAGAGGAGCGTCACGCGGGTCTCTGGGCTCCTTGGCTTCTTCGCGGTTGCCCCGACTGCTCCTTCGAACCACGTCGCACACACAGCCCGAATGTCCTTCGCAGCGAGCCCGGTCCAGGGAGCTCGTTTATATGTCTCTGGGGGACGGGGCGGGCCAGACCCGCGCGCAAGGGGAGGAGGGTGTTTGTTTGAATGGCGATCACGTGACGGGGCGGTGACGTCACCCGCCCTGCCCGGCCAGGCGCCGCCGAGCTAGAGGAGAAGACGTCATCAGCCTCGGAGCTGGGTCCGCTGGCTGCGAGCTGGCTCGCGGCCCGGCCCCCGCCCTGCCGTCCGGCCTGCTCTTGGCGCGTCCCCAGGGACTGGGCCCGCGCCGCGCTCCGGGCCCAGCGGGGAGGCGGAGGGCTCGCTGCCAGCTGAGGCTGACCTCTGGGATGCGAGCGGCCGGGAGAATGGGCGACGTGCCACCTGCCTTGGCCTCGCCGCTCCTCCGTCTCTCCCTCCCCGAGTCCCCTTCCCCGTGCCCTTCGGCCTTCGACCTGAGCCGAAAGGGGCTTCCTGCGCTTTTGCATACTCTTGTGCCCCTTTCTCTCATTTCCTCATCACTAACAGGCGGGGAAACTGAGGTTCCCCAAGCGAAGCTACTGACTTGCCCAGAACCACACTACTGGGGTGTGGGGTGGGGCGGCGCGGGGGGCAGCACAGAGGCGCCTAAGATGAAGTTTAGAGAAAAATGAACAACTCTACCGATAGAAAAGTCGTTCCTACCAAGAACGACTCGAGCGAGTTGGGGCGGAGAGGTTCAGGGCAATGCTATCCTGTTTCCCCGACTTTCTTTAAGGTGGCTTTAAAATATCTACATTTGCCGTGAAAGTGTAAGCGAGCAAACCCCCACCGGGAAATAATGCTATTCCTAGTCTGTGGCCCCCAGAAGACTTGGAGCCAAGGAAGGCAGGTCAAGGGGCTGAAATCCCCGTGGGGGGTCGTAAGGCCACGCGGTGGATTCCCGGGTTTGGCGTTTGGAGGGGTGAGGGGCGACCTGCAGCGCGACTCGACGGCGCCCCCCAGGGGCCGCCCGACATGTTTCTGTCACCTTGGCTCCGGACCGAGCTTCTCCATCCCTTTATTACACAAATAGGCAGTATACTGAGTGAGCGCCCACTAAGCGCTGGGCTGGGGGGCTCCAACCCGGAACAGAAGCCGGCCCCAACCCTCGCTCCCTTCGTCGCTTCCGTTATAGGCTGAAGGTAAAATCCAATCCCGGGCCGTTCTGGGCGGATTGCCGGGACATGGATCGCAACGCTTGGGAAGAACCCCCGCCCCCAACGCCCAGCGATATCCGTGCCCTGAGTCCCAGTGACGGCCCCCTGGACAGCACAGCCTGCTGCAGCGACGCGACGCGCTAGGTACACAAACATAAACATTGCGCCACCCGCCCGGGTGCCGAGTCAGGAACATTCTGCGGTTTCCTCCCCTCCTGGGGGAGGGGATTTCACTGGCCACCCTCTGTCGTCGCTGTGCGAGCTGTATCACCAGAGGCAACTTCTGCATTTGCCTCGCTTAGCTTGTGTGTTTTCGCCTGCGCAAACGTTCTGCCTGGATTCTTCTAGAAAAGTTCAGGGAATGCAGTGCTTTTTTTTAAAAGGGCGTTTTCTACCTTCATTTGAACATTGGTCGAGGACAGCAAAGAGGTCCTCAGATAAGAGCAACACCCTCCCTGTATGGAGAGATAGAAGAAAAAGAAATTATTTGTTTATACTACTTATTCAGCTGAGGAACTCAACATACTTTTTGCGTTGAATCATAGAATGTTACAGCTGCTGACTTTTCACTGCATACCGACTTGATTTGTCCCATTTTTTTTTTCTCTCACCAAGAGAATTAATTATACCTTCCCCTACCGAAATTTTTCAACAAGAAAACTCTTTTAAGGGCTGGGTGCTGTGGCTCACACCTGTAATCCCAGCACTTTGGGAGGCCGAGGCAGGTGGATCACGAGGTCAGGAGATCGAGACCATCCTGGCTAACACGGTGAAACCCCGTCTCTGCTAAAAATGCAAAAATTATCCGGGCGTAGTGGTGGACGCCTGTAATTCCAGTTACTCGGGAGGCTGAGGCAGGAGAATCGCTTGAAGCCCGGGAGGTGGAGGTTGCAGTGAGCCAAGATCACACCACGGCACTCTAGCCTTGTGACAGAGAAAGACTCTCTTTAATGCCATTATCACGGTGGTAGTGGCACAGTCTGGCCCTAGAGCCAGGTGTCTTCTGGCCTCTCCTGCTTTTCTCTCTCCTCCCTTGCTGGAAAGAGTATAAAAGTAGACTTGAACCCTGTCATTTTGCTGCTGGATGGTCAGAGGTGAGTCTCGACCCCTACTGAGCCTCCAATCCCACATCTGTACCGTGGGTCTACACTGGCCCACTTTGTAGATGGTTTGAGGCCCAAGTGAGAGATGGGGGGTTAGGGAACCCAGGCCCTACCCCACCCCTGCTCTTTATGATTCACTGTATCTCTAGGGTTTCCCCTTCCCAGCAGAATGGTTCTGTCCCTGTGCCTTTCAGAGACTTGCCTTAGAACCAGGGAGAAGGTCACTGCAAGCCATCTGCTTATGAGAGACATCAGTGGACAGAGGCCCGACTCAGGGAAGGCTCCTCTTTAAGACCCTCTACCACACAGCACTCACGGTGGGTCACCTGCCTAGAGGCAAGTGGTAAACGTGTAGCCACCTAGGCCCCCAATCCAGGCAGTGGAGATGCTGCTTCTGACTGAGGATGGAGCCAAAGAGAGCCCAGCATCATCTGGTCTCTGTAACCACAGGAGTGAGGGACTGGCCTTGTGGGCCTGGCCGCCAGAGGGAATGAAGCAGATAGATCAGTGGATGTTGACTCAGGGGAGAGAATTGGGCCTTTCTGACCTGGGCTGTTCCCAGTTCTACCTAGTCCTGCTTAGGACTAGAGGCAGTGTGGAGTAGCGGGAAGAAGGGTTCAGAGTTCCATACTCCCCCAAAAGCTGGCCGGGATTCCCTACCTTTAATGTGTGGCCTTGAGTAAGTCCTCCCATGGTGCTGAGCTCCACCCCCTCCTTCCCATGATGGAGAGAATAATAATAACGCACACCTCCAAGGACTTTGGGGAAACTGGGTGTAGCCAGGGTTGGCCCTAGCTCATAGTCCCTGTCCTAATCCTGCTCTCAAAGGTGACTTTGGATCTCTCTTGGGATCACAGTTTGAAAAGAGTGGAGCTCCCCCAATGACAGTCAGAAAGAGGCCCCCGCTCACTGTCTGCTCGGTGACCTTGGGCAAGCAGCTGACCATTTCTGAGCGTCTGTTTCCCCATTTGTAAACTGGGAATAACATCCATTTAGGAGCATGTGAAACAGTGTGTAAGAACCTGATATGGATAACACCCAAAGGGAGTGTTCTCAAGAGGGGGAGCAGGGTCCCACATTCATGTTGCCTCTTTGAAAACCCACGGCCTTTTTCCTGTCTCCCCTGTGGTGTATGGGGGTTCCTCCCCTCAATATCCTTCTGCAACTCACCATTTCTTAGCAAATCCAAAACGCGCTGCTACTGAGCCTCGCCATCTATATGGCTCAGCTTCCCACTCTCTTTGCTTTCTCTCTTGTGCTCCAGGAAAATTCTGTGCTCCAGGAACATTCCAGGGCCTGTGTTCCTAGAATGTTCTTGTCCTCTGCCACATCTTTGCTCACATTCCTCCCCCACCCCCTGCCAGACAGTGGCCCCTCTGGGCTTTCCAAGTGAAGACTCCTCAGGTTCCTCCAGCTGCTCCCTCTTCTTGGCCTAGAGGACATTGTCCATGTATTCTCATTGTGTACAAGTCACCTAGATCTTTGTTGTACTCCCTACAGGGTGTGAGCTTGTCAGCCTGAAGACAAGGGGTGTGTTTTTCTCAGCATTGCACTCCCCAGCCTACTACCTTTGATGTGGTGCCTGGCACATAGTAGGTTCACAATTTGGGAAACGGTAGAATTGTTTCAAAGGGTACTGTTGAAAAGTGTCAAAAGGGTGGAGGGTGGTCATTGACACTTATTAGGCCTCACCTCTGGGCCAGGTGCATTACAGGTATCTTTCCATGAAGCTGGCAGTGATCCTGTGAGGTGCTTGTTGTCCCCATTTTATAGGCAAGAAAAGAGGCTCAGAGAGGAGACATGCCAAAGGTCACATGCCTGAGGTCATAAAGCTGATAATCATCAGACACAGATCCAAACGCAGCGCCTGTCTGACTTGAGAGAGGGAGCTGGGCCTGGGTCTGTTGAGGCCTCTGCGTCTGCCAGTCTGCCAGTCCCATGTCTGGCAGCACTGCCTGAAGCCTCTGCCTCCCAGCTTCCTGGAGCTCTTCTCACTGGACAGAGTGGTCCCTGGTGTCAGCCCAGCAGGGAGCCTGGAGCCTCCTAAGACTCCCAACTCGGGCCCTCATGCCCCTGCTCAAGAGACTCTGTAGCCACTCAGGCCTACCTTGAGGGACTGGCAAAGGGCTGACATCACCCTCTACACCCAGGCAGTTGAGACAGAGCTAGCTGTCATTGCACAATCCTTACAAACAGATCTCCATGCTCAGACCTGGCAGGGCCCACAGAACTGTGTCATCCTGTCTAACCTCCTCATTTGAGAAACAAGGGCCCAGAGAGGTTAGGCAATCTGTCCAAAGTCACACAGTGTTCAGAACATTCTAACCAGTCAGCATTGTGTGAGCTGTGTGTCCAAACCCTTAACAGTGTTTATCTTTGGAGGGTGGAGTTCCTTTCATTTTCTTCCTTATGACTCTGAGTGATTTGAACTTTTTACACTTTTTTTTTTTTTTTTTTTTTTTTTTTGAGACGGAGTCTCGCTCTGTCACCCAGGCTGGAGTGCAGTGGTCGGATCTCAGCTCACTGCGAGCTCCGCCTCCCGGGTTCACGCCATTCTCCTGCCTCAGCCTCCCGCGTAGCTGGGACTACAGGCGCCCGCCACCTCACCCGGCTAGTTTTTTGTATTTTTTAGTAGAGACGGGGTTTCACCGGTTTAGCCAGGATGGTGTCGATCTTCTGACCTTGTGATCCGCCCGTCTCGGCCTCCCAAAGTGCTGGGATTACAGGCTTGAGCCACCGCGCCCGGCCGAACTTTTTAAACTTAAATGTGTAACTTTTGTAACAAAGAATAAAAGATAAGATTAGAAGGCAACCATGTGAAGGTAACAGCATTGTCCTTAAAACCAAGTTACAGAGTTAGACCTCCTGGATTAGAATCCCAGCTTGCTTACTCACCAGCTGTGTGTATTTGGGCACGTTACTTTAGCTGTTTGAGACTCAGTTTTCTCATCTTTAAAGAGGGAATAATAATCATATCGATCTTGTAGGATTGATAGGAAGGTTATATAAGACAGTGATTGGCAAACTATAGCCTGTAAGCCAAACCTAGCTTGCTACCTCTTTTTGTACAAACCACAAACTAAGACTGGTTTTTATGTTTTAAATGGTTGGGGGGAAAAAATCAAAAGAAGAATCATATTTTATGACATGTGAATGTCATATAAAATTCAAACTTCAGTGTCCATAAATGAAGTTTTATTGGAACACAGCCACACCCATTCCTTTACGTGGTATCTGTGGCTGCTTTCACACTACAATGGGAGGTGTATATTGTGACAGAGACATTATGGCTCACAAAGCCTCAAATATTTGCCCTTCTCCCTTTACAGGAAAAGTTTGCCAACCCCGATAGGAGCTCATGGATGAAAAGTCCTTTAGAACAATGCCTGGCACAGAGTAAGTGTTTAGAAAACTTTGTTATTATTATTATATAGATATTTATAAAATCTTCTTCCCCTCGGATGTTTTTAAAAGCAGTAATTGCTTTCATCATATAATTCATTGTGTTGAAGGCACAGTTTTCATATTTTAGCATTTCTCAGGACGTAACAATTGGAAGCGTGTCATCGTTAATTGACAGCATTTTCCTTTCTTAATGGTGCATAAATTAATGAAAGGGCCTCAGAACTGATGACATCTTAGAGCCAGTAGATGCAGTGAAGTGTAAAAGGTTGAAGATGGAAAAGAATTGAGTGCTACAGTCATTCAGTCAACAGCCGTTCCAGTGGTGGGACAGACTTGTTAAGTGCCAGGATAGAAACTGGGTACCCAGGAAAGATGCCCAGAGGAGGGGACGTCTACTTGGAGATGTAAAGGCTGATGTAGGATAGAAATACCTGGAGGAAATGCCTTTGAGAGGTGGGCTTCAGTTACCTACCACTTTCCCCCTGGAAGCCTCACCTCCCCATAAAATAAGAATAGTAGTAACCCCTAAAGACCACTTTGTCGTTCATTTTCTTTTTTCTTTCCTTTTTTTTTTTTGAAATGGAGTCTCACTCTGTCGTCCAGGCTGGAGTGCAGTGGCGCGATCTCAGCTCACTGCAACCTCCACCTCCAGGGTTCAAGCGATTCTGCTACCTTAGCCTCCTGGGTAGCTGGGACTACAGGCGCCCGCCACCACGCCCGGCTCATCTTTGTATTTTTGTTAGAGACAGGGTTTCACCATGTTGGTCAGGCTGGTCTCAAACTCCTGACCTCATGATCTACCTGCCTTGGCTCCCAACGTGCTGGGGTTACAGGCGTGAGCCACTGCAACCGGCCTGTCGATGATCATTTCTCTCTCTCCCACTAGCTTGGAAGCAAAGGCATAGTTTCTTGTCTCTCTTGGTCCCCAGTACAAATCTCAAAGCAAGGCTTGTTGAACAAATAAATGAAGACGAGCTCAGGAGCCCAGGAAAGGGACCAGGAACAGCAGGGCCTCCATGACTCACACAAGCCTCATCCCTCAAGCAAGGACGCAGCTGCCAACAATGGCCCCAAGCCACACCCGCCACTGGGGGAACTGATGCTGCGGTGAGAAGTGACAGCTTTCTGTTGATTCTTTTCTTTCTTTTTTTAAAACAGAATATGAATTGAGACATAATTTCATTTTCATAATGAGAAAACACTTAGTAACTAATGTTGTTGGAAGCAAATGTGAACACAGTTTGTCTGTTCCAAACTCATCTCTGGGAAAAGGAGGAGGAAAAGTTATTGGCACTATGTTCAGAATCATAGCTGAAGATGCAGAAATTGTTCATCCCAATTTTGCCCTTGTAAGTAACGTGGGGGCAGTGCTTATTAATAATTGCCAATCTCTACTAAGACACAGTACTTTGCTAGGTGCTTTATATTCATTTCCTGGTGTGATCATGACATTAACCCTGGGAAATGGGTACCCTTACTATCTCCATGTGAAGAAATGGGGAAACTGAGGACCAGAGAGGTGAACTAACTTGTCCAAAGACACACAGCAAGGGCTCTGACTCTCCGCTTTCTAAGTTTTTTGTTCTTATCTTTTCACAGCACATAGCAGGCATGGTATGAGGGTGGCGTGCTGCACAATTTCGCTGTTTGTTTCTTGGAATAATAATTTACAGGGGGCTGCTTCTAGATTCCAAAGGAAAGAGAAAAAGAAATATGCCCCAAACTCAGGCTTTCTGCCTGGCCCTGCCTGACTGTCTGAGCTGCATTGGACAAATGGTTTATTCACTGGCCTTGACCTCAGTAGGTTTGACCACCCATTGAGAGTGAAGTCACACCTCCAGCACTGCGATGCATTCATTGATCCACTCACCTAGCTTCATGGCAGGCAAGAAACAGGCCTATGTGAGCCTGCGCAGGATCAGGGACAGGAGAGCACACAAGTGTTTCTGGATATCCTCAAGCTGTTGCTGGGCTGCTCAGTTCTTCCCTAGGAGATCCTCCGGGGGGCCTGAATTCGTTTGCTAGGGCTTCCGCAACAAAGTGCCACAGACTGAGCAGCTTAAATAAAAATGTATCATCTCGTGGTTCTGGAGCCTGAAAGTCTGAGATCGAGGTGCTGGGCATTAGGACTTGAACATATGTTTTTTGGGGGCACACTTCAACCCATCGGAGGGCCTGTGCCCCAAAGAGAGCCTCCTTCTGTGTGCAATGAAGGTGTGAGTTATAAACATGAGAAGAAAACACCCCTTGTTCTTGGATAGGATGACTCAATACCACAAACAGTCCAATTGGCCCAGGTAAATATATCCATTTAACATGATCGTCACAAAAATATTGAGGGTAGGTGTTTTTTTCTGGAGTTAAACAAGTTGATTCTGGAGTTGATACGAAATAATAAACAAGCAAAAATAGCCAGAATTTTTTTTTTTTTTTTAAAAAGGGCAGTGGGGTGAAGGTAAGCCCTACCAGACATTAAAACATACCATAAAGCTTCTGTAATTGGCAGGGCACAGTGGCTCATGCCTGTAACCCCAGCACTTTGAGAGGCTGTGATGGGAGGATTGCTTGAGCCCAGGAGTTTCAGACCAACCTGAGCAACATAGCGAGACTCCATCTCTACAAAAATAAATAGTTAAAAGTTAGCTAAGTGTAGTGGTGTGCACTGGTAATCTCAGCTATTCCAGAAGCTGAGGTGGAAGGCTTGCTTAAACCAAGGAATCTGAGGCTGCAGTGAGCTATGATCACACCACTGCACTCAGCTTGGGGGACGGAGTGAGACCGTGTCTCTAATTTTATTTGTTTATTTTTTTGAGATGGAGTCTCACTCTGTCACCCAAGCTGGAGTGCCGTGGTGCGATTTCGGCTCACTGCAACCTCTGCCACCCGGGTTCAAGCAATTCTCCTTCCTCAGCCTCCCAAGTAGCTGGGATTATAGGCACATGCCACTGCACCCAGCTAATTTTTGTAGTTTTTAGTAGAGATGGGGTTTCATCATTTTGGCCAGGCCGGTCTTGAACTCCTGACCTCGTGATCTGCCCCGCGTCGGCCTCCCAAATTGCTGGGATTACAGGCGTGAGCCACCGCACCCGGCCTCTAAAAATTTTTTTTTTTTAAATGTTTTAAAGCCTCTGTAATAAAAATGGTATACCTGGAAACGAATAGCCAGACAGACCAATGGAACACAATAGAAAGTCCAGAAATGTATCCAAGTACATGTGAAGATTTGGTGCATGGCCAAGGTGGCGTCTCAGATCATTGGGACATAAGACTTCTTAATAAGCAGTGCTGGAACCATGACATTCCATTTGGAAAAAAGATAAAAGTGAGGCCGGGCGCGGTGGCTCAAGCCTGTAATCCCAGCACTTTGGGAGACCAAGATGGGTGGATCATGAGGTCAGGAGATCGAGACCATCTTGGCTAACACGGTGAAACCCCGTCTCTACTACAAAAATACAAAAAACCAGCCGGGCGAGGTGGCAGGCACCTGTAGTCCCAGCTACTCGGGAGGCTGAGGCAGGAGAATGTTGTGAACCTGGGAGGCGGAGCTTGCAGTGAGCTGAGATCCGGCCACTGCACTCCAGCCTGGGCGACAGAGCGAGACTCCATCTCAAAAAAAAAAAAAAAGATAAAAGTGGATCCATACCTCACACCAAACATCAGAATAAACACCAAATGGTCCAGAGATCCAGATTTTAAAAAATGAAACCTTACAACTTCTTTTTTATTTTTTTTCTTTTTTTAAGACTAGTCAACTACAGTAGTGAGAAGAGGGGAAAGGGTAGAACAAGGAGTTTGATCAGTAACTGACAGTCAACAATTCGTTGAGATAACTCACTACCTTTGGACCAGCCAAGAAAAGTTTACAACTCTTTTTTTTTTTTTTTTTTTTTTTTTTTTTTGAGACAGAGTCTCACTCTGTCACCCAGGCTGGAGTGCCATGGAGCAATCTCTACTCATTGTAACCTCTACCTCCTGGGTTCAAAAGTCTCCTGCCTCAGCCTCCTGAGTAACTGAGACTACAGGCACCCGCTACCTTGCCTGGCTAATTTTTGTATTTTTAGTAGAAATGGGGTTTCACCATTGTTGGTCAGGTTGGTCTCAAACTCCTGACCTCAAGTGATCCATCTGCCTTGGCCTCCCAAAGTGCTGGGATTACAGGTGTGAGCCACCGCACTGCCCAGTGTACAACTTTTAAAAGAAAACCGAGGGAAATTTATTTATAACCCAGAAGTGAGAAAATTCTTTATTTAGGACTCAAAATACTCAAACAGTGAAAGAAAATCTTGATTAAATTCAACTCTATAAAAATTAAACCCGGCCAGGTGCAGTGGCTCACACCTGTAATCCCAGCACCTTGGGAGGCTATGGAGGGCGGATCACAAGGTCAGGAGTTCAAGACCAGCCTGGCCAACATGATGAAACTCCGTCCCTACTAAAAATACAAAAATTAGCCAGGTGTGGTGGCGGGCACCTGTAATCCCAGCTACTCGGAAGGCTGAGGCAGGAGACTCGCTTGAAATCAGAAGGTGGAAGTTGCAGTGAGCCGAGATTACACCACTGCACTCCAGCCTTGGCAAAAAGAGTGAAACTCCGTCTCAAAAACAACAACAACAAACAACAACAACAACAAAAATCCAAATTTGTAGAAAGCTTTTTGTGCCTAAAGCTCCGGAAGCAAAGTTAAATTTTATTTTTAAAAAAGGCAAATGGGGCTGGGCGTGGTGGCTCACGCCTGTAATCCCAACACTTTAGGAGGCCGAGGTGGGCAGATCACAAGGTCAGGAGATGGAAACCATCCTGGCTAATACGGTGAAACCCCATCTCTACTAAAAATACAAAAAAAAAAAAAAAATTAGCCGGGCATAGTGGCGGGCATCTGTAGTCCCAGCTACTTGGGAGGCTGAGACTGGAGAATGGCGTGAACCCAGGAGCAGTGAGCCAAGATCGTGCCACGGCACTGCAGCCTGGGCAACAGAGGGAGACTCCATCTTTAAAAAAATAAATAAAGAAAGAATAAAGGCAAATGGGAAAAAAATTGTAATTTACAGATGAAGGCCAATTTCACCAATATTAAAGGAGTTCTTAAAAACAGAGATGAGCCGGGCGCGGTGGCTCAAGCCTGTAATCCCAGCACTTTGGGAGGCCGAGACGGGCGGATCACAAGGTCAGGAGATCGAGACCATCCTGGCTAACACAGTGAAACCCCGTCTCTACTAAAGAATACAAAAAAATAGCCGGGTGAGGTGGCGGGCGCCTGTAGTTCCAGCTATAGGGAGGCTGAGGCAGGAGAATGGCACAAACCCGGGAGGCGGAGCTTGCAGTGAGCTGCGATCCGGCCACTGCACTCCAGCCTGGGCGACAGCGCGAGACTCCCTCTCAAAAAAAAAAAAACAGAGATGAAAAAGCCAAAAATATGATTTTAAAATAGACAAAAACCGTGAGCAGATAGTTTATAGAAAAAGAACTACAGTCCTTCTGAACACGTAAAATGCCCATTCTTTTTTTTTTTTTTTTTTTTTTTTTCCTTTTTGAGACAGAGTCTCGCTCTGTCACCCAGGCTGGAGTGCAGTGGCATGATCTCAGTTCACTGCAACCTCCATCTCTCAGGTTCAAGCTATTCTCCTGTCTCAGCCTCCCTAGTAGCTAGGACTATAGGCACCCGCCACCACACCTGGCTGATTTTGTAATTTTAGTAGAGACAGGGTTTCACCAGATTTCACCATGTTGGCCAGGCTGGTCTGGAACTCCTGACCTCAGGTGATCCGCCCACCTCGGCCTCCCAAAGTGCTGGGATTACAGGTGTGAGCTACCACACCTGGCCAAGATTCCCATTGTTAATCATAATAAGAGACAAGAAAATTACTTGAGAGACTGTTTCTCATCCATCATCAGATTAGCCAAAATCCAAAACCTTGACAGCACCCTCTGGGACAAGGGAAACCTGACGATGGACTGGATATTAGGTGATATTATGGAATTGTTCACTTTGGTGGGTGCCTAGAAGAACATCTTGTTCTTAAGAGATGCATGCTGAGGTATTTAGCAGAGAAGGGTCATGATGTTGGCAACTTGGTCTCAAATGGTTTGGGGAGGAAAAATATGCACACAAATAAATCAATTAAATGTGGCAAAACATTAACGATTGTTGAGTCTATGTGATGGGCATAAGGGTGTTCACGTGCAATGCTGTTGAGCTCAGAGGGCATTATGGTGAGTGAAATAAGCCAGACACAGAACGTGGTCTCACTTACATTTGGAATCTTAAAAGTTGAACTCATAAAACCAAAGAATAGAATGGTGGTTGCAAAGCACTGGGAGATGTTGGTCAAAGGGTACAAACTTTCAGTTATTGAGAATGAATAAGGATTAAGGTTAGGGTTAAGATCGAGTATACTTTATATTTATATAATTTTGTTTGTCAATTATACCTCAATAAAGCTGAAGGAAGCCACCACTAAGAAAACAAAAAGAGAAGCAGCAGACTAGGAGAAAATATTTGCCAAACCAAATCTGATAACGGACTTGTATCCAGTATTTGCAAAGAACTTCTACAACTTAATAACAACGACAACGCCAACAGCAAAATCCCTGGTGGTCTATCAGTTAGGATTAAAAAAGAAAGAGAAAAGAAGCAGATATGAACAGATAAGAAAGAGAAAGAGAACAGATAAGAAAGAGAAATGAACAGATATTTCTCCAAAGGAGATATGCCAATAGCTAATAAACATATGCACAGATGCTCAACATCATTAGTCATTAGGGAAATACAGATTAAATCACCATGAGGTACTACTTCACACACACTACAATGACTAATCAAAGACAGATAACAGAAGTTGGCTAGGATGTGGAGGAACAGAACTGCTATGGTTTTAATGTCCCCTCTAAATCCCATATTGAAATTTAATTGCCATTTGCAGTATTAAGTAGTGGGACCTTTATAAATTACCCAGTCTGTGGTATTCTGTTATAGCAGCAGAAAACAAAGACGAGAACCCTCATACTTTGCAGGTGGGAATATAAAGTGTTACAGCCTCTTTGGAAAACAGTTTGAAGGTTCCTCAAAACGTTAAACATACAATTACCATATGACCCAGCAATTCCACTCCCTAGGTATCTACCCAAGAGAAATGAAAACAGGTACTATACAAAGACTTGTGAGTCACTGTTCATACAGCATAATCCATAATAGCCAAGCACTGGAAACTACCTAAATATCCATCCACTGATGAATGAATAGGCAAAATGTGCTCTATCCATGCACTGAAACACTATTCAACAACAGAAAGGAGCAAGCTGCTGACACACGCTGCCGTATGGATGAACCTCAAAGGTGGGAAAGCGAAAGAAACCAGGCACAAGAAACTCTGTATTGTATGAGTCCACTTACATGAAATGTCCAGAAAGGCAAATTTAGGGAAACAGTAAACAGATTAATGGCTGGGGCTGAGGTGGGAACATGATTATCTGTAAGTGGGCATCAGGGAGGAATCTTCCTGGGAACCATGAGAATGTTCTAGAATTTATTTATTTATTTATTTGTTTATTTTTGAGACGGAGTCTCGCTTAGTCGCCCAGGCTAGAGTGCGGTGGCGCGATCTCGGCTCCCTGCAAGCTCTGCCTCCCGGGTTCACGCCATTCTCCTGCCTCAGCCTCCCAGGTAGCTGGGACTACAGGCGCCCACTGCCACGCCTGGCTAATTTTTTGCATTTTTAGTAGAGATGGGGTTTCACTGTGTTAGCCAGGGTGGTCTCGATCTGCTGACCTTGTGATCCGCCCGCCTCGGCCTCCCAAAGTGCTGGGATTACAGGCGTGAGCCACCGCGCCCGGCCTGCAGAATTGAGTTTTAATTAATTTTTTGTTGTTGTTGTTGTTTGAGATGGAGTCTCACGCTGTCGCCTGGGCTGGAGTGCCATGGTGCGATCTCGGTTCACTCTGACCTCTACCTCCCGGGTTCAAGGGATTCTCCTGCCTCAGCCTCCCGAGTAGCTGGGATTACAGGCATACACCACCACACCCAGCTAATTTTTTGTATTTTTAGTAGAAACAGGGTTTCACAATGTTGGCCAGGCTGGTATTGAACTCCTGACCTCGTGATCCTCCCGCCTCGGCCTCCCAAAGTGCTGGGATTCCAGGCATGAGCCAATGAGCCCAGCCCTTTAATTAATTTTTTAAGAGATTGGATCTTGCTCTGTTGCCCAGGCTGGAGTACGGTGGTGTGATCCTGGCTCACTGTAGCCTCAACCTCCCAGGCACAATCAATCCTCCCACCTTAGCTTCCTGAGTAGCTGGGACTGTACACATGAACAACTGTGCCTGATTAATTTTTAAAAATTTTTTTGTAGAGATGGGGTCTTGCCTTTTGCCCAGGCTAGTCTTAAACTCCTGGGCTCAAGCAGTCCTCCAGCCTCAGCTGGGATTAAAGGCACAGGCAATTGCTCCTGGCTATAAAATTGATTTATAGTGATGGTTGCACTACTTGGTAAAGTTACAGAAAACCATTGAATTGTATACTTGAATAGGTTGAATTTTTTTTTTTTTTTTTTTTTTTTTGAGACGGAGTCTCGCTCTGAGGCCCAGGCTGGAGTGCAGTGGCCAGATCTCAGCTCACTGCAAGGTCCGCCAACCGGGTTCACGCCATTCTCCTGCCTCAGCCTCCCGAGTAGCTGGGACTACAGGCGCCCGCCACCTCGCCCGGCTAGTTTTTTGTATTTTTTAGTAGAGACGGGGTTTCACCATGTCAGCCAGGATGGTCTCGATCTCCTGACCTCGTGATCCACCCGTCTCGGCCTCCCAAAGTGCTGGGATTACAGGCTTGAGCCACCGCGCCCGGCCGAATAGGTTGAATTTTACAATATTTAAATTGTACCTCAATAGATCTATTTTTTAAAAAAGATTCAAGGTTCATTTTTTTATGGTAATCCAGTATTTTATTTGTTCTGCCCATTAATAGCTATTATTTGAGAACATTTACAATATTAATGGAGCTCAATCTAAGAGAAATTCAACTTATTTTAAAAATATCTCAGTACTGGGTATTAATTTTTAAAAAGTCAAAATAATTATGGTCAAAATTATGCCAAAAACTTAAAAACAAATGCTTCGTATTAGTATGTCTACACACAATTCAGTATTTGGCGTAAAGCTTTTTGGCTGCAAGAAAGGATGTTCGTTTTACTTCACTACGGGGAGTATCTCTTAATGCCTTGGATGGCCTCTTTCGGTATTCCTTTTGTTGCTGGTTTTTGGCCTAGTTATCTGTGACTGTATGAATGGAGTTGAGTGGAGGGGTATCCATTGTGTTAATTCCAAGTAAGAGTGCATAACTTACATAGTTTGGATGTCCCCACCCAAATCTCATGTTGAATTGTAATCTCCAGTGTTGGAGGTGGGGCCTGGTGGGAGGTGTTTGGATCATGGGAGCAGATTCCTCATGGCGAGGTGCTGTGTTCATGATAGATCTGGTCACACCTGTAATCCCAGCTCTTTGGAAGGCCAAGGTGAGCAGATCACTTGAGGCCAGGAGTTCAAGACCAGTCTGGGCAACATGGCAAAATCCCCTCTCTACTAAAAATACAAAAATTAGCCAGGCATGACTGTGGGCACCTGTAATCCCAGCTACTCAAGAGACTGAGGCAGGAGAATCAGTGGAACCTGGGAGAGGAAGTCTGCAGCGAGCCAAGATTGCACCACTGCACTCCAGCCTGGGGGACATAGTGAGACTCCATCTCAAAAAAATAAATAAAATAAAAGTATATGGCACCCCCCACACCCTGTCTCTCTTGTTCTGGCTTTCCCCATGTAATGTGCCTGCTCCCCGTTGCCTTCTGCTATGATTAGAAGCTTCCTGAGACTGAGACCTCCCCAGAAACAGATGCTGGTGTCATACCTCCTGTATAGTCTACAGAACCATTAGCCAATAAACCTCTTTTCTTGTAAAGGTCCCAGTCTCAGATTTTTTTTTTTTTTTTTTTTTTTTTGAGACGGAGTATCACTGTGTCCCACAGGCTGGAGTGCAGTGGCTCAGTCTCAGCTTACTACAACCTCTGCCACCCTGGTTCAAGCGATTCCCCTGCCTCAGCCTTCCAAGTAGCTGGGATTACAGGCTCCTGCCACTGTGCCCAGCTAATTTTTGTATTTTTAGTAGAGATGGGGTTTCATCATATTGGCCAGGCTGGTCTTAAACTCCTGACCTCGTGATCCACCTGCCTCGACCTCCCAAAGTGCTGGGATTACAGGTGTGAGCCACCATACTTGGTCTCAGATATTTCTTTATAGCAATGCAAGAATGGCCTAACACAATAACTGATTACTAAAATAAGGAATAAGGAGGTAGACAAGTAATATAACTGCCCAATAATTTTGAGGCCCATAAGTCAAGCCTAAGGAGTTTTTTTTTTTTTTTTTTTTTTTTGAGACCGAGTCTTGCTCTGTTGCCCAGGCTAGAGTGCAGTGGCCGGATCTCAGCTCACTGCAAGCTCCACCTCCCGGGCCCACACCATTCTCCTGCCTCAGCCTCCGGAGTAGCTGGGACTACAGGCGCCCGCCACCTTGCCCGGCTAGTTTTTCTATTTTTTTTTAGTAGGGACAAGGTTTCACCGCATTAGCCAGGATGGTCTCGATCTCCTGACCTCGTGATCCACCCGTCTTGGCCTCCCAAAGTGCTGGGATTACAGGCTTGAGCCACCGCGCCCGGCCAAGCCTAAGGAGTTTAACCATGATTCAGGAATAAAGGCCCACACAATATACAGTATGAAGTTAAACTGGAAACATAAGAAAAAAAACAAGGCTGGGAACTGTGGCCACACCTGTAATCCCAGCTCTTTGGGAGGCTGAGGTGGAAGGATCACTTGAGTCCAGGATTTCAAGACCAGCCTGGGCCACATGGCGAAACCCCGTCTCTACAAAAAATACAAAACTTAGCTGAGTGTTGTGACACACGGCTCTAGTCCCAGCTACTCAGGAGGCTGAGGTGGGAGGATCGCTTGAGCCCAGGAGGTCAAGGCTGCAGTGAGGCAAGATTGTGCCACTGCACTCCAGCCTGGATGACAGAGCAAGGCCCTGTCAAAAGAAAAAGAAAAGGAAAGAAAATCCATAAATGCCTCTTTCTGGCAACAGCAAGGGTGAACCTTCCGCCATTTTGCCTGTGACTTTGGACAATCTCAGCACGTTGTTCACATTGTTCTCAGCACAGCTCTGGCCAGGGAACCACGGGGTCCAGATACCAAGGTTCAAGTTCAAGGATTCAGTTTGAACACCTGACCCAGAAGGCCTTCTGGCTGTGCTAGGCAAGGATAGGACCCACTCCTTTTGCCATGCTGTGCGTGGTAGCATTATAGACACCTCCCCACCCCATGTAGGATGGGTACTGGTTTATATTCATTTATATAGTCAGCTCTCCACTTCAGTATAAACTTCTGAGGACAAATGGGACTTAATAAAGGCTTACAAAGTTAATAAGCATGATTTGGAAAGCCAGAGTCAAGCAGAAAGAGAATGCCACTTCGGAATTTTATTTCCTCAAGGAAGTCTTTGATTGAGATTTACATTAGTGTGAGAATAATAAAAAAGAAAAAATTAGCATGGTAAAAGTACAATATATTTAACCTAATGTGATTTTATCCTAGATATAAGAGAATGCTGGGCAAAAGGAAAAATAGCCCACTTAAGGTGAACAAAGTGAGCAAACAACCTACTGTTTCCCTAAAACAGGTAGGCAGAGAATAGAAAGTAAGAAAAAAAATAGGTAAATGAAATCTTTGGTTGGAGAAGCTGATGTATCTGGATGATAAAAACATGTTATATGAAAGAAACAGAGAGACAGGAAGAATGAATGAAGAGTGGGAAGGAGAGAGAGAGGAGGCCAGT
Source organism: Chlorocebus sabaeus (assembly GCF_047675955.1). Classification (NCBI taxonomy): domain Eukaryota; kingdom Metazoa; phylum Chordata; class Mammalia; order Primates; family Cercopithecidae; genus Chlorocebus; species Chlorocebus sabaeus. The sequence continues at coordinate 9,653,768 of NC_132926.1, read as the reverse complement.
GTAGGGGGACAGCATGAGTGAGGGGGAGAAAGGTGGAAAGAGTGCAGAAAGGTAGGGGACCAGACTCTGCAGGGCCTCTCAGGCCATCAAAAGGATGGGGAGCTTCTCCCCTGAGTGAAGCAGGAACCCTGGGCACAGTGGGCAGAGCAAGGACAGGATGGACGTGTGTGGTACCGGGACAGTAGGACACACTTCATTTGGGAAGTTGAGGAGGAGATGGGTTCACAGGAAAGTCCTCAGCACAGTGACACACAGTAAGCACCAAGCCCACCACTTATATCATGAGCCCTATTCTATCCCCCAATACCTGCAGGCCTAGAGAGTTAAAACGCCTGCTCAAGGTCACAGCCACAGAGACACACAGCCCCAGAGACATTTGTCCAGAGGACCGTGGGGATCCGGGCTGAGCGAGCGGGAAGTCCAGAGGGAGATTGGCTGCTGGGCAGGAAAGGGCAGAGTGCATGGTGACCGTGCCACCATTGGCCTCTAAATCTGTTCCTTACCTAGGGGGTGGGGGAGTAGCAGTGACACCTCCTACATGAGTCATTTAGGTGGTGCACACACACACACAAAGAAACAAACACACAGAGAACACACAGACATACACAGAGACATACAGAGACATGCATACAAACACACACACAGAGACATACAGAGACACGCATACATACAAACACACACAGACACACACAGATACACAGAGAGACATCTAGAGACACACAGATATCCAAAGAGACCTCTAGAGACACACAGACATACAGAGACACACACATACATACACAGAGATACACAGTTATACAGACACACAGAAAGGCATACAGAGACACACACAGACACACAGACACACACATTCATACACACAGAAACACACATGTAAACACACATAATACATGAGTAAACTGAACTGCCCAATTGTCAGAATAACAAATTCCAGAATGAGCTAAGTGTTGATGAAATTCTTCCTGTAGAAATGAACAGAAGGGGATGACACCAGGGTTAACCCACTCAGTGATGACCTGGGTAAGGTCTTCCTAAGACAAGCTGTCACAATCTTCCCACGGAGAAAGAGAGAGACTATGCCGTTATGATTAAAATAAAGGGATATTTCCTTGACTTCTCTCCCCCCATTTTCCCAGGCAGAAAGCAGCACAGTGAGATTCAGATGCAAGGACACATTAGTTTTCACCTCACACGCCTCGTGGAGGGCCGGCTCCGACCCTGGCGGCCAGGAGAAGCCCAGAGCAATACTCCAGCCCAGGCTCCTCACCTAGGACCTTTCATGATTCCTGCCACCTGGGTCCCACCTCCAGACTTCTGATGTCACTCACCTGCAGGAGGCCTGGGCATGGGGACTGTAAACATCTTCACAAGGATCCCAATGTACAGTCTCAGGGCTGCAAACTACTGACTTAAAGGGTTATCTTTCATGCCCAGCATACATTATGGAGTGAAAATAGCAAGTCAAGGAATCTGCACGGTGGTTGGCAAATAGTAGGTGCTCAGCATATGTTCACTGGAGGGTTGAAGTATCAGCATGGATTCCTTCCTGTTATTAGACTTGCACTTTTCCATGCTTATGCTTTCTAGCTTTGGCATTCTTTACTCCAAGCTTGTATGCTTTTTTTTTTTTTTTTTTTTTTTTTGAGACAGAGTTTCACGTTTATTGTCTAGGCTGGAGTGTAGCCTGGACGCCGCAGGCTCACTGCAACCTCCGCCTCCTGAGTTCAAGCAATTCTCCTGCCTCAGCCTCCCGAGTAGCTGGGATTACAGGCATGCACCACTATGCCCCCCTAATTTCGTATTTGTAGTAGAGACGGGGTTTCTCCACGTTGGTCAGGCTGGTCTCGAACACCCGACCTCAGGTGATCTGCCCACCTCGGCCTCCCGAAGTGCTGGGATTACAGGCATGAGCCACCACTCCCGGCCACTTGTCTGCTTTTTAAAATCAATGATAATGGAGAGGATTTGCCAGCTGTTCAAGGACCCCCAGGTCAGTTTCTTTTGCTTCCTTTTTCTTTCCCTATTCAAGGGACAGGAAATGCTCATAAATAGCCATGGAAAGGAAACACCTCAGTGGGGGCTGAATCTGTGAGCTGAAGCCCACAGGGCTGAGCTGCTGAGCCCTCCAAAACCCCTTCAAGAGTCCCTAAGCAGCCTGGATCCCGCAGTGGGTTGTGGTAACAGAAAAGCTGGGGAGGCCCTGGGGGCTGGTGGCACTGGTGGGGGTTGGGGGTTGGGGGTTGGGGGTGGGGGGTGGTCCTGGGTTCCTGAGTCAGCTAGTCTTGGCACTCCACTACATCAAGGTCATGGAGACAAGTCATTCTAGTGAGCTCACACTGACACAGCCACCAGGCCCCGCCTCTGGGTGTTTCAGAGAAAACTCCAGGCAGCGGGTACAGAGAACGCTCCAAGGGCTGTTATCTAGGGTAAAAAAGACATGTGGCGCTCTGTGAGGGCCAGATCAGGGTCCTTGGGCTGCTGATAGGGACACCAAGGCCAGGCTCAGGGTCCCTCGGTGCTGGTCCTAAGCCACACAAGCTCCTGAATTTTAGGACTCTGAAATTCCTGGCATCCTGAGGCTCGGCTCCCCTCCCACACCGTCCTGGGACTCTGCCTCGGGCTCTCCTGGCTAGACACAGAGCAGGAGCCAGGTAACTCTACAGCCTAAGGAAGACCCCCTGGAAACCTGAAGCATGGGAAAGCAGTGGGAAATCCCCACTCCAGCCCTAAGCCTGTTGTAGCAGGGTCCCAGCAACTGCTTCCCCAACCAGAAGCGTAGCACCTGCCAGGCCAGGAACTTAGAGAAATGAAGGCCTCCCCCAATCCCGGGAGGCAGTACTATTATTTCTCCTGTTTGTGGACAAGAACCAGGCCAGGAATTTAGAGAAATGAAGGCCTCCCCCAATCCCGGGAGGCAATACTATTATTTCTCCTGTTTGTGGACAAGAACCATGGGGCTGAGCCATTTGGTCACATGACCAGGGCCCTCCCTGCCAAAGGGGCAGAGCCAAGTCCCCTGACCCCGACGTGCAGGCCTCACAGTGCTTTCAGAGCGCCTGAATGGTGGAGGGGGCGGAGGGCTTTCTTCCCAGCCCTGGTCATCTCGCCCCAGGCCTCAGCCTTAGGCATCTACCCAGGAAGGCCAGGAGAGGCAGGCCTGGAGAAGAATCTGGAAGGAGGAGGTCCAACATGGGGCATCAAATACTTCATTTGTATGCTGAGCCAAGCTGGGCTGTAGGCCAGGGGCCCCTCGAGGGCAAGCCTCTGGGCCAGGAGCCAGGCTGACCTCTGCCCACTGAGGCCAGGATGAGTATGTCCTTTTCTGCCTCCCTCTTTCTTAGAAGTACTCTCAGCCCAGTACTTCCTGAGATTTCTGCTGCAGTGCCAAGCAGCCTGCTTAACCCCTCACCTCCCACTCCTTCTGAGGAGACTCAGAACCCAGAGGGAAGGGTCACAGGTGTACAGATGCCCAGGGGTTCCAGCGAAAGAAAGCATGCATCTGGGACCCTGGAGGGCTCTATTTCAGCTTCACCTCTTAGCCTATGCCTTAGATGAGCCACTTCACCCTTCAGAGCCTCCGTTTCTTCAGCTGTCACGTGGAGTTGGCAGTGACAGCAGCCTGGTAGAGCGTGCTTGCAGCTGGAACAAACACAGACCTAGATGGGGCACCAAGCACCTTCTCTGGGCCAGGCACTGGTATTACTGATTGACGTGCATGTCCTATGCATTCCTTGCAGTCACCCAGTGAGGTGGAAATGAATATTTCTGTCATTTTTATTTTCATGGGACTAAAGCACAAAGAGGGAAGGTAACCGTGCAAGGTCACGCGGCTGGCAGGTGGTAGAGCTGGGGGTAGTTGAGTAGAGACAAAAAGAAGTCTCATTGGCCTCTGATTAGTATTCTCAGCACTTTAGGGGCTTCTGGTAGACTGTGGCTCACACAGGGGTCAGGCCTGGCCCATTCACCGTGCATCCTAGCACCAGCATCTAGCAGGATGCCTGGTGCAGAGTCGGTACTCTGAATGGCAAGAGAGCAACATAGGAAGGAAATTCCCTGGGCTCTGGAGTGAGGACTCCCCTCCGTCCCCCCATCCCCACTGTTTGCCAGCTCTCTCACTTCTCCACTCTGTTACTGCCTGATTGCTTCTGCCTCTTGGAACCTCTGTCTCCTCATCTGTAAAATACAATCATAATAATAGTACCACACAGGGGATTGTGAGGATTCCAGGGCAAGAGGCGCGTATAAAGTCCCCTTATACCGGCAACGCTTAATAAATGGTACCCGCCATTATTAATTGGAAATGGGGAAGTGTCTGCAAAGGGACTTTGAAGAGCAGACCCAGTGTCTTCGGATATGTTTTGCTGCCATTGAACTTCCTAAGTTCACAGACAGAAGGAGAACTTTCCTAGGTCCGGATGAAGGTGTGAGGGCCTCAGCTCAGAGGAGGGACTCATAGGGATATTTGATGTCACCTTGTGAGCCAGCGTGTGATGGGGCCAACCAAGGATCCGAGACACGGCCTGAGACTCGGGCGGGGCCAGCCTGGGAGCAGGCTGCCTGCTCTGGCCCAGAAGAACCCGCTGAGGGCTGCCCGCTGGATTCTCAGACCAGAGCCCAAGGCTGATGCCAGCCAGGTCGGGGGCCTCAGGCAGGTCCTAGCCCACTGCCGTGGCCCACTCAAAGAACCTGCCAGGACCACCCCCACCCACACCTAGCTTCTTCATCCTGATAGGGAAAAGCAAGGCCCGGTGAGGGGCAGGGACTGGCCTAGGTGCCCAGCAGGCACTCAGCAGGGACCAGGATGCCTGGCTCTTGACCCCAGCCATGCCCCTCACCTGGCTGGGCACTCCAACTGAGGCTACCCTGCCCACTTCCAGTGCCCAACAGGGCACAGACTGTGGACAGGTTGATTTCTGCCCCATGATTGCCAGCACGAAGCTGATCTTCCCTAGTTCAGGCCCTGGCATGCAGTACTGCTTGGAAATACCTGCTGCGCAAGCGAGACCCTACTTGGCGCTGGGCGCAGGGGGCAGGACCCTTGGAGCCTCACAGGGCTGCCCTCAAGGAAAGCTTGAGGTCACAGAGCTGGAAACCATGTGAATCAGTGAGGAGGGTGACACAGGCATGATTTATTAGGGTAGCAGGCTTATGTGGAGGGTCATGGGCTTTGGGTCACACTGTCCAGGTTTAAATCCCAGCTCTACCAGGGACCAAATGCGGGGCCTTGGGAAAGTGCCTTAGCCTCTCTGTACTTCAGTTTGCTGGGTCCTGGAGTGCTGACCCCATAGGGTTGCCATGAGGATTAGTGAGATGTATGCACTTGGCATGGCCCAGAGTACGGTCAGCACTCATCCAATGGTGGCCATTGTTGCCCTCCACCATCATTGGCTCCAAGCCATGCACGTGCCTGTATATGCATGTGCGGTCCCAGAGAGCCACACTGCTTCCAAAGAGGAGCTGTTACCTCAACTCACTGGGGCAGAACTTTCTGAAGGGCATCAGCTCTTCCCTGCTACTGCTGTTTTTTTAATTTTTATTTATTTATTTATTAGACAGGGCCTTGCTCTTGTCACCAAGGCTGGAGTGCAGTAGCAATCCTAGTTCACTCCATCCTTAAACTTCTGGGCTCAAACAGTCCTCCCACCTCAGCCTCCCAAGTAGCTGGGACTACAGATATTCACCACCATGCCTGGCTAATTTTTTTGGTTTTTTGGTCTTTTGCAGAGACAGGGTCTCACTATGTTGCCCAGGATGGTCCTGGCCTCAAGCAATCCTCCCACCTTGGGCTCCCAAAGTGCTGGGATTACAGGCATAAGTCATTGCATTTGGCCTCTGCTGCTACAGTTAATTCCCTCTGGATCTTTCCAGATGACTTCAGTCCTTCTGAAGCCCCTTCATTCCTGTCCTGGGCTGTCACGCAGCAATTCCTGGGGGTGGGGGCACTGAGGCCCATGAGCCTCCTTACTCTAAATGGTCCCTGTCTGCTGAGTGAAGTGGGGTCAGCCAAGAGCCCTGGGCGGTGGAGCAGGGCTTCCATCCTGGCTCTGCCTGTAGTTTGCGGCAGCCTCGGGCGGGGCATCTCTCCCCTCGGGGCCTCCACATTCTCGTGGTAAGGTAGGGGATGATCTAAAATAAGATTGTGATCTCCACTGCCTCTTTGATGGCACAGACTCCGTTATTCTATTTTTGTGTCTTCCGTTAATAGCATCGTTATCCTCAACAGTAACGAGCATTTATTGAACACCTGTTACATGGTGGAGACTGAACTTGGTGGTTTGCATCACGGTAGCTATCAGTTACTGTATGCTTGGATCCACCAGCCATGAGCGCGTGGCACGAGCGTCTTACTTAATCATTACAACTCCCTTCTGGGGAGGAATTATGATCATCCCTGCCATAAGGATGAGCAAAGCAGGTTCCACATGATGAGATGCCCTCATTCTGCCAATTTGGACGTAATCACCGAACCATGCCCAAATCCCACTGCTCTGTGAGGGAGGAATTTTCATCTCCCATTTACTGATTAAAGAAAAACCAAAACCCGCTGCCTAGATAGGGGAAGTGACTCAGCCCACATCCCACTGTTTGAGATGATGGCCTCTGAGGACATTCTGCCTTTACTCTCTATCTTCTTTGATGCCAGTGGTCTCAGCTGAGGCTTCAAAGAAATGTGCCTGGGCTTTGTGACTCCCAGTTCCTCCTCAGAATTCCTGTTCAGTTACTCTGGGCCTACAGTGAACTCCAGGTAACTAAGGGTCTAGCCTTTGGCCAGAGGTCTGACCTCCAGATAAACTTGAGCTCCAGGGAAGAAAGGCACAGATATTGGAAGGCCACACACTCTCCACTGCTCCTTCCTCCCTGAAACCCAAGCAGGGGCTTCATCCCACCTGGGCCACCTGCTCTGTGCTGCACCCACATTATCTTCTTTGTGGCCTGTGACAATTTGCTGGCTCGGGATGAAGATCTTCGTTTTGCAGATGAGGAAATTGAGGTTGAATGGTTTATCTAAGCAGGGAATCACTGAGTGGTGCCCCAGGCAGATAATATTATCAAGGACGCCTTTTAAAATTCCAGCAGACTGGAGAGGGTGGTTGGTTTTCCAGTTTTGGGTAAGGAATTTGGACTTCAGCCTGCAGGCCCTGCCTTCAGCCAGGCAGAGGAAAAGGTCACGTGAGAGATGCGTGGTTCAAAGGTCCACGTGAGAGATCACTGGTTCAAAGGCCCCTCATGGAGAAGCCTTTTCCTTCCAGCAGCCGCCATGGAAGGCCAACTTACTTGCTCTTTTCAGGCCTCTGTTATCTATCACCTTTTACCCCCAAGAGCAAAGAAAAGAGGAAGCTGCTGTTTGCTTTCCGAAGGCCCAGGCAAAGTGAAAATAGGAGCACCGAAGAGAAAGATGGTGACTCATTCCCTGACGGAGGGACCAGGCCAGCTACAGCAGAGGGGCCTTGGGAAGACCTGGGCTTTTGTTCCTTTTGGGACCAAAATGAATCACTGATCTCATTAAGTCACACCGGCCAGTCCCCAACTTTCCCGGGTAGAACCACTGCAAGCATCACATCTTAGGTGAGGCCCCATCTATGGGCACGAACAGGAGCAAAAAGGCTGAGCTTCTTCTCACCCAAGAGGCCAGATAAGACCTGTTCTCCTTGGAGAAGTGGTAACTGGACCCAGAAGAGGGAGGTCAGGCACGATGTCTCAAACAAGGCCAGTCAGCAAGGTGGTAGCCCCCTACTTGGGCACGCTAGTGCTTTGGGACGCCTTACAACACGCCCACTCATTTGCCCATGGATTCAGACAGGTAGTCAGCAAACATTGACAGGACATCTAGCTGGTGTCAGGTGTTCTACACGCCATCTCTTCTCCAGACCCTGCATAAGAGGAAGAGGAGCCTCATTTCACAGACAAGAAAACAAAGGTGACTGGGTGCAGTGGCTCACCCCTGTAATCCCAGCACTTTGGAAGGTCAAGGCGGGCTGATCATCTGAGGTTAGGAGTTCGAGACCAGCCTCGCCAACATGGTGAAACCCCGTCTCTACTAAAAATACGAAATTAGCAAAGTGTGGTGGCAGGCACCCGTAATGCCAGCTACTTGGAAGGCCGAGGCAGGAGAATTGCTTGAACCCAGGAAGTGGAGGTTGCAGTGAGCCGGGATCACACCACTGCACTCCAGCCTGGCAACAGAGTGAGACTCCGTCTCAAAAAAAAAGAAAAAAGAAAACCAAGGGACTGGCCTGGCTCACACAGCCAGGAATCCATCCCAGAGTGGCTGACCCCGAACCTTTGTTCTTTTGATGCTTTCTCTACAGAGACCTACTCTTCATCGGCAGGCACTGAAGGCACATTTCACACAGCGTCGTCTGCGTTGGTCTAGGAGAGCCTAGAAAGCCAGAGATTTTTCTCGACAAAGCAGCCTGGGTTATTTCAGAGGAGGAACCTGCTGCATGGAGAAGCAGAAACTTGGGCCCATCCTCCAAGGCCTCAGCATTCCAGAGGCCAGATGTGTGAGCCTGACGTCACCCACCAAGTTGTGGCCCCATTCCAGGCTGCGCGCCGATGGATTGCGACCCCCGTTCCTCCATGCTCTCTCCTCCTCCCTTTCCTCAGCGTGAAAGAGACCGACTGGTGCTGGCAGCCATTCCCCAGCATCTGGCGGAACATTCTGCCCCATAGTTGAGCTCTTCTCACTCCCCAGCTTCCCCTAGGGATGGCTGGTGACTCATATTTCCATTTTCAATGTGGGGCCAGGAGCCTGATCTTTCCATGGCCACCAGGACTGGCTATATAGCGTCGGAATCAAAGACATGAGCTGTGACATCGGATGGGTCTGAGTTCAAATCCTTCTCTATTGCTTGTTGGCTGTGTAATTTTAGGCAACTAACTCACCCTCTCTGAGCCTCTGTTTCCCCATTTGGAAATGCAGACCACAATGATCCACTCTGATGTCTTCCTTCTTGCAAAAGTCCCTTCCCTTTTGCCTGAAGCTCTGAAAAATGAACCGTTCCCTCTATCAGCTTTCTCTTTTAAATATTTAGCTTTCATAAGCTAAGGAAAGAGAAAGCTGATATTAGATTTTTTTGAAATGCAGCAGTAATATTTATATGCCATTTAATATGTGTGAAGGATCTATTATCAGGTATTATTATTCACCCCATTTTATAGGTGAGGAAACTGAGGCCCAGAGAGGTAAAGTAGCTTGCCCGAACCAGTAAGTGGCACAGCTGAGATTCACAGCCGGGCTGTCTGGCTTCAGAGTCCATACTCTTAACCCCGATACAGAGAAATGCAAGCAAGACGAAATGGGGAAGGCCATGGCACAGTGCTGGGCCCACAGTGAACTCCAAGTAAGTGTTTGCTGCTAGTACTATTACTGCTATTACTATTACTTCACCAGCGTTTCTGAGTCTCTCCTTGCACACGAGAAGAAGCAGGACAGGGATCCCTGCCCTTCTGGCCAAATCCAGCAGTCCAGATGCTCTTGAGTTAAAGAGGGCCAGTTGCTCACCCCAAATGTGGGGGTCCCTTGTATGCCAGTGGAATGTTCTTGTCATGTGGCCTGCCAAAGGGGGATGCTCTCCCTTGTCCTTAGGGTGGAAACAGGAGAGGAAGTGCTGGGTGAATATTGCCGCCCCACAGATGTCAGCAGATTGTCAGGTGACCCTCCAGCCCAGGCAGCTCGGCTCCAAGAGGCCGGGTTTCACCACTGGGCTCTCTGCTTCCCCGAGAGACCACTCCTGTCAAAAGGTGAAGCTTGCGATTTGGGCCCCCAAACCAAAAAGCCAATGAGATGCTGGTAACAGAAGCCCTCCCAGAGACAAAGCATCCCTTCAAGGTTCCAAGTGAAAGGCTGGGCACAGGAGTATCAGGAAAAGACAAAAAGAAAGCAGGGCTAACAATATGGATGACAAACAAGACAGAATTTGAGGAGAAAAGCATGAAATTGAGGGACAAGGGGACCTCTTTGTCTCCATGTGCCACCTCCAACTGGTCTCTTGAAGGGGTGGCCTGCCCCTCCACACCTGTGGGCGTTTCTCGTTAGGTGGAACAAGAGACTTGAGAAAAGAAATGAGACACAGAGACAAAGTATAGAGAAAGAAAAAGTGGGCCCAGGGGACCGGCGCTCACCATACAGAGGACCCACGCCAGCACCGATCTCTGAGTTCCCTTAGTATTTATTGATAATTATCTTTACCATCTTAAAGAAAAGGAAGTGGCAGGATAATAGGATCATTATAGGGAGAAAGTCAGCAGTAAGACATATGGATAAAGTTCTCTGTGACATGAATAAGTTTAAGGGTTGTGCCTTGATATGCATATGTAAACATCTCCATAAACCTTTTTAGTGCATAAAGAGCAGCATTGCGCTAGAACCAGCAAGCTGCCTTCAGGCACTTGTTTAACAAAGCACACCCTGCACAGCCCAAAATCCTTTAAACCTTGAGTCACCATAGCACATGTCTCTTGCAAGGACAAGGTTGGGGGTAGGGTCACAGATTAATAGCATCTCAAATACAGAACAAAATGGAGTCTCTTATGTCTACTTCTTTCTATATAGACACAGTAACAGTCTGATCTCTCTTTCTTTTCCCCACAGTCTTTCATTTTTATTATCCTTCCTAGACCTGTTCCACCTCATCAAATTCTTCTGTGACCCCTTCATGGCCAAGGCCCGCCCTCTTCATGCCCCACGAGAGATAAGCCAGCCTTCAGGCCTCCCACTGCTGCTTGGTTTCCTTTCTCGGGGACTGCTGGGAGGTTGAGATCCTTTTTTTTTTTTTTTTTTTTTTTTTGAGATGGAGTCTCGCTCTGTCACCCAGGCTGGAGTACAGTGGCGCGATCTCGGCTCACTGCAAGCTCCACCTCCCGGGTTCAAGCAATTCTCCTGCCTCAGACTCCCGAGTAGCTGGAACCACAGGCGTGCAACACCATGCCCGGCTAATTTTTGTATTTTTGGTAGAGACGGGGTTTCACCGTGTTAGCCAGGCTGGACTCGAACTCATGACCTTGTGCTCTGCCTGCCTCAGCCTCCCAAAGTGCTGGAATTATAGGCGTGAGCCACCGTGCCCAGATGAGGTTGAGATCTTTACTGCTTGGTCTTCTTTGACCAGACAGGGCCATTGTCCCCTCTCTCCCCCTGTTTCCGAGGTTCTAACTCTGCCTATTCTCAGGGCACTAGGGAGCTTGCCTCCCCGAAAGAGTGAGAGCGAGGGTGGACACCCAAAGGCCCTCTGCCTGGCTGCTTGCTCACACAGCTGTCTCCAGCACTGGTCTTTGAGTGTAGGGCCTGGCCCACAGTAGATATCCATAAATGCGTGTTGCATAAACTCAGTTGAACCCTTAGTCTATACAATTTTGTTACTTTAACTTGAAAAAAGTGATGAGGACGTCTTATCTGACAGTATTCATCCTAAGCGATAGAGATCATTCTAGAAAACTTCCTACCGAATGTTTTCGGCTAGAAAATAAGCTCACTGGAAGCCCCCAAGCCCGTGCCTGTCCCTTACTTCCTTCATTCAACGAGCATTGATCAAGATTGCTACCAAGCTGTTGATGTTGTAAGAAATGCAAAACTGTGTAAGGCTTCAAGCTGCTACCACTATAGAAAGGACAGGAAGTCCTCCAGCCATGGGTCGATGCCTATGGAACATCAGCTATTTGCTCCCAGATATCGATTACATACAGTGCAACAGGAAACAGAACACTTCGTGGAGCTCACACTCTCCAGTGGGGGGTGACCGAAGTCAAAACCATAATCACCCCAAGCCCCAGTCTCCTCAAATTCTGTCTTGTCTGTCATCCATATTGCAAGCGCAATCACCCCACGCCCCAGTCACAGTGCCAGGCACCCCATGCAAACAGCCGCCTTTCAAGACACTCTCTTCAGAGTCAGGTTCCGCTGGCTGGCACCTCAGCTGCATCACTTACTTTGTGTGACCTTGAGCAAAAGGTATAAACTCCCTGAGGCTTAGTTTCATTTTCTGGAAAATGTAAATAATACTCACTTTCTTCTGGGGTCATGATAAAAACGAAAAGCAATGACCCAAATAGCTGGCGTATCATTATTATTATTATCATCATCATTATGATAATGATCATGATAATATAATACCAGATGAATGGCACAGAAATGGGGGAGGGAGGGAAAACTTCTTCCTGGAGAGAGGGTGGTATGAGGATAATTTTCGGGAGAAGGTGGGTGTTGGTGCTGAGCCCTAAAGGAGGGGTTGGATTTCTATACAAGGAAGTGGCAAAGAGTGAATCAGTTCAAAAGTAGAAAAATGAATGATTCAGAAGGTCATTAAAATAAAACAAATAAAGAATCTAAACCAAATGACTGGGTTCCTTAAAAATAGGACATTGCATTGCCGAACTATGAAGCATTAGTCAGGCGGAGGAGGTCGTTACTGGGAAATTTCCCCCAGTTCAGCATTATTGAGAAGTTGTGGGTTCCTGAAGCTTTCAGTGGGAGTTGTGCAATCCAGAGGGGTTAAGGTAACACAAACCTTGGTCCAGCGAGTGAAAGGGAAGTGTTTAAGTTGGGTCAATATTAGAAAAAAGCTCCTTGAAAAGCAGAGTGGTCTCCAGGGAAAGTGGTTAAGCGTGTTGGAGGAGTCTGGGGCGGAGCCATGACAGAGAACATCTGGAAGGCAGGGACAGCACAGCCCCGGGTCTGCGTCTAACCCATTCATTCTCCCGGCAGTGTCTTGCAGTCTCGCCTTGCTTCTTTGCGCGCTCTCCTGCAACAGGCACACTCCACCTTCCCTGTCCAACTGGTGGAGCTTGGTAGATGGGGCTCAAACCCCAGCTCTGCCACTCACTTGCTGTGTGATGCTGGGCAAGTCGCCTCACCTCTCTGTGCCTTCATTTTCCATCCGTAAGAAGGCAGATCATAATATCCACATCACAGGATTCTGGTGAGAAATAAACGAAGCATGCCTGACACATATAGCTCAGAAAATGTTAGTTCCAGCACCTTCTCCCATTCTCCTCTTTGTCCTGGCCTCATCCTCTCCTTTACCTCTTCTGATGAATTGTTGCTGGAAGTGACCATGGATTCTATAGGCAACTAATTGAACACCTCCGGTCTGGTGTCCTGCCAGAAAGTCATTGATTCATCTGTGTCATTCGACTTACATTACAAATAGCTATAACATGATGATGAGCATTGTTCTTAGAATTAAAACAAAAATCTGATACGCAGACAAATGGACGAGGGGCATACGAGAGATGGAGAGGAAGTGGCCAGGGACTGGGAAGGGAGAAGCCAACATCTGCAGTGCCCCTGTTGTGTGCTGGGCGTGGAGAAGGACCCCCAGGATCAGGAGGAGAATGGGGCCCCGCCTGGGCTTTGGAGGTGCCACAGCGCAGTGAGAGACAGATGCGCAAGCCCAAAGGTTGGGGGACCCAGGACAGACTATGGTTTTACTGTCTTGGGTGAGCTGGGGAAGGCTTTTGAGAGGAGGTGATAGAGGAGCTGGGTGCCGAAGGGTGAGTATTTACCAGGAAGGGCATTTTAAACAAGAACGACCCGGGTGAAGGCCCAGTGGTGTCAAAGAACAGAGTATTTGGGAAACAGTTGGGTGTCTGTTTAGAGTAAGTGAAATCAAGCCTTTTCATTTAGCATAGGACCAGACACCGAGAAAGTGCTCAGTTAAGTGATTGAGCATTGGTCTGACAGGTTGCTATTGTTAGATGGTCCATCAATTTGCCCCCAGCTCTAAGCCCATATTCCTGTGACAGCCTCATCATCTTCCAGGATGAGGGCAGCCTCAGGGTCACAGGGAGGAGAGAAGTGAGCTCCAAACAGAGAGAGGCAGTGGAGTGGGACAGGCCAGCGCTTGTTTCCTGCTTCTCAGGGGCCTGCGCAACCTCTTTCCTGCCTGGGGCTGAATGTTCTGTTCCCTTCCCCAGACAGAACCTGAAGGTTGAGCCAGCCCACTGACCCGGGTTCAGCTAACGGGAAAGTGGGCTGCACTGGGCCCCAAGTCATCAGCTCACCCTGATGAGCCGGGCCCTGGAGATTCCGCCAGCCCCAGGCAGCATTTAGAGAAGTACCGAGTCATCAGCAACATGCGGTCACTGCCTGCCAGGACTGCGCAGGGCGAGTGGGGAAATAGGCAGATTGCGGCACTGAGCGGTGGGAACCAAGCGCCGGGGTACTGGAGCGCTCTCCCTGGGTTTGTTTCCAGAAGATGGTTATGTAATTGGCCCACTCATGCCTTCAACAAGCATGTATTGAGTGCCGACTGGGTGCCAGGCACTGTTTCTAGGCTCTGGAAATATAGCTGGGACAGATACGGAGACCTTGCCTCAGGAAGGTGACATTCTGGTGGACCAATGCATGTGAACACTGTCCTCCTGCATTCAGTGTTTACTGTAAGCCAAGCTCTGTCCCAAGCACTGTGCTGGTGATATCTCATTTCACCCTCTCTGTCCCTGTAGGAGGCAATCCTTATTATTATCCTGTTTTATGGAACACACTCTCCTGCCTTAAGAACCCACCAGCAAGAACCCCCTTCCCCACATCTTCCCATGGTCCTTCTCATCCTTCAGGTCAAATTACTTCTCAAAAGGCAGTGAGGTGCCAGCACAGTGGCTCACACCTATAATCCCAGCACTTTGGGAGGTCGAGGTGAGTGGAACACTTGAGATCAGGAGTTCAAAACCAGCCTGGCCAACATGGTGAGACTCCCTCTCTACTAAAAATAAAATGTAAAAAATTTAGCCAGGCGTGGTGGCACACACCTGTAATCCCAGCTATTTGGAAGGTTGAGCCGGAGAATCACTTGAACCCGGGAGGCAGAGGTTGCAGTGAGCCAAGATCATGCCACTGAGCTTCAGCCTGGGTGACAGAGCGAGACTCCATCTCAAAAAAAAAAAAAAAAAAAAAGAGGCAGTGAGGTAAGGTGGGGCACAAACGGTGACACCTCGCCTTACTCTCAGCTCTTGGTGATCTAATGGATCAGGAACGGAATGAGGGGCCTGGCATCTTCTGATAACAGTCAGGCCCCACCCACCCAAAGCACTCTCCTGAACTCACTGGAACTTAGAACTTTCAAATGCTGTCAGAGCCTTGTAATCATGCCTTTTCCAACATTCCTTAATCATCATTACTCTGGGTTCAGGCATTTAATTGCTCATCAGTTTCTTCATACTTTCATAAATGGAGAATTTCTTCATTCTTTCAGGGCAAGTGCAGGCTTTGATCAAATTGTGCCGTAGGTGAGTCCTCCCCACCCCACCGACTCTACCCCTGCCCCATAGCTAATATTCTGCCATGTGCCTTCACTCACTCACATGAGCCCTGCTGTGCACCAGGAACTTGGGTCAGGAGCCCCAAGGGAGGCAGAGGAAGAAGCAGCCACCATGATCCGGGGCAGAGGGAATTGGTGAGCCCAGGGGTTGTGTCACCCTACAGGGCTAAGAAAAACATTGCCTGCCATCAGCTACACCTGAAAGGCTAATAGAAGTTATCCAGATTCAGGGCTGTCTGGGCAGAGAGGAGTGAAAGGACATGTGGCCTTTGGGGAACCTGGACATAGCCAGGGGATGCACCACAACATGTAGGAGGTAAAGGGACCCAGGCAGCCAAAGGGCCAGTGAAGAGATGAGGGTGGCCAAAAGGGCAAACTCGTGGAAGGTCTTCAGAGTGGGATTAAGAATTTAACTTATTCATTCAAGAATGAATTCAAGTTGTTGAGCCATATTTCTGCCCTAGGAAATATTCTAGACCTCAGAGACTTGACTACGAAGAAGGCAAGGCCCCCGCCCTCAGGGGAGTCTACCTGGTAGTGGGAGAGTTGGAGCCAGATTGCACCTGCTCACAAGAACAGGTTGTTTTAGATTTTCAGGAATTTGGATAGCCATGTGACGTCACATTGGTAGCCTGAAATTGGCCACAGTGGGTATGTTTGCACCACAGAAACTGGCAGACGCTGTAAGGCAGCCTCCCCGCTACCCACAACCTTCCTGCACCCAAAAGCTGATTGTTAAACATTTGCCAGGATACCACTAGGAGAAACAGACAATAAACAAGTAGGCAGATAGCAAATGTAGTAACAATAGATTGTACATAAGGGAAAAACTCAGCAGGTCCTTATGGTACAGAGGGACTGATGGGATGGGGGTAACCAGGGAAGACTTCCAGGAAGTGAAGTCACCTGAGGCTAATATCTAGATCATGAGGAGTAAGGAATCAGACTTTTATTTTGTTTTTTGTTTGTTTTGTGTTTTTGTGTAGACACAGGGTCTCATTTTGTTGCCCAGGCTAGTATCAAACTCCTGGGCTCAAGCAATCCTCCCACCCCAGCCTCCCAAAGTGTTGGGATTACAAGCGTGAGCCACCATGTCCAGCTAGAATCAGGCTTTTGAAGAATTGGGACAGTGTTATAGACTGAATTGTTACCCCCTCAAAATTCATATGTGGAAGCCCTAACTCCCAGTACTTCAGCATGTGAATGTATTTGGAGATAAGGCCTTTAAAGAGGCAGTTAAGTTAGAACGAATTGTTACAGTGGGCCCTAATCCAATGACTGGTGTCCTCATAAGAAGAGATTAGGACAGACCCCAAGGATGCGTGAGCACAAAGAAAAGACTCTAAGAGGACGCAGTGAGAAAATGGTTATCTGCAAGCCAAGGAGAGACCAAACCTACTGGCACCTTGATCTTGGACTTCCAGCCTCCAGAACTGTGAGGAATAAGCTTTTGTTGTTTCACTATCACACACTATCCAGTGTATGGGGTTTTGTTATTTGTTATGGCAACCTTAGAAAGCTAATAGAGACATATTCCAGGTAGATGGTACAGCAAGTGTCAGCAGCCTGGGGATATGGAAGGAGGCCAGTGCACCTGGAGCACTGTTGGGAAGAGGGGCCTTGATAAAGCACCTTTTCAAAAAAATGTTTTGTGGCGACAGGATCTTGCTTGGTTGCCCAGGCTTGACTCAAACTCCCGGGCTCAAGCAATCCTCCCACCTCAGCCTCCCAAGTAGCTGGGACTACAGCCACACACCACTGTGCCTGGCTGGAGTACCTGGTTTTCATTTAAGTGAGTTGGTGACCCATTTGGAGAGATTTTATTTTTAAATTCATTTGTGACCTATTAAGATGACTTTTTTGTGATCTTTCTAATATTTTCATTAAAAACTTTTCATTGGTATTAATATATAATTGTACATATTTATGGGGTACACGTGATATTTCAATACATGCAGACAACGTGTAATGATTAAATCAGGGTAACTGGCATATCCATCATCTCAAACGGTTATTATTTCTTTGTACTGGGAATTTTCAAAATCCTCTCTTCTAGCTGCTTCAAAATAAATAATAAATTACTGTTAATTATAGTCACCCTGCTGTGCCATAGAACATCAGAACTTACTTCTTCTATCTAACCATTTGTACCCATTAACCTGCCCCTCCTTACCCGCTTCTCTTCCTAGCCTCTGGTAACCACTATTCTACTCTCCACGTCTATGGAATCAGCTTTATTAGCTCCTGCTTTTGAGTAAGAACACAGAATTTATCCTTCTGCACCTGGCTTATTTCACTTAGCAGGATGTCCTTCATTTGGAGAGTTTTAAGCAGGGAGTAACATATAGAGCTTAACAATAATCATTTCTTCTTCTACCATATTACGTGGGGGATCCAATGAGATGGTGAGCATTCCAACTGTTAACTGCTCTCAATACGATGAAATGTGAGAGAAATTGGGAGAATGGTAATAAGGGAGAACAATCCAACTTAGAACCAGAAGAGTCAGAGGTAGATGGTTGAATGATGGGAAGTTCTTCCTCTGTAACAAGCCAAGAGGCAACACGCCTGCAGAAATCAGCTTCTAGATTCAATTCACTTCAGCAAATATCTAGTGAGCCACTCCTAATGTGCCAGGCTTGTTCTAGGTTCTGGGGATAACTGAGACTTACAAACAGCAGATGGTCCGGGTGCAGTGGCTCACACCTGTAATCCCAGCACTTTGGGGGGCTGAGGCAGGAAGATTGCTTGAGCCCAGGAGTTCAAAACCAGCCTGGGCAATATAACGAGACCCTGTCTCTAAACAAAATACAAAAATTAGCCAGGCGTGGTGGCATGCACCTATAGTCCCAGCTACTCAGGAGACTGAGGTAGGAGGATCGCTTGAGCCTTGGAGGTTCAAGGATGCAAAGAGCTATGATTACAAATTAACCAGGCGTGGTGGCATGCACCTGTAGTCCCAGTTACTCAGGAGACTGAGGTAGGAGATCGCTTGAGCCTTGGAGGTTCAAGGATGCAAAGAGCTATGATTATGACACTGCACTCCAGCCTGGTTGACAGAGTGAAACCCTGACTTAAAAACAAAAAACAAACAAACAAAAAAAAACCTAAAAAACAAAGAACAAAACCAGCAGACAAAAATCTGTCTTGTGGAGCTGGCATTCTGGGCTGAGTGTAGGGGAGCTGGGAGACAGCAAACACGTAAGATATAGGCTATGTCAGGTGAGTGTGGTGGGAAAATAAAGCAGGGGAGCATGGGGGAGGGCGTTTGGGTGGAGAGGGGTTGCCGTTTTCAACATGACAGCCAGGGAAGCCGCCAATGAGAACATGACACTGGAGTGAAGACCCCAAGACGATGTGGGTGCTGCAGGGCCTGTGGGCACCTGCGATATGGGGACCGCTGGAGGGTTGTGAGCAGGAGAGAGACACAATCACTCTGAGTGTTTACCAAGAATAAACTCTCACAGGAAGACAAGGAGACCGGGTGGGAGGTTACTTCAAGAATCCAACAAATGCCTTTTGAAAAGATTGAATGGTTGACCGCAGGCCTGTCCAGCCCAGAAGCCACGTGTGGACATAGAATCTCTTCAGCCTTCAAGAATATGCTTCCTAACACATGCAGCCAACTTTGGAAGGGATATCGTAGATCATCACGGGCTGATGTAGCTGTCCAAGAGACAGCACTGAATTTAAAAACCAGGTTGCAGAACAGCATAATCCACTTTGTGCATGAAAAGTGAGTAGGTGATAGATAATAATAGTAGATAGATAGACAAATAGATAGATAGATAGATGATAGATAATCAGTAGATGGTAGGGAGGAAGGGAGAGAGAGGGAGTGAGAGAGGAAGAAGGAAGGGAAGGAGGGAGGGAGGGAGGGAGGGAGGAAGGAAGGAAGGGAAGGGAACAGAAGGAAGGAAGGAAGGAAAGAAGGAAGATAGGGAGGGAGGAGAAAGGAACAGAAGAAAGGAAGGAAGGGAAGAAGGAAGGGAAAGAAAGGAAGGAAGGAAGGAAGGAAGGAAGGAAGGAAGGAAGGAAGGAAGGAAGGAAGGAAGGAAGGAAGGAAGGCAGGCAGGCAGGCAGGCAGGCTGGCTCGATACCCACTTGGTACTAGCTCCTTCAGCTGCTCTCCTACTGAACTGAGGTCAATCCCACCAAAGTCCATCTCCTTCTAAACCACAAATTCAACCCTATAGCATTGCCAAAAGTGTGGATTTTAAAAAGCATTTTCTTTATTATGAAATATACATATAATGAGTATATATGTTCAGGTCCACCATATTGCCAGAACCCGATGTCTTGGTCACATAGATTTTACTGCTGGTTTCCTCTAGAGATGGAGGAGGGCGTTACACCACACAAGGCCCATCAGGGCTTCTGAAAACTCCACTTAAATGCCCCTTCTCTTTTCCCCAAGCTCCTCTCTCCACTGCATCCCTGGTGCCCCACCCTGAGTTGTCTGTCAAACGCCCCTCCCAGCTCCACCACACTCTTGCCGCCTTGCTTCTTGCTCTTCCAAACAGTCCCAAAGCTAAGAGACTGAGAAATGGGCAAAACAAACAGTGGGTTGAGGGCCAAACTGGATTGCTGTGGTCCTTCAGGACGTCCCTGGGAGCCTGCTCAGACTCACAAAAAACTCTTTACAGGGGTTCCTTGTGGGGAAGGCTCAGGGGCTTTAGCTTACCATTTGCCACACTTTTGAACAATTTCTTCCTTGGAGGTATGTTGGTTTTAGAGAGACAGTAATCATACCCCCACCCTGGCCTGTCACTCTCAGTTTAGGACACAGGGAAACAGAACAAAAGGAGGTCCTCAAGCCCTGCCTACCCCTTCCCTTCCCACCCCGATCCAGCCTCTGGGAAGCTGTGTGGACAGCCCAGCCTGAACTTGCCTTGCCCACACCCTCACCCACAAAGCTGCCCTTTGGTCATCCCTCAGCCCAAGGTCTACTCTTGTTTGGCCAGATGTGGAAAGAGGCCTAGGTACGCCCTGGAAATAGATTTGGGGATATTTGAGCAGGGAATTATGTCCTGGGTGCCCAGAGCATGGGGTATGGAAGGGCAGAACAGAGGGAGGTTAATACTGTGTCCACCCGATGATAAGATTACCAGCATCTTTCTCCTTTCGCCTCTTCTGTATTCTGTATTTTCTATCGAGCAGAACCCTGACGATCTTTGTGTGGTCTCCAAATTGTGCGGCCACATTTGGAGGAATCAAGCTGACTACACAGTGAAGCACAGTGAAGGGGAGGCCTGAGGAATCACGAAGGCCTGTAACGCATTCTGGATTTTGTCACATCTTAGCCGGGTGCCCTGAGCAAGTCCCCTTGGCTGTCTTGAGCCTCAATCTCCTTCTCTGTAAAGCAGGAATAATAATAACCACTGTGAATAATGGTACAGAGATGTTTAAGATGTAGTTACTACTATTTTTTAAATGTCAGTTGATGCCAGGAATATTCTGCCAGCCCTCCAAGGGTGGTTTCAGCAGGCTTATTTCCTGGTCATAATCACTTCCTCCATCCCCGGCTTATGTCATGCTCAGCCCTGACCTCACCACCGGCCCGCCCTGCCCCTCCCATTAGCTGCGTCACCACTGCCTGCCCCCACGTTTAGCCCAGCCCCCAGCCCCGATCTCAGCCTTAGGTGAGCAGTGTCAGCACGCACACTTTCTATTTTACCTCCGGCCGCTCTTTTAACCTTTACCCTTTCCCTGCCCCCTTTCAGACCCTCTTACTCACCTCTGCAGATGACGTGTAAAAGAGCTCAAATCAGTGTGTTACCTTTCCCGGGGTTATTTCCTTTTTAAACTGAGGTTTCATCCCCTGGTGAGAAAGCCAAAGTACCACTGCAAAGAAAGCCAGCCTGGGAGCAAGAGACTTGGATTTAAATCTTGCATCTGTACTTTCTAGTCGTGGGGTCTCTGATGACTTACTTTAGCTCTCTGAACCTCAGGGTCCTCATCTATAAAATGGAAAGAATGTCCAATGCTTTGGGAGGCTGAGGTGGGAGGATCGCTTGAGCCCAGGAGTCCAGGACCAGCCCGGGCAATGTAGCAAGATCCCATCTCTATGAAAAAAACTCCTACAAATTAGCTAGGTATGTTGGTTCCCACCCATAGTCCCAATAGTCCCAGCTACTTGGGAGGCTTGGGCGGCAGGATTGCTTGAGCCCCAGGAGTTTGATGTTACAGTGAGCTATGTGATCACACCAGCCTGGGCAATGTAGCAAGATCTCATCTCTAAAAAAAAAAAAACACACACACACACACATACAAATTAGCTGGGTATGTTAGTTCCCACCCATAGTCCCAGCTGCTTGGGAGGCTGGGGGGGCAGGATTGCCTGAGCCCAGGAGTCCGATGTTATAGTGAGCTATGTGATCACACCAGCCTGGGCAATGTAGCAAGATCGCATCTCTACAAACACACACACACACACACACACACACACACAAATTAGCTGGGTATGTTAGTTCCCATCCACAGTCCCAGCTGCTTGGGAGGCTGGTGCGGCAGGATTGCTTGAGCCCAGGAGTCCGATGTTACAGTGAGCTATGTGATCACACCACTGCACTCCAGCCTGAATGACAGAGTAAGACCCTGTCTCTTAAACAAAAAAAAAAAGAGAGAGAGAGAGAGTGATAGCGAGAGAGTGATCGATTTCTACCCAACAATTTTGTATATCGAACCACCAACATGTGTAAGACACAGAACAGGTGTTTGGTAAATGATAGGTATGTAACCACCCAATGGGTTCATCTTGCCTGCTGCCCAGGGGAATGGAATAGAGGCAGAGTTTACACACGCAGAGCCTGCTGAACAGGAAACCGGAGTTTTATTATTGCGCACATCAGCCTCCCAGAAAATCTGGAGGCTGGGGTTTTTTAAAGACAGTTTAGGAAGCTGGGGTATGGGTGCTGCTGACTGGATGGGGATGCAATCATAGCGGTGAGGAAAATGGTCCTCGTGTACTGAGTCCACTTCTGGGTGGAGGCCTCAGGACTGGGTGAGTGGAGAGTCAGGGGTCCAGGTAGGGCCATCCAGTTGTCAGAAATGCAAAACTCTGAAAAGACATCTTAAAAGGCCCATCTTAGGTTCTACAATAGTGATGTTATTTACGGGAGTAATTGGGGGGAAGTTGCAAATCTTGTGACCTCTGGAATGATGGCTGGTAATCATTTAATGATGTCTACATCTTAGCAGAATTCAGGCCCCTCTCATTCTCCTAAACTGGTGGCCTTTCATTAGTTTTACAAAAGTGGTTTAGTTTTTGGGAAGGGCTACTGTCATTTAAACCAAGCTTGTCCAACCCATAGCCCTCAGGCCACACATGGCCCAGGACTGCTTTCAATACTGCTCAATACAAATTTGTAAACTGTCTTACAATATTGTGAGGGGGTTTTTTTTTTTTTTTAAATGTATTTTTTGTTTAAGTTCATCGGCTATTATTAGTGTTAATGTATTTTATATGTAGCCCAAGACAATTCTTCTTCTTCCAATGCGGCCCAGGGAAGCCAAAAGATTGGACACCTTTGATTTAAACTATAAACTAAATTTTCCCAAAGTTAACTTGGGCCATACCCGGGAATGATCAAGAGCAGTTTGGAAATTAAAGGCAAGATGGAGTGGGTTAGGTCAGATCTCTTTTACTGTCATAATTTTCTCACCATTATAATTTTTGCAAAGGTGGATTCAGGTAGAGGCCAGATTATACAGGGCCTAAACAAGCAGATTAACGAGTTTAGACTTCATCTTGAGGGCACTAGGGAGCCATGGAAGGCTCTAATCAAGGGTGGCACCATTGGGTGGTATAGTTGAGATATGGGAAGGTTTGCTCAGGTGGCAAGATAGGGAGAGGTAGGAGGCAGGGAGACCAGGGAACCGCCATGAGACCTGAACTTGGGCAGTGGCTGGGGAAGAAGAAACAGATTCAAGACCCAGCCTGGAGGTGGCATCCTCAAGGGAGGAAGTGTCCTCACACTCCACTCTGCTAGCAACTGGAGGGTCTGTAAGCCCTCAGGCCAGCACTGACCACCTGTATTTAGCTCTGGCAAATGAACGGAAGGAGGAATAGTGTGTGAGAGGGAGAGAAGGTGCAAAAGAAAACAGAAACCCTGATTTTTCTGTCCCAATTTTTTGAACACTGATTTCAGCTAGAACAATCAATATATAGCAAAATAGAAGAAAAGGAAAAGTTTTTATTGAGAAATGGTAATATATTGCTCACTTTCATTGAGTTCTTGCTGCATGCCAGGCACCATACTAGGCATTTGATCTATTATCTCATTTAACCATCACAGTTACCTCACGAGGGAGGGTGTCTTAACTGTCTTAATTTAATTTAATTTAATAATTGTCTTAATTTAATACTTAATTTAGGAGAGCTAAATAATTAAACATGAGGCCAAAGTACATAAGAAAGCGGCAGTCTTTTATTGCAAATATGCACACACTCTCGGGCAAGGTTCTCCAGTCCTCAGGTATGGGGCCAGGGAAGTCGTGCTGGCGCTCTCGGGTGAGGTTCTCTGGTCCACAAGTAGGAGGGGCCGAAGAAGTCACACCGGTTCCTGCCGGTGAAGGACTTTTATGCATTGGTACTGGAAGGGGGAGGCAGTGGGTGGGATAAGGGTGTGATAGGGGCATCTCCATAGGCGTGGCCGGGTAAGTTTCGATCTCTTCGGATTGACGTCACCTGGCGCATGCTCGGTTGTCCTGCACTTTCCCAGGCACGGGAAAGTTGGTGATGAAGAACCCGGAAGCATTCGGGACCGTGCCTTCTTGTTCACCTTCCTCCATCTTGTCCTTTCTCCCTAACCCAAACAGGAGGTATCCCCATTCTTTCCTTGTTAAAGATGAGAAACACAAGCATAGAGGGGTTAAAAATGTGGTCTAAGAGCAAGGATTGCAATTCAAGGTTATCAGGCCCAAAACCCTGAATTTTTTTTTATTTGATTTTTGTTTGGTTTTGTTTTGTTTTCTTTTTTGAGATGGGGTATCACTGTGTTGTCCAGGCTGGAGTGCAGTAGTGATATAATGGCTCACTGCAGCCTCAACCTCCCAAGCTCAAGCAATCTTCCTGCCTCAGCCCCCTGAATAGCTGGGACCACAGGTGTGTGCCACCACACCCAGCCAAGTTTTTATTTTTCTGTAGAGATGGGGTCTTCCTATGTTGCCCAGGCTGATCTCAAACTCCTGGGCTGAAGCAATCCTCCCACTCAGCCTCCAGAGGTGCTGGGATTACAAGCATAAGCCATTGAGCCCAGCCCCCAAACCTCAAGTTGTTAGGGGAAAACTGAACACCTAGTGAGACTACAACAAAATGAGAACCAGAAATGTGAGTGTCCAGTAATCGCAGGTTAGTCACCATAAGGAAAAGAAAAGCATATTACAGGCAGTGTGACTATAAGCATATTTTTAGGAAACCTATACATGGATACAAGATAGTATTTACAAAAGCAACCACAAATATAAAGTCTCCAAGTAACAAGTAATTATGGTGTTACGATCCGTATTGATTTTCATCCAGAGTTCCTGGTTCATAATCCCATAGCCCTAGTTACATTGTTTTATTACGATGTTGGGTGAGTTGGGTCTCAGGAAACAGCAACTCTCCTGCCCTCATTTCACTTACTTCAAGGCAGAACTCTAATCTTGCCCCATCTTTTTGTCTGTGGGTTGTAAGACCCTCCCCAGAAAGGGTCCTGCCCAATATCCTGGAGGAAGGAATGCTGACTGACATCATGAAGCTTCCATAAAAACCCAAGAGGACGAGGTTTGGAGAACTTTCAAGTAGCTGAACATGTGGAGGTTCCCAGAGGGTAGCATACCCAGGGAGGGCATGGAAACCCCGCATCCCTTCCCCTATACCTCACCCTACACATCTCTTCTTCTTGGGTTGGGGGGGATGGCCAGTCTTGGGAACTGAGCCCTCACCCTGTGGTATCTGACACTATCTCCAGGCAGATAGTGTTGAAATTGAATTGGAGGACACCCAACTATTGTCCATTGCTTAGTGTATGGGGAAAATCTCACACATTTATTTGGTCACAGAAGTCTTCTGCTGTGTTGGTTTTTGTTGTGATGGTGTGAAAGCAGAAGAAAAACATGGTTTGAGAAAGTTTTTCCCTGCACAGTTGTCAAGACCTCTTTAAGAAAATTGTAAATTGTATTAAGTGGCATTAAAGAAAACCTAAATATATGGAGATGCATACCATGTTCATGGACAGAAAGGCAATTATCTTCAAATTGTCTAATGCTATTTCTTTTTTTTCTTCTTCTTTTGTTCTTTCTTTCTTTCTTTTTTTTTTTCTGTTTTTTGAGAGGGAGTCTCATTCTGTTACCCAGGCTGGAGTGCAGTGGTGTGATCTCAGCTTACTGTAACCTCCATCTCCCGGGTTCAAGAGATTCTTCTGCCTCAGTCTCCCAAGTAGCTGGGACTACAGGTGTGTGCCACCATGCCCGGCTAAGTTTTGTATTTTTAGTACAGATGGGGTTTTGCCATGTTGGCTAGGCTGGTCTCAAACTCCTGACCTCGTGAGCTGCCTGCCTCAGCTTCCCAAAGTGCTGGGATTATAGAAGTTAGCCACCGCAACCAGCATCCTAATGCCGTTTCAGCCAAAAGCCCCAAGCAGTTTTTAATATAATTCAACAAGCTGAAACTTCAATTTATATGAAGGAGCAAAGGACCAAGAAAGACTAAGACTTGCCCAAAGCAGAATTCTGGGCAGGTAATTGACCTCCAAATATTGAGATGTACTGTAAATAACCACAATTAAGACAGTATGAAAATGACATAGAGATTGGCAAACAAATGATGGAACAGAATGAAGGACCTCAAAATGGATCCATACATGGATCCAGAATACCTGATTTCTGGTGGAGGATGCCCTGAAGACTAATGGGCGAAGAACAATTTATTTCATAAATAAAGCTGGGACAATTGGCTATCCAAATTGGAAAGACAATACCCCTTAACACATAAAAACTCAATTCTAGGTGGATCAAAGTCCTAAATGTGAAAATAAATCCCTAAAACTCTTAGAAGAAAATGTAGAATATTTTTATGATCTCAGGGTAGAGACAGATTTCTTAAGCAAAATACAGAAAATGCAACCACAAAGAAAAACACTGACATTTTTTTGAAACAGTAAACTTGTGATTAAAAAAAAAAAAACTGGCACATTTGGTAAAATAATTTCTGTTCGTTAAAAGACATCATAGGTCAAGCACAGTGGCTCATACCTGTAATCCCAGCACTTTGGGAGGCCTAGGTGGGAGGATTGCTTGTGGCCAAGAGTTCAAGACCAATCTAGGCAACATAGCAAAACCCTGTCTCTACAAAAAATACAAATTAGCTGTGTGTGGTGGCATGCACCCGTGGTCCCAGTTACTCAAGAGTCTGAGATGGGAGGATCTCTTGAGCCTGAGAAGTTGAGGCTGCAATGAGCCATGATTACATCAATGCACTCCAGCCTGGGTGACACAGCCAGACTGTCTCTTAAAAAAATTTGTTTTTGGCTGGGCATGGTAGCTCACGCCTGTAATCCCAGTCTTTGGGAGGCCAAGGCAGGTGGATCACCTGAAGTCAGGAGTTTGAGACCAGTCTGGCCAACATGGCGAAACCCTGTCTCTACTAAAAACACAAAATTAGCCGGGCATGGTGGCACGCACCTGTAATCCCAGCTACTTGGGAGGCTGAGGCAGGAGAATCACTTGAACCCGGGAGGTGGTGGTTGCAGTGAACAGAGATCACACCATTGCACTCCGGCCTGGGCAACAAGAGCGCAATTCCGTCTCAAAAAAAAAATTGTTTTAGATAATAATTTAAAATACATCATAGTACATGAAATGATAAGCCATAAATTTAGAGAAGATATTTTAATCTATAATCAATAAACGATTAGTATCCAAAATAAAGTCCTACCAATTCATAAAACTAAGATAATCTCATAGAAAAATAGGCAAAAGACTTAAACAGATATTTTACATAAGAGGAAACAAATGTGAGAAAGGAACTTATGACCAGATGCTCAATTTCATTATCGTTCATGAAAATACAAAATAAAACCACAATGAAATATCATTCTATACCCACCAAACTGGTAAAAACTGAAAGTCTGACAATCATAAATGTTAGGATGTGGAGCAACTGTGATGACCAACTACTCTTGATGACACTGTGCATTGGTGCTGCCACTTTAGAAATAGAACACTCACATGTTATGACCCAGCAATTCCAATCCTAATTACATAACTAGAAAAACTCTTGTACATGTGGATCAGGGTATATATACAAGAATGGTCATAGCTGTTGTTTATTAAAAATTCTGGAAACAGCTGGGCATGGTGGCTCACACCTGTAATCCCAGCACTTTGGGAGGCTGAGGTGGGCAGATCACTTGAGGTCAGGAGTTTGAGAAAAGCCTGGCCAACATGGTGAAATCCCGTTTCTACTGAAAATACAAAAAATTAGCCGGGCATGGTGGTGCGCGCCTGTAGTTCCACCTACTTGGGAGGCTGAGGCAGGAGAATCACTTAAACCTGGGAGGCGGAAGTTGCAGTGAGCTGAGATTGTGCCACTGCACTCCAGCCTGGGTGACAGAGTGAGACTTCATCTCAAAAAAATAAATAAAATTCTGGGACCATTTTATACACATTAGGATGGCTATGATTAAAAAAAAATTTTTTTAAATAAAAATACCAGAAAATAACAGGTGTTGGTGAGCATGCGGGGAAATTAGAACCTTTGTGCACTACTGGTGGGAATGTAGCATGTGCAGAGACTGTAGAAAACACACGGTGAATCCTCAAATTAAACATAGGATTACCATATGATCCAGCAATTCCACTTCTGAGAATACACCCAAAATAACTGAAAGCAGGGGTCTGGTGTGGTGGCTCACACCTGTAGTCCCAGAACTTTGGGAGGCCGAGTGTCTCATGCATCCATGTGAAGAGACCACCAAACAGGCTTTGTGTGAGCAATAAAGCTTTTTAATCACCTGGGTGCAGGCGGCTGAGTCCAAAAAGAGAGTCAGCAAAGGGTGGTGGGATTATCATTAGTTCTTACAGGTTTTGGGATAGGCGGTGGAGTTAGGAGAAATGTTTTGCAGGCAGGGGGTGGATCTCACAAAGTACATTCTCAAGGGTGGGGAGAATTACAAAGAACCTTCTTAAGGGTGTGGGAGATTACAAAGAACCTTCTTAAGGGTGGGGGAGAAACAAATCACAATGGTGGAATGTCATCAGTTAAGGCTATTTTCACTTCTTTTGTGGATCTTCAGTTACTTCGGGCCATCTGGATGTACACGTGCAGGTCACAAGGGGATATGATGGCTTAGCTTGGGCTCAGAGGCCTGACACTGAGGCAGGTGGCTCACTTGAGGCCAGTAGTTTGAGACCAGCCTGGTCTGAACATGGTGAAACCCCATCTCTACTAAAAATACAAAAATTAGCCGGGTGTGGTGGTATGCACCTGTAATCCCAGCTACTTGGGAGACTGAGGCAAGAGAATCGCTTGAACCTGAGAGGTGGAGGTTGCAGTAAGCCGAGATTGTGTCACTGCACTCCAGCCTGAGTGACAGAGCGAGACCGTTAAAAAAAAAAAAGAAGAAGAATTGAAAGCAGGGACTCAAACAGATATTTTATGCTGATGTTCATAGCAGCATTCTTCACAATAGCTAAAAAAGGTGGAAGCAACCCAAATGTCCATCAATGGATAAATAAACCAAATATGGTATATACATACAATAGAATATCTTTCAGCCTCAAAAGGGAAGGAAATTCTGACATATGCAACAACATGAATGAACCTTGCGGACATTATGCTAAGTGAAAGAAGCTAGACTCACAAAAAGATAAATACTGTATCAGTCCACTTATATGAGGGTCCTAAAGTCGTCAGATTCCTAGAGACAGAGAGTAGAATGCTGGTGGCCAAAGGCTGAAGGGAGAGAGGAATGGAGAGTTATTGGTTAATGGGTGCGGAGTTTTAGTTTGGGAAGATGAAAAATTCTGGAGACGGATGGTGGTAATGGCTGCACAACAATGTGAGTGTACTTAATACCACTGAACTATACACTTAAAAATGGGTAAAATGAGGCTGGGGCTGGTCGCTCACAATTGTAATCCTGGCACTTTGGAAGTCTGAGGCAGGCGGATCACTTGAAGTCCGGAGTTTAAGACCAGCCTGGCCAACATGGAGAAATCCCATCTCTACAAAAAATACAAAAATTAGCCGGGCATGGTGGCAGGCGCCTGTAGTCCCAGCTACTCGGAAGGCTGAGGCAGGAGAATCGATTGAACCCGGGAGGCAGAGGTTGCAGTGAGCTGAGGTTGCACCTCTGCATTCCAGTCTGGGAGACAAGAGAGAAACTCCATCTCCAAAAAAAAAATAAATAAATAAATAAAAAGAAAAGAAATGCTAAAATGGTAAATGTCTATATACAGAGACAGAGTATAGACATATATACACATGTATACAACACATACACATATATATGCTGTATGTACATGTGTATATCACAATAGAAAAATACTAATAATCATTTAACTTAATAAAATGTTTTAAAGATTAAAAAAAAATTCCTGGAAACCACCCACGTGTATATCAGCAGGAGCAGAGGTAGAGTGCAGTGTGTTCATACAGTGTATCCTTGTACAGCAATGACAATGAATGATCTAAACCTACACCGTCAACATGGGCAAATCGCACAAACATAATACACGAAAAGGGCAAATTGCAAAAGAATGCAATCCAATTATATATAAAGGTCAAAAACATTACATCATTTTGGGACTCTATCTATCTATCTATCTATCTATCTATCTATCTATCTATCTATCTAATTTATCTATCTATCTACAGTAAAACTATATAAAGAGAAGCAAAGGGGCCAGGTGTGGTGGCTCACATCTGTAATCCCAGCACTTTGGGAGGCCGAGGTGGGAGGATTGCTTGAGTTCAGGAGTGTGAGACCAGCCTGGAAAACATAGTGAAACTCTGTCTCTATAATAAATAAAAAATTAGCCAGGCATGGTGGCTCGTGCCTGTAGTCCCAGCTAGTTAGGAGGCTGAGGCAGGAAGATTGCTTGAGCTCAGGAGTTCGAGGCTGCAGTGAGCCATGATCATGCCACTGCACTCCAGCAAAGGCAGCAGAGCAAGACCTTGTCTTAAAAAAAAAAAAAAAAAAAAAAAAAAAAAGAATGATTCGCACAAATTCAAGATGGTGGCTACTCAGGGTGGGTAGGAAGAGGCGCATGATCCGAGTGGGGTGTGAGAGGGTTTCTTGGATATTGATAATGGTCTATTTCTTAAGCTGGGTAATGGATACACGGGTATTCATTCTATATTTATTCTTTAATTAATTAATTAATTAATTTATTTATTTATTTATTTTGAGACGGAGTCTCAGTGGCCGGATCTCAGCTCACTGCAAGCTCTGCCTCCCGGGTTCACACCATTCTCCTGCCTCAGCCTCCCGAGTAGCTGGGACTACAGGCGCCCGCCACCTCGCCCGGCTAGTTTTTCTGTATTTTTTAGTGGAGACGGGGTTTCACCGTGTTAGCCAGGATGGTCTCGATCTCCTGACCTTGTGATCCGCCCGTCTCGGCCTCCCAAAGTGCTAGGATTACAGGCTTGAGCCACTGCGCCCGGCCTATTCTTTAATTTATACACACATGTTACATACACTTTTTGGTATCTGAATGATAGCACATAATTATTTTTAAATGCTATATATATATAGAAAAAAGCCTGGAAGAATTCTAAATATAATGGTGTCTCAGTAGTGGGACTTTCTTTTTACTTTATACTTTCTGTGTTTTTAAAATAGTCTTTTGTACTTTTATAATGAAAAAAAGCATTAAATTACAATAAGAAAAAAAGAAACAAAGAGAGTATTCCCCTCAAATTTGTTCAGAGAAAAGGGAAGTGAGAGAAGATGGGTGAAAGCTCTGGGCTTCCCCCAATTCTACTAGCAATAAAAGATGACATTGGAATTTTGAGGCTAAATGCTACTTAGGAGATAATGAGTTTTACCCGTTATCTTGAGGAGGGAAATGTTCCTCCGAAAAGCAAATTCCCTGGTCCCTTTTCTCAGAAATTCCCTGCCAGTTTCAAGAGTGGGCAGAGAGTTTTGATGTCCTTTGGAAACAAGGGGACGTAACCAAGGAGATAAAGCCACGGGACCCAGCCAGTCCTTGATCGGACTGGTTTCAAATGAAAATCTTGACACAAATCCCCTTTCAACAGCCTACAGAGCAGATGAAAGAGATTAAAAGAGGAAATAATGGAGCTAATTGAAATTGTAGAGCTGGGAGATGGCTTGAGAATATATGGCCCAACACAGGTAACATCCTTCTGCGTAGTGCGATGGCCTTTTGGCTAAATTTGATTCAGGACATCTTCGGTTTCTCTTCTTAGTACTACCATCTTATGTACCTAGTCTCTTTCCCCTCATTACTCCCAACACAAGATAACTCAACCATCCTCTCTCTTGAGGCATCTGTGTGCCCCACAAACACGGATGCAGCACCCACCAGGTCTGCAAGCCTTGTTCGGCACCTAGAGACACAGGTGAATGAGACAGTGACTGTCCCTTCAAGGAGTTACCCCCTCAAGGTTGGGAGGCAGATACAATGACCATTAGAATGAAATGTACGAGACATTGTGGGCCATGGGGAAGGGACTAACCCAGCCTGTGGTAATAGGGAGAGCAACAAAAAGGAGATGGCCCTTGTATGAGGTCATAAAGGATGAGCTGCAATAAGCCAGGCAAAGAGGGGTGAAGGTGAGTTCTTCCAGGCAAAGAGGACTACATGAGCAAAGACATGGAGGAGAAAAATGGCATGGCACGAAGGGAACCACAAGTACTGTAGTTTATTTCTTTCTGGGAAGGTGACCGTGTGGCAGAGCCTGGCCAGGGGACGGTGGAGAAATTAATGGGAACCATGTCTAGAAGATCCTTTCTCACCAGGTAGAGGGACTTAGACTCTGTTTCTTGGGCACTGGGGAGCCATGGAGGTATTTTAACAGGGAAGTGAGGTAGCCAATGAGTTCTTTGCATTATGACCAGTCTTCTATTTAAATGGCCCTCTTGATGATGTCAGGGAATCAAAAAAAAAAAAAAAAAGAAAGAAAAAGAAACTATAGGCAGATTAGGTGGAGGACAGATTCATGCTAAACTTGTCTGAATCCTGCCTCACTACTCACCAGCTGTGGTGAGTCACTTAAACATTCACTGAGCCTCTGCTCATCTGCAAAGTGGGGGCGGTGCGGGAGCAGCCAATGGAATGTTCCATGTGGAAGGCCTTGGCATATAGGGGATGGGTAGGTTTGTACTCACCTGATCTCCCAGATATATTGTTAACCCAGAAATTAGGTGGCTGGATAATATGCACAATATCATTAAACTTAAAGGTCTAATAAAGCAAAACACACATGTATGTAAAATGCAGAGAAAAAAGTTGGGAGGAGTCACACCAAATTGAAAATAGGTGTTGCCGCTGGAGAGGTGGAAGGAAGCCAAGATTGGAACTGGAGATCAAAGGGAGATTTAGCCTTATCTGTAGCTTTCATTTGTACAAGGAAAATGTATTCCTACATCACTTTACTTGTGTCCTTAAAAATTAATTTTTAAAGACTGGGCGCAGTGGCTCACACCTGTAATTCCGCACTTGGGATCACAAGAGATAGAGACCAGCCTGACCAACGTGGTGAAACCCCGTCTCTACTAAAAATACAAAAATTAGCTGAGCGTGATGGTGTGCACCTGTAGTCCCAGCTACTCCGGAGGCTGAGGCAGGAGAATCGCTTGAACCTGGGAGGCGGAGGTTGCAGTGAGCCGAGATCGTGCACTCCAGCCTGGGCAACAGAGTGAGACTCTGCCTCAAAAAAAAAAAAAAAAAAAAAAAAATTTTTTTTTTTAATAACCTAACCAAAGCCCTTGACAGAGAGTAGGTGTCCAGTCAGTGTTATCGCCTTTCCTGTCACTTACACAGTAAGGGTCTTTCCAGTTCCATTGCCTAATTTACCCTCATTCCAACTTCAGTGCAAGGCCAAGAGTTATTTCTGGCCCATCATAGTCACTCAGTAAATATTCGTAGAAGACCTTCTCTGAAGAGGTCAGTTGTTCTCTTGCAAGTGAATTGAAGATTTTCTTGGCAGAACCATGAGCCCAAGGCTTTGATACCCTGGAGACCACAGAGGAACTGAACTAGTCCTCAGCAGCCATCCTGAGCCATACTGAGTAGCTGCCATCCCTCTAGCCTTCTGGCAGACTCTGAACTCCCTGGGAATCGTCCACTCTTGTTCCTTTCAGGATTCAGAGCTCCTGGCTGGGAAGACAGAGTAATCTCTGCCTCCACTGCCTTCCCAAAGAAAGGCCAAGATTATCCCTGGCACACCAAAGAGCCCAGTCTAATAAAGGAAACCAGCATGGGTGATAAGAACTTATATGCAGAAGGAGAGAGTTCCTGTCCTGCTCACTGAAGTGTCATCAACTTGCTGATGAATGAATGAGAGAACAACTGCTAATCCTCACAGATCCTGGCTCTACAGTGGTGGCCTTTGCACCAGGGGAGGAGGGGGATGCCAGAGGGATTTCACTTCCTGCTTAGGGACGCTTTTTTTTTTCTTTTTTTTTTTTTTCTTGAGACAGGTCAAAAATCCTCTGTCACCCATGCTGAAGTACAATGGCACAATCACGGCTCACTGCAGCCTCGACCTCCAGGGCTCAATCAATCCTCCCACCTCAGTCTCCTGAGTAGCTGGGACTACAGCTGCATGCCACCATGCCCAGCTAATTTTTGTATTTTTTGTAGAGATGCGGTTTTACCAAGCGTCACAGGCTGGTCTCAAACTACTGACCTCAAGTGATTGGTCCACCTCAGCCTCCTAAAGTACTGGGATTACAGGAATGACCCACCACACTTGCCTTCCTTTTTCCTGTATGAAAAAAAAATGTTTAAATGTCACTTTTTATTTTTTATTTAGTTTTATTTAGGTCTCTTTTTTTGAGAGAGAGAGTCACAATCCATCGCCCAGGCTAGTGTGCAGTGTGGCACACACTCCATCACCCAGGCTAGTGTGCAGTGTGGCACACACTCCATCGCCCAGGCTAGTGTGCAGTGTGGCACACACTCCATCGCCCAGGCTAGAGTGCAGTGGCACACACTCCATCACCCAGGCTAGTGTGCAGTGTGGCACACACTCCATCGCCCAGGCTAGTGTGCAGTGGCACGATCTCAGATCACTGCAACCTTCATCTCCTGGGCTCAAGTGATCACCCCACCTCAGCCTCCTGAGTAGCTAAGATTACAGGCACCGCACTAGGTTAATTTTTGTATTTTTAGTAGAGATGGGGTTTCACCATGTTGGCCAGACTGGTCTTAAACTCCCAGCCTCAAGTGATCCACCCGCCTCGGCGTTCCGAAGTGCTGGAATTACAGGCATCAGCCACCACAACTGGCCTTATGTTACTTTTTAAATTAAATACATAGTATTCCTTTAACTGGATGAGACTGGGTGCATTCAGGGTAGATAGAGTATGGTATCCAGTGGAAGTATACGGGGTAGATAGAGTATGGTATGGCCATAGACCATTCTTTTAATTAATTAGTTGATGCAAACAAAAAATAAATTTTACAAATGGAAATTCTATTTTGATAACTCTGATTTAGGCCAAATGAGGGTTCTTGGTGAATATATGATTTGGGGGCTTATAGCAGAAAGAACAATGATCATTTGATGATTCTAAATATGAACAATGGTGGTATCACTTTTCTGGAGAGGAGGATAAAGTTGATGTCTGTATCCTGCCCACGTAACTCCTACAGCACTCCCTGAGGCATGGGTGAGGATTTACTGAATTTAATTCACATGGGAAGCCAAGTCCAGGGTCTGCTAAAAATGTAGCTGTTTTGTATAGGAGGGGAAAAAGTGAAGGAAGATGGGATGAAGCCACAGAGCAAGGAGAGGCCTCGGTTGCTGTCCTGACCAGTCCCCTCACTTCACCAACAAGACCATGAAACCCAGACAGGGGATGTGACTTGAGATCCAGCCAGAGTCAGATCCAGAGTTGGGAGGGCGGGGGTGCTACAATATGTTCACAGAATCAACACTTGACCCCTCCCAGCTACCTGGCAAAGTGGGCACTAACTCCATTCTGCAGAAGTGGAAACTGAGGCCAGTGTGGGGAATGGAAATTGACTGGACTAAGCTTAGAAGCCTGAACTCTGACCCCAAAGCTCTCTCTTGTACCCTTGACCCCCTTGTCTTGTCCTGCAGCTCTTAAGGTTATAGTGAGCCAGTTTTTCATTTTGCCTTTCTCCAACTGAGGCACCTTGGAAAATGGGGATCTGGCTGGAGCCACCTGGAACATTTGATGATTGGGCTTATTTATATTTATAATTATCTATAGGGTGATAAGCACTTACATGCGGAAGGAGAGAGTTCCTGTCCTGCTCACTGAAGTGTCATCAACTTGCTAATGAATGAATGAGTGAACAACTGCTAATCCTCACAGATCCCGGCTCTCCCAAGGAAGAGGCTGAGGCTCAGGGAGGTGCAGTGACTTGCTTCAGAGACACAGGAATCATGCCAGGAATCGTCAGGCCTCCTTTTTTTCTCAGACAAGAAAGATTGTTTCTGTTTCCTCCTCCGTCATGCTGGGCTTGTAAACCAGCCAGTCACCGGCCCTCCCTGAGGAAGCGCAGCACAGTCACCAGCCAGGAGAACAGACCCACCTGCCCCGGGACGTCAGCGCTGCCCACACACGGTGCCACCCACGCACTATGACACACGCTCACACTTGGGCCCCAGACTCCCCAGGTCCAACCAAGGAGTGGGAATGGCAGAGGAGCACGCCGCGGTGGGGCAGGCACTGAACCCCACGGGGGAATGGAGGGGGAAACGGTGAGACAGGCCCCATCCAGCCTCAACTGTCAGATGACGGAAGAAGGGGTGCAGGTGGGCTCTGGGTTGGAGAGGAAGAAGGTGAGCCAGCAGAGCCGAGTCACGGCAGCCTGCCAAACCGACTGCTGAGGCAGAGTTAGCACTGGCTAGATGAGACGCTTCACACTTCACAGCTCCTGAAAAGTGTGGAGGAAATGCCCGCACCCTACATAGACCAGAGGGCCACTATCTGCTTGGAACAAATGGCCCCTTCCTGGACATCTTTTGTTCCCCTTTATGGACAAAATGCTACTACCTTCACTTACACCCTCCCTAGATATCCCCCAAAGGAGGAGGATGAGGGAAGCTGCCCTTGGTGGAGTCTATGCTATGTGCCTGACTCTGTGCCAAGCTCCTATACCAAGTCAGGTGACATGATGATATGGGCACTACTAACCCTGGTTTCCCAGTGGGCAAACTGAGGCACAGAGTGGATCAATAACTTGCCCCGAGTCACACAGGCTGGCAAACAGGGGAGCCAGGATGGCACAGAAATGCAGGTCTAGCTCAGTCCAAAGCACGTCGCGGCAAGGGTCTCGCAGAGCAGGGGTCCCAGGAATGGTTACTGTGTCAGGCAGAAAAGGGCCAGGCAAGCAAGTCTCCAGTAAGAGCCAAGACTGCACTGTACCTTGCCAAAGGCATTAGACGCTTCCAGATTTATCTGGTTTCAATGACAGAGTGAGAACTCATGAAGGAAGGATAAGGTGGGGCTCAGAAAATGAGGGTCCAAAGAACTGAGATCTCATGGGCATTGAAAATGTTAGAAAGTTGTCTCCCAGGGGCTGGTGACAAAGTGGGTTTTGACATAGCTGTGGGGAGCATCTGAGCATGTCATATAAAACGGAAACACTACCCACACACTTATTTGCTCATGTGTGCACACACTTACAGGTGTGCACTCACACGCACATATGCATATGTATCCTCCCACTGGGTGTGCATGTGTGTGGCATGCAGAGGTTGGTGCTGGAGCAAGAGGGGAACACATATCTACCGTCTGTATTCCTGTTACTAATGAGCACCTACTGTGTACATGGAGCTTTGCCAGACACAGGTAGTCCACACAGGGGTCACTGTGATTCCCGGCTCCGAGGTGGACTATATGTATAGGCACGAAGAGTTAGCTCTTCAGACTTCTCATCACTCTCCAAAGGCCTTGGATTGCTAGGTTGCTTTGTCGCTTCCAAAGCACTTCTATATATGTTCACTGTCAGTGAAAGGAAGAGCCCAGCACGGTGAGTGTGGGAGAAAATGTGAAAAATGCCCTGAGCATCACCACTACGGATGAGTCTTGCCTGAATCAATTACTGGGATGAGTACCAAGTGGTTTTCCAATTCCATCATTCCTTCTATGTCTATTTGGCTGGCATCCTACTGCAAGGGAGAGCTCTCCCTTCTCCCCTATGTAGTGGTCTACTTGAGCATGTCCTTACTTCTGACCTGAAAAGATGCTCCGGACTCATCTGGCACGTCCTCCCGGCCCAGCCGAAGAATCAGCTCCAGGTTGAGTAGCCTTTATCTGAAATGCTTGGGACCAGAAGTGTTTTGGATTTGGGATCTCTTTTTCAGATTTTGTAATATTATTTGCACATACATAATTAGATATTTTGGCGATGGGATCCAAGTCCAAACATTAAATTCATTCATGTATTATACACATCATATATACATAGGCTGAATAAAATTTTACACAATATTTTAAATAATTTGAGGATTTTGTTTGTTTTTGGTTTTTGTTGTTGTCATATTTTATGTATTTGTTTGTTTATTATTTATTTATTTATTTATTTTTGAGACGGAGTTTTGCTCTTGTTGCCCAGGCTGGAGTGCAATGGTGTGATCTTGGCTCATCGCAACCTCCGCTTCCTGTGTTCAAGTGATTCTCCTGCCTCAGCCTCCCGAGTAGCTGGGATTACAGTCGTGAGCCACCATGCCGGGCTTGTTGTTTTTTGAGACAGTGTCTCACTCTGTTAACCAGACTGGAGTGCAGTGGCATGATCTCTGCTCACTGCAACCTCTGCCTCCCGGATTCAAGGGATTCTCAAGCCTCAGCCTCCTGAGTAGCTCGGATTACAGGCATGCACCACCACGCCTGGCTAATTTTGTACTTTTAGTAGAGATGGGGTTTTACTGTGTTGGCTAGGTTGGTCTCAAACTCCTGGCCTCAAGTGATCCTCATCTCTTGCCAGGCAGGATTCACCTGCGTTGGCTTCCCATGATGCTGAAATTACAGGCATGAGCCAGTGTGCCTGGCCAGAAACACAGTGTTTTTTGTTTTTTGTTTTTTTAAACGGAGTCTCGCTCTGTTGCCCAGGCTGGAGTGCAGTGGCGCAATCTGGGCTCACTGCAAGCTCCGCTTCCCGGGTTCACGCCATTCTTCTGCCTCAGCTTCCTGAGTAGCTGGGACCACGGGCGCCTACTGCCACGCCCAGCTAATTTTTTTTGTATTTTTAGCAGAGACGGGGTTTTACTGTGTTAACCAGGATGGTCTCGACCTCCTGACCCCGTGATCCACCCGCCTCGGCCTCCCAAAGTGCTGGGATTACAGGCGTGAGCCACCTTGCCTGGCAGAAACAAAGTTTTGACCACATCTTGACTACAAGCCATCTCATGAAGTCAAGTGTGGAGTTTTCCACTTGTGGCATCACATCAGTGCTCGAAAAGTTTCAGATTTTGGAGCATTTTTTATTTCAAACTTTCAGATTGGGGATGTTCAACCTGTGCTTCT
Source organism: Chlorocebus sabaeus (assembly GCF_047675955.1). Lineage (NCBI taxonomy): Eukaryota > Metazoa > Chordata > Mammalia > Primates > Cercopithecidae > Chlorocebus > Chlorocebus sabaeus. The sequence goes on along the minus strand of NC_132926.1, from coordinate 9,614,836 downwards.
CCAGGGAGCCCTGGTTCTATTACATGGAGACTAGTATTTAGAAACCACGATCTGGGCAGTAAGTATGTCACTAGTGCTTCCTAGATGACAGAGCTAAGAAGATATATGCATATTCACACACACACTTTTCTCCATCTAATCTATCACCTGTCTATGCACATAGTAAAATCCACGAGTTCACACCAATACCTCCAATTCCAGTACAAAACAACAAAGCCTCTTCTAGTCTTCCTTTTTTCCGTATTTGCAATTTCCATCTCCAAAGTAAGAACCTGATTCCCACCATCCCCAACACATAAACTTAATTGTTAAATGCTCCTGTATGTAGCAATCTCCCATTAACACAGGCCTCTTCTTTGGCCCTGGCCTTGCTGGACATGGGGGCCACACAAGCCAAGTTCCTGCTGGCCCAGGTATCACTTCACTCTGATTTACATTCATCCCTTCAATAAATCTTTACCGATCACCTACGGTGTATGTGCCAGTCACTATTCCAGATTCTGGGAACCAAACATGTACTAAAAAATCCCTATCATCACGAAGCCGAGGTTCTAGTGGGGAACAGACACAACACGCAAAACAGGTAGATGAGAAATAAATGAGTGGAATTGTACGTTAGAAGGTGACAGATGCTATGAAAAAAATAAGAGTGGGGTGAACAGGGATCAGGAGTGTTGGGGAGGTATGTAACTTAAAATAAGGGGCCAGGAAAGCCTCCCTGGAAAGATGTTTGAGCAAAGATTTGAAGAGGAGGGGGCTGGACAAGCAGCCACTGGGGGAGAGAAGGAGTGTAAAGACCAGGGGCAGAAGCATCCCTGCTGGCTTAAGGTGTGAAAAGCCACTGCAACTGGAGCCGAGTGAGCAAAGGGAGGGGACCAGGAAAGGAGGTCAGAAGCACACTGAGGCAGACTCTGCAGACTGCAGGCCATCGTCAGGACTTGCTGTTTATTCTCAGGGAGACAGGAGCCCCTGACATGTTCTGAGCAGAGGAGATACATGGTCTGACTTTGGATAAAAGGTCTGTTCTGGCTGCGGTGTTGGGAACAGGCTGCAGGTGATAAGACTGAACACAGGAAACCAGCTGAATAGAAGTGCCTGACCCAGGTGATCTAAGCCATGTGATAATGGCTTAGATCAGGACAGCAGTCACGTGAGGTGGTTAAAAGGGCTGATTCTGGATCTGAATTTTGAAAGCCAAGGAGACTGACATCAGAGTCAGGGTCTGTCACAATTTGATGACCCTGGTAAACCTCCCTAGCTTGGGCTGTGACCCTGCAGGGGCTGTACCCTAGAAGTAGGGGTAAAATAAAAGCAAACTAGCCCTGAGCTTCAGGTCGTCTGGGTGACCTAGTAAATTTCAACCTCTGAACTTGAAATAAGGTGATCCTAGAATGCTAATTTGCCCCAGGTGCCTGGGGAAAGGGATTAAAAAAAAAATCATCCCAGGCCTGAAATTATTTTTATAAATATTTTTCCAAACACAGTATTTTTTTTTTTTTTTTTTTTTTTTTTTTTTTTTTTTTTTTAGCACATAATCAAAGACAACTAGATTTCATGAGGGGAAAAAGACACCTTGAATAGTAACAAGCAGAAATGGACCTCAGGGACTCCAGACATGGAAATTATCAGATACTGATTATAATATAATTATGCCTCGTATGTTTAAGGAGATTAAAAGTCATGCCTGAAAATTCTGTAAGGAGACTGGAAACCATACAAAGTAACTGTGTCAGTCATGTTCTGTCCTGAACATGATGGCATAATCTAGGTGGCTGGAGGGGAGTTTAACTAAGGGATGCCTTTATTTTTATTTTCATCTTTTTTTGAGACAGGCTCTCACTCAGTCACCCAGGTTGGAGTGAAGTTGCATGATCTTGGCTCACTGCAACCTCCGCCTCCCAGGTTCAAGCCATTCTGGTGCCTCAGCCCCCCAAGTAGCTGGGATTACAGGCATGTGCCACCAGGCCCAGCTAATTTTTGTATTTTTAGTAGAGACAAGGCTTCACCATGTTGGCCAGGCTGGTCTCAAACTCCTGACCTCAGGTAATCCACCCACCTTGCCTCCTAAAGTACTGGGATTACAGGCATGAGCCTGTAATTTAGATTTATGCTTCTAAATTTATGCACCTGGCCAGATGCTTTTAACAGAATGAAAAGAGTATAGGGAAACTACAAGAGATACTCTAGGGCTAGTACCCTGGAGTAAGTAACAGTGGAGTGCTATTACTATCCCAAGGCCTGAAAGGGCAAGGAGAGGAAGTGGTTACTGGAACTAAGAAGAGTGGACCTAGGTGAAGAGTACCGCCTAATAGAAATTATGATGTTCACTGAGGGACACAATCAACCTGGATGACCACTCAGGGCAGAAGCTGGGCAAATACATACCAAAACTTCATTCTTCTCCTTCCTTCCAATCTACTGCAGGTACTCCTCACAGGCCATAATCAGTCAGAAGCCAAAAATAAGGAGCCATCAAAACAGGTCAACCTCCCAGCACACAGAAAAGGGTGAAGAAGCAGAGTTATTCTGGAGGGACAAAAATTTGAAAAAGAAGCAAACACAAATTCCAAAACTGGAAAATACAATGATAAAATTAATTATTCAATGGTCAGGTTTAATAGCAGATTCAACACAACCAAAGAGAGAATTAGTAAACTAGAAAACACATCAGAAGAAGCTATGTAAAATGAACAGAGAATAAAAGCAAGACAAGAGAAGAGAGATAACAGGGCAAAGTTAATATTCACAAATAAGTAGTTGGTAATTTTCCAGGACATTGAAAAAACGTCAATCCACAGATTCAACAAGTCCAATGAACCTCAAGTCTACACTCATACTCATTATAGTGACTCTGTAGAGACAGAGAGGAGTCAGGGATGATGGTAAGGACAACACACAAATAGAAGTTAATGGAGTTGCCCTCGACTGAGATGAGGAGACTGAGAGGAAGGAAAATTTGGGAAATTTGAGGAATTGTCTGCCTGACCCCTGTAAGCCCTTGTGTTTGAGCCCCCTAGTGCCTGGATCTTCTAAGTAGTTCTACTGCCTCCAGACCCATTCCCCACTCCCACTGACCTGGGCCTACTCCCCATCTCTTCTGAGGAGATTATAGCAACCTCCTCCTTGGCCTCCCACTCCACTCCGTTCTCCACATTGGCTGCCAGAGTTATGCTTCTAAAAATGGCAAACTGTTGGTGGTGTGATGTGGCCTAATTGTGGGTGATGTACCTTCCCTACTGCTCTGGTTTCTACAAAGAAGGATCTCCCCTCAGAACTCTGGGCTCCCCTCAAGCCCTACCAGGTAAGATGGGTGAGTTCTGACTGGTGAGTGTGGGACTGGAGTCTGAGACGGTGGTGCCTCAGCTTTTACTTTCTTCTTCCTTTTGGGAGAAGACCACCCGCAGGGAGTTGCATTTTGCTCTCCCCTCCCCAAGAAGGCCTGTACTTTTTCTTTGCGTTTTGTGCCTCCTGTGTGGGTCTGTCTGCCAAATTCTGAGATTCACCATTAGGAAGCCCTCTGCAGATAGAAATCACATTTGTTCAGAGCATTGGCAGAAAATAGAAACTACATTGGGTTCCCCAAAACTCCAAAACCAAAATATTACAATACATCCTAACTTAAAATGCTTCAGGGCCCCAACTGCCTACTAAAGAAAGTTCACATTTTTAACACAGCCCTGAAAGTCCTTCACCATCCAGCCCCCATCTACCTACCTCTCCAGCTTGATATTAGCCCAGGCTGTATCCATGCTGTCCTCTCTCCCACCACCCATGTTATTTGAATCCTTACCCAGTATGTAGCCAGTCCTTTGAAGACTACTTTATAAAAGGAACTCTCTTTCCTCACTCACACTGGGGAAGCCATATCATGAGCAGCATTATGGAGAGGTCCATGTGAGAAGGACTGAAGCCTCCGGCCAACAGCCAAATGAATGAACGTCTATCCCCCAGCTCCAGTCATCTGCAGGGTCTGTAGCCTTGACCATGCCAGAACCACCCAACTAAGACACTCTTGGATTCTTGATCCTCAGACATGGGGGCATAATCAATTTATGCCATGGTTTAAATCCATCACCCAAATTTTATGTATTGGAAACTTAATCTCCTAATTCATGTTGATGGTACTTGGAGGTGGGGCCTCTGGAAAGTAATTAGGATTATACAAGGCCATCAGAGTGGAGTCCCCATGATGATATTGGTGGCCTTATAAAAAAAAGAGGTCAAATGTGGTGGCTCACACCTGTAATCCTAGCACTTTGGGAGGCCGAGACGGGCAGATCACCTGAGGTCGCCAGTTCGAGACCAGCCTGGCCAACATGGTAAAACCCCATCTCTACTTAAAAAAAAAAAAAAAAAAAAAAAAAAAAAAAGGCAGAGAGAGGCCTGAGCTGACATGCTCATGCCCTCTTACCATGCTATGCCCTCCACCGTGTTATGACACAGGAGAAAGGTCCTCACCAGAGGCAGCCCCTCAGTCTTGCCCTTCCCACAGCCCCTAGAACTGTAAGAAATACATGTATTTTCCTTATAAATTCCCCAGTCTGTGGCATTCTGTATAGCAACAGAAAATGGACTAAGACCATGTGTATTGTTTTAAAATTTTAAATTTTGGGTAATGTATTTTGCAGCAATAGATAACTAATGTACCCAGCCTGTTTCTCTTCCCTTGACTAACTTCTTCTTCAGGTCTCAGCTCAGACTCTTCCTCCTCCCGGATGCTTTCCCTGACTCTGTCCAAGACACCTGATGGTTTAGCCTCCCAATAACTCCTTCTCTGGCAGCACTGCCCAGACTTTTCTTTAGGGAACCACTCTTCTTCCATCTGAGTCTGTGTGTGTAGGATGGGGGTGACTCCACCCCAGGCTTGAGGGCCTGGCTGCCAACCTAGGCCTGGCCAATCAGCACTCTCCAAACCCCTGGAGCCACTGTTTAGGCTGTGACCTAAGTCAGACCCTTGGGGGTCAGCCCAGGAGCCTTTTAGGAGGTAAGGGGGAGTGGGGAAGAGGTCATCTTTATCTCCTGGCACTGCTGAGTGGGAAAATGTCTAGCTACAGGCACACATTTTGCCAGCACAATGGGAAGCCTGCCTCAAGATGAAGCCAGAGGAGAAAAAAGAACCTGGGAATGGGAAAAGACAGATTCCTGATGCGATTGTGAAGTGCCTGGATTCAACTGTGCCTGAAACCCAAATCTACCTCTGGACTTTTGGACTTTAATTTTTCTTTTGTCTTTCTCCCTCCCTCCCTCCCTCCATTCCTTTCTTCCTACCTTCCCTCCTCCTTCCTTCCATCCTTCTTATCTTTGTCTTTCTTTCTTTCTTCCTTCCTTTCTTTCTTTTTTTTTTTGAGTGCAATAGACAGTGTGTGTTGATTTTAGATGATTTCTGTCACTTTCAGCTGACAGAGTTCAGACCAATTCATCCCCATGGGTGGAATCAGGGACTCCCTCCTAGACTCCCAGATTCTGTGGTACCACCCTTGTCACTGCACTTATCACAAAAAACTGCACCAGAGATACGTGACCCTGCCTGTCCCTGATTTTTTTGTGATGGCATCACACTTTTGCTTACCTCCTCCCTTCTTTCTTGAAATTTGAGGTATGTCAGGTTTATTTCTACATCCAGAGTACCTGCCTAAAAGAGGTATTCAGTGAATAATGGTATAATGAACAAATACAAGAAAGGATGAATGAACAAACACACGAGTGTCTTCTAGTTGGTCAAGACACTTTAATAGAGTGAGAAAAGACAGTTGTTTCTCCAGAGACCTACCTGCTATGAGATCTAAGTTACACTAAAATCCTCTCTGAGTTGACAAAGGATTATTATTTTTAAATCTCTCTTCACCCAGACCACAGCTGAACCGGCCGCACCCATGGGACACAAACCAATCTCCCATTACAGAAAAACAAATCTGATCCAGCCATTCTCTGCTTAAAACAACTTTTGGTGACGTTTCTGACAGGAGTGGGTGGAAGGGAGTGAGCATTTGGATTCAGAGAACATTCTGTGTTATAGAACATTCATTTGTTTATTGACTGACTCATTAGGAAAGCAATGAATTAGCACCTACTATGTGTGGGCATTATACATGTTACTCCATCCTCACAGCAAGCTCTGTCTTAGGGCAATGTATTTGTTATCTGCTACTGCATAACCAATTACCCTAAACCTAGGGGCTAAAGCAACAAACATTTGTTATCACACAGGAATCCAGGTGCAACTCAACTGGCTGCGTGTGGCTCAGAGTCTCTTATGAGGTTGCAGTCAAGCTGTGGGCCAGGGCCGGGGTCATGTCAAGGCTCCACTGGAGCAGAAGGATCCATTTCCAAATTCATTCATGGGGTTGTTGTCAGGCCTTAGCTCAACCTTGTCCAACCTGTGGTCTGCAGGCTGCCTATGGCCCAGGATGGCTTTCAATGTGTCCCAGGACAGCTTTGAATCCGGCCCAACACAAATTCTTACACTTTCTTAAAACATTATGAGTTTTTTTGTGATATTTTTCCCCTCATCAGCTATCGTTTGTGTTACTGTTTTGTTTGTTTGTTTTTGAGACGGAGTTTTGCTCTTGTTGCCCAGGCTAGAGTGCAATGGCACTATCTCGGTTCACTGCAACCTCCACTTCCTGGGTTCAAGCAATTCTCCCGCCTCAGCCTCACGAGGTAGCTGGGATTACAGATGCCCATCACCACACCAGGCTATTTTTTGTATTTTTAGTAGAGACGGGTTTCACCATGTTGATCAGGCTGGTCTTGAACTCCTGACCTCAGGTGTTCGGCCTCCCAAAGTGTGGGGATTACAGGTCTGAGTCTGTCTTAGAAGAATCACTTACAAACTTACCCACAGGGTCTTTTCCTTAGGACTGCCTCACAATACGGAAGCCAGCTTATCCAGGGTGACTAATCCAAGAGATAGAAAGAGAGTGTCCAAGACAGAAGTCACCATCTCTTGAAAACCTAATCTCAGAAGCAACATGCTCATCGCTTCTGCCATATTTTGTGCACTAAAAATGAGTCGATAAGTCCAGCCTACACTTGAAGGGAGGAAATTACACAAGGGTATGAATACCAAGAGGTGGGTTAATTGGGGCAATTTCAGAGGCTACCTGCCACAGGTAAGGTATTATTAACCTTAGACACCCAGCTGGTTAAGCAACTGGTCCAGGTCACCCAGCAGAGAGTCATCTGAGTCCGAAGTGGTTTTCTATTTCCCCAGGCTGGCAGGGGGTGTGATGGAAGAAGACAGGGAGAAGTTACTGGTAGGAAAAAAAAAAAAAAAAAGAGAATGGAGTCTCTGTTATTTATCTACTGCTGTGTAACTAATTACCCACAACTTAATGACTTAAAGCGAACATTTATTATCTTATAGTTTCTATGGATCAGGAATTCTGGAGCAGCTAAGTTAAGTATTTCTCAGGGTCTCTCAAGAGCCTGTGGTTAAGCTGGGGGCTGGGGATGCAGCTTTGGAGACCTGATCAGGGCTGAGCCGCTACTTCCAAGAGAGCCCACTCACAAGGCTGTTGGTGGGAGGCTTCATTCCTCACCGACCAGACCCCTTTATAATCATGTTGAGCCTCTTTAGGACAGGGCAGTTGGCTTCCCCCAGAACGAGTGATTCAAGAGTGGCTAAGCAGAGCCTCAGTGTCTTTTGTGACGTAGCCTCAGGAGTCATAGCTGTCATTTCTGCAATATCCTGTTGATTACACAGGATAGGTCAGCCCTATTCATTGTGGGAGGTGATTCTAGAAGGGCATGGGAATACCAGGAGATCAGGATCACTGGAGTCTGGTTACCTACCACAGGGTTCCACAAGATTGATAATCCAAAAACCTAACTTTTATTGTCACTCCTCTGCTCAAAGAGACCCAGAGCCTTTCCACATACTGCAGACACAGTCTGATTTTCTTAGCTCCATCTCCCACTGGCTCCTGAGTGGATGGACCATCTGGGACTGACACCCTGATCTGCTCACAGACCTCACCAGTCCCAGAGGGGAGGCCCATGTTAATACCTCCCCTCCCATCCTTTGTTCTGTGGGAAGGCCTGTCTCCCCGGGAAGCCTCCATTCAGACTTCAATGCATAGTTAGTGCACCCCCAGCATGAACAGGCTATGGCAGGATGCTAGGATACGATGATGATACCACCTTCTCTCAAGGAACTGTCTTTTTTTTTTTTTTTTTTATACTTTAAGTTCTGGGATACGTGCGCAGAACGTGCAGTTTTGTCACATATGTATACATGTGCTATTTGTGTATGGCATCATCTTTTGTGTACCCATCAACCTGTCATCTACATTAGGTATTTCTCCTAATGCTATCCCTCCCCTAGCCCCCTACCCACCGACAGGCCCCTCTCAGGGATCTTTCACTCAGATGGGGAGGCAGTTACTAGCGAATTAGTAATAACCTAATCACACATCATGCCGAGTTCTCCCAAGGAAACCTACAGGGTACCATGGGATTATATAATAGGGGACTGGCCTAGTCCATGAGCACTGGAGCAGTCAAGTAGCTAACCAGGCTGCACAGGTGTATCAGCATTGGGTTTAGGTGTAAGTGTCTGAAAATACAGAATAACAATAGCTTAAATAAGATAGATGTTTGTTTCTCTTGGGCAGGTGTTTGAGGACAGGTATTTTGCCACTCAGAGACAGGAACTCAGGCTCTTTTTGTCTTGTTGCTCTGCTCTGTGTGGCCTCCACCTTATGGTCCAGGATGGTGACACCTACATTCCCGGCAGCCAGATGGAGAAAGGGACACAGAGGGTAAAGCAGACATACCAACTATCCCAGATGCCCCACAAGACACTTTCCTTTACTTCTCAATGCCACATCTAGCTACAGAGGAAGCTGGGAAACACAGCTTTCATTGTGAGCACCCACATGCCCAGCCAAAAGTTGGGAGCTCTATCCCCACTCAAAAAGAGCAATGATGGTCAACCCTGTCTTGCATTTATTTTGTGCCAGGCATTTGCTGACCTTGGAGATCATCCCAAATGTACACTTGATTCAGTAGGTCTGGCCTGGGGACAAGAGTATGTACTGTGATGGCCATGTAGCTGATCTGTGGACCACATTTTGAGGAGGGAGGATGCGAGGTCAAAGATCCATCATTGCATCGTTTCCTCCCACACAGGGCCAACGAATGGCTATTTGGAAGCAGTGGCTGCTCAGGGCCCCTTAACTCTTCCTGCTGCCACTAGGTTTCCAGTTCAGGCTGAGATTTCCTTCTCTCCCCCAACAGTGTCAGACCACTGACACTGAATGAATGAATGAAGGAATGAATGAATGAAAAGGGAACGCAGAGATCACCACACCACCCTACCCCAGACCCCGTGCTGGTGCTGTCCGTTCTGAATCCTCCTGGAGGAACCGGCACTGCGGTTCCCCTGTATTTACACAGGAGGAAACTCCGTTGACTCTGCTTTTTGAACCCGAGTCCTCACCATTCTCCCCCGGGTTTTTCCAAGCCCTGTGCCACCACAACCTTGGAGACAGGGCCAGTGACAGAACCTGGGGGAAGTTTAGAGTGAGTTTCCCCTACTCAGGTCTTATGTGACCTCAACTACCATCTCCTCTAATCCAGCAGCCACGGAGGCAGTTGCTCTGTATTCCTGAGGAGGAAACTGAGGCTCTAAGAAGGAGACAATCGGCACAGTCCACGTTGGCCACGTCACAGTGCAGGCCCCATCTGCCTCTGCCACAACCCTGCATGTTCTGGACGGACCTGGCTCAGAGCAGGTGCTCTATGAATACCCACTGAAGTGAACCACAGGGGCAGATGGAAGCAGGGACAGCCACCGCCAGCCTTGGTAGTTTCAGATGCCTGGCACTGTGCTAAGCCAGTCTCCTGTTTCTCAGCTGGTCCCCAGGAAAACGCCCTCAAGTAGGTGTCACCGTCCTCTTTGTGCAGATGTGCAAAAGGGGCGGGGGGCTCTGAGAAGCCCAGTGGCTTTCCCAGAGAGGCACAGCAGGCGCAGAGGTGGGTCCACCTTATTAGTCTAGGATGCCCGACCTCTTCCCTTCCCCAACAGTATTAGGCCCTCACTCAGAGCTAGACGCGGTGCAAGGCCAAAGTCTGTATCACCCCCCACTCAATCACAGTTCAGTGAAACTGTTTACAAATGCAAAAAACGGGGCTCGGAGAAGCAGAGAATTTGTCCGAGGTCATCCAAAGAGACGGAGAAGAAATCTAAGCGGGAGGCTTGAAGGAACGAGTACTGAGGTCGTTGGTGGACTCCCTTTCCTTCCGACAGCCTCGACTCTCCGCCCCTTCCCTGCCGGCCCGCAGGCCCCTTTAACCGGGTGACGGAAGGGGCGGCCGGGCGGGCGGCGCCCAATGGGCTGCGCGGAGCGTCACTTCCCGGCAGCGGGCGGCGAGTGGCGAGTGGCGAGTGTCAGGGGGACGGCCGGCGGGGGCGGGGCGGCCGGAGGAGGCGTTGGCAGCGGGCTCGGACCCACGCGGCGCCGTGGCCCGCCTGGCCTGCAGCGCTCCCACCCCCGGCGGCGGCGGCGGCACGATGCCCTTTGACTTCAGGAGGTGAGTGTGGCGACCCCGGCCACTCGGGAGTTTCCTTCGCGGGCAGAGGTAGCGTCCCGGCACGCCGCGGACCCCTCCCGCCCTGTATGCAAAAGCGGCCCCCCGCCCTGTGCATGCCCCGGCAGGCCCCTAGGGACCCCAGGCGAGCCCCCTGCCGCACACGAAGCCAAGCCAGAGCCGCGGAGGCCCCCTCGTGCAGAGGGAGACAAATCCACCCACCTTCCCTCCGCCGAGCCCCCTCCCCAGCCTGCCCTGATACCTTGCATTCCCCTCCCCCACACTAGGAAAGAGATTTCCTCCCTCCCCCAAGATGGGAACAGCCCTTACACCCCAGCATCCCTCTCCTCCCTCTACGGAGACTCCTTGGTGGACCCCACCCCAGCTGACAGGTGGGGCAGGGCACCTGGAATGAGCCCAGAGGGGCCTGGGGCCCCCTGCAGCCTGCCGGCAGCTGGAGGGTTTTAGGTTTCTGAAGCCTGAGGCTCCCCCAGGCCGGGCAGATCTAGCCTACCCCCGCCCCTCCCCCGCCCCCCTCAGTCCCAGCCCTGTCCTCTGGGTATGGGGGCACCATGGGAAGGGGAGGAGGCGCCTTGGGCAGGGCTCTGCAGAAGGGCCACCGGGGTCTGGCCTTGGCTTTCTGCAGTCACCACAATGGGCCCTTTGTGGGGTCCAGCTGCCTCATGGTCTAGGTTGCATGGGGCATTCTGGAAGCCTGCGGGGGAAGAGATCTCCACCAGAGGTTCCTTTGAGGTGTGGAGTCCCACGGGATGTTCTGGCCTGAGGCAGCCACACTTGTTTTTTGGCTGGGAAAAGAGCAGAGCTTTAATGCAGGGAGGAGCTGGATTAGAATCCTGGCTCTGCCCTTTCTACTGAACAGCTCGGTATATTCTAGAAGTTAGGGGCAAGGGCTCTGGGTTCAGAACTCCTTGTCGCTGCTCGGCTGACTGACCTCAGCAAGTCTCTGAGCGCTCTCAGTTTCACCACCTGCAAATTGGGGCTAAAAATAAGGTCTCCGCTTGTGATGCCTAAGTGCATGAAACACCCTTAACAGAGTCTGGCATGATTTGGAGCTCAGAGATAGGGCATTGGTGGATGGGGCTGTTCTCCAGGAGGGGTTTTCCACATCCACAAAATAGTGATGAAGATGCCTGTGCCACAGGAGGTATTTCTGCCCCTCCTGTTATGTGTGAAGGCAGTGTAAAGTGACAGTCTACCCAGGGAGAAAGGCCCTTAGCCTGCCGTGACCCCCATAGCATGGGATATATTGGGGTTTCAGCCCTGGACCTCTTGATTGGCTGACATGGTTTTCCGGCCTGTCCTGGTCACTGATACCAGTTAGCGAATGTTTGCCGGCTTCTTGCCCCTGCCAGGCAGCCCTGGGGCTCGCCGACCCAGGCAGTTTTGAACAAGGAAAGCCCCTCTGATGGAATTCAAGGCCAGTCCTAATAGCATCATAAGAGCTGTGGTGGGCACATCAATTCCTGGTTCCACAAAGCCTCCCCTTTCCCAGGCGGACCATGGAGATTCCTGCCCCCTCCTCCCTCACCCCTGTGTGATTCAGTAGGTTCTGGTGATTTTGAGCTTGCTGGGGAGATTGATGTTTTTGATCTTTTAATCCTTTCTCCCTGCACCTCACCCTTCCGTCTTTCTGAGGAGGAAATGAGGCTCCAGGAATGAGGGCCTTATCTTGGACTTTATGGGTGCTAAATGGGAAAGGTAGACTTGGGTCTCGGGTCACACATGGCTCCCAACCGTGTGCTCCTTGAATTGGTGGCTTGGAGGGGCAGGTAAGGGAAGTAAGGAAAATGGGTGAGGCCAGCCCTAGCCTTTGGCCTTGGAAGGGGCCTGTATCAGGCATTGATATTTAAAGAGAGAAATGCTCAGCTCTGAGAAGCTGGCTAGTCTGGGGCTCCCTTGGCATACTTCAGGTTCCTGAGTGCCCAGATGCCAGGGGGCCCAGCTTAACTAGGAAATACCCCCAGGGCTTGGGCTCGCTGCGGAATGGTGAGAATGGATTCAGTGCTTCACATTTGCACCTTGGAGGATGGCCATGTGTGCCCAGCAAACCTGCACTCTTTAAGCTCTGTGAACTACAAGGCTCAAGGACCTGGGTTCTACAGAAGGTTCTACCATCCCCATGTGCCTTCCTCCTCTTCAGTGTACATTTATCAAGTGTCCGCTCCATGCTTAGTCCTCTGCCACAGGCCCCACCGTGGGGAGGTGGGTGGCATGTGGTCTGCCTCTCTTTGCATTCCGAGAGAAGGGAGGAGGGCTTGATGGGGTCCCAGGAGTGGGGGTGTGCGTGAACTGGCACGCAAGGAGGATCTACCACTGTACACATACTTTGGGGTGCAGACATCGATTCCCTTGTCACCTGAGAGAGGGAGTTTTAATCTTCATTTTAAATCAAAGGAGAGGGGAGCTCCACTGATTGGAAGCCATTTGCTCTGGCCATGCAGTGCACGAACTGGTGGAGCTGGGATTTGAACTCGGTGTTGTTAGCTCCAAAGTCTTAGATCTGGGAGAAAAGGGAGAGTTCGGAGGGACCCACCATCCTGTCAGCTCTTTTAAGAATTGTGGGGAGTGGAGAGGGTTATACCATGATTAGACCTCCTCCCCCAGTTCAAGAGCAGGGAGAAAACCGGTCTTCCTGCTCGTGTTCCTCTTCTTAAAGTCAAAGCAGGAAAAATAGTGCACTCTTGCCCTTCCCTACGGGTATTTCTGATTTTCTTACTGCCTGTAGAGCCTGGTGCAACTGAGTTCTGTGTTGTACTGTCTGTGAAATGGGAGTGAGTAGAGTACCCACCTAAGTAGAACAGTTGAGGAATGAGGCGGTGAGGAAAGCATTTAGCCACAGAGTAAGCGCCCCATCCATTTTGGCCGCCATATTTATTTGTGTCATTTTATTTAAGCACCTATCATCTCCCAACACACTATATAATTCACTTAATTATCATGCTGCTTCTCTCTTCCTCCCATTCGTACATGAGCTCCTGAGGGCAGGATAAAAATCTGGCTTCTTCAAGGTTGCATCTCTAGCACCTAGAACTGTGCTTGAGCCAAAGTTGATCCTAGGAGATGCCTCTTGAAATCTGTCAAGGAAGCCATAGACATGGTGTGACTTGATAAGCCAGCTTCAGTGGGCAGATTTTCAGCCATTAGTGGAGAAATCTCCCCTCTCCACCCTTGAATCTGCCCTTTCTAGATTGTTTTTGGGGTTAAGGAAGGAGGCAGAGTGCAGGGGAGGGAGGCTGAGCTTTCAATGATTTATTGTATTTGCTTTGCCCTTGTTAAAGTGTTTCGCTAATGGCTGGATGTTGCGGTTGTGGAACTGACCTTGTGACCCACATCCGTGTGTGTTGTTCCCAGTTCCGGCTGGCCTGGGGCCAGTAGCACCTGCTGCCTCCTGCACACCAGCCCAGGGTGGGTGAGGAGGGAAGATAACGGCATCCGGAAGCCCTGTACCCAGGCGCAGTGGTGCTTGAGCACTGCTTTCCGGGAGGTGCAGGTGGCTGCTGGCCCACAGTGATAGCCCCCATGTTGAAACCTCAAGACCTGGGGGTTGCCGCTGTACTGGCACTGACCAGATGCGCCCTGGGACCATTGACTTCCCCTCCCGGAGCCTCCATTTCTTCATTTTAAGGAGGGGATGTAAACTTCACTGCCTCACCTGGTAGAGTAGATGTAGGGGCAAGTGCGATGTCCCTGCAGTGCAGGATCAGGACCATAATTTGTGGGGCCCAGTGCAAAATGAAAATGTGGAGTCCCTTTTTGAAAGAGTATTAAGAATTTCAGGATGGCAGCAGCAGAGCATTCAGCCAAGCATGGACCCCTCTGAGTGTGTGACCCTGTGTGCCTGCACAGGTCCCAGGTCCTGCGGCCCTGATGGGCTGGCCCTGCTGCAGGGCCTTGGTTCGGCCTCTACCACTTTTCACTCTGGCCTTCCAAGTGGTCTCTTCCCCTCCAGGATAGCCCAGATCTCCGTGGGACTCCCTAGTGAGCTTTCCAAAATTGATGTGATATTTTCATGTCCTGATTTCAGCCTTCAAATGTGTCTCATTGCTCTGAGGATCCAGTGTGAATTTCTTTTTTAAAAAAAATTATATGGAGATGGGGTCTCGCTATGTTGGCCAAGTTGTTCTTGAACTCCTGGCCTCAAGTAATCCTCCTTCCTTAGCCTCCCAAAGTGCTAGGATCACAGGCATGAGCCACTGCACCTGGCCCAGTCTTAATTCCTTAGGCCCCAATAAGGAATGGGACCCTGGTAGCCCCATCAGTTCCTACACCAAGCTAAGCCCCAGCCACCACAGGGGCCTCTGAGCACAGAGTTAACATTCAGTAGAGAGTAGCTAACATGAATGCCTGTATTTCTACTTGGTTGTTTCTTCCAGAAAGACTTCCAAGGAAGCTGACAAGAACATATACTTTACAGCAAGTTTTAAAAAATATAAATATGGGCCGGGTGCTGTGGCTCATGCCTGTAATCCCAGCACTTTGGGAGGCTGAGGCAGGCGGATTACCTGAGGTCAGGAGTTCGAGACCAGCCTAGCCAACATGGTGAAACCCTGTCTCTACTAAAAATACAAAAATTAGCCGGGTGTGGTGGCACACGCCTGTAATCCCAGCTACTCAGGAGATTGAGGCAGGAGAATTGTTTAAACCCGGGAGGCGGAGGTTGCAGTGAGCTGAGATCTTGCCTCTGTACTCCAGCCTGGCTGACAGAGCGAGACTCTGTCTCAAAAAAAAAAAAAAAAAAAAAAAGTGTAGGCCAGGCTCACACTTGTAATCCCAGCACTTTGGGAGGCCGAGGCGAGGTGGGAGGATTGCTTGAGGATTGCGGGAGTTCAGGACCAAGATGGCCAATGTAGCAAGACCCCATCTCTATGGAAAAAAAAAATAGCTGGGCGTGGTGGTGTGCACCTGTGGTCTCAGCTTCTTGGGAGGCTGAGGTGGAAGGATCACTTGAGCCCAGGAGGTGGAGGCTTCAGTGAGCCAGGTTCATGCCATTGCATTCCACACTGGGTAACAGAGCAAGACCCTGTCTCAAAACACACACACAGGCTTAAAAATCAGGGCAAAAAGAAAATAAAAATTAGACCAGAGAGAAAATTATGTGAAAAGGTCAGTATTTCGTGTTTATTGAACCTTTGCTAGTGCCAGGCACTGTTGTGAGGATCTTACTGTATCAGCCCATTTAATTCCCCACAGTCCTACAAGGCAGGCACTGTTGTTACCCCACTTTACAGATGAGCCAGTGGAGGTGCCTCAGAGTTCGGAAACACGGTCATTCCTGTTCCTGGAGCTGGGATTGGAACACTGCCTTTTGGCACCAGAGCTCCACTGTGTCCTGTAGGTTCATCTCTAAAGCTTTCTCTTCTCCATTCACTACATTCAGAGAGAACTGAGAACTCTTCTAATTGGATTCATTGGATTTCTCTTCACTAATCTTCACCCAGCAGTGCTCATTAAGAAGCTTAAAGCCATCAACTTTTTCCCCCCAGCCTCATGTAGCCTGACACCTGATTCTGAAATGGTCTTTAAAGACCCTCACGCCGGCTAATGGCATCACCCTCGAGGGGCTCAGTTTTCCCATGCTGGCCGCTGGGGGTTTTCTAGCTTAGAGCGTCGTGTTTACCTGCTTGCTGGGATGTGGAATGAGATGGAATGTCCTCTCCTCCCAAGGCAGTTTGGATTCCTGACTATGGTGCTGTAGTAGCAGGAGACAGGGCTTTAGTCAGCTGTGTCCTGGTTAAGTTGCATTCCCCATCTGGTAATCCTTTCATATTTTATTTGGAGTTACTCCTAGCCAGTTTTCATCAGGCGTGGGAGAGACAGGCAGGGTGTGAAGAGGGCGTTTGGGGTGAGGCTTACCCGGTACATCTAAATCAGTGAGTCTCAACCCTGGCTGTACATTAAAGTCTCTCATGTGATTCTAATGCACAGCCAAGACTGAGGAGAATTGCTCTGAATTGGGAGAACCAATAGGAAGCAGTGCTGAGAGCACCAGGGAAGCCAGGTTGGTGGCGGTGGAGAGCCTTGCCTCAGGAGGCTGGGGCATGGAGTTCCGGTCCCGCCCATCACTCCTGCATGACCTTCGGCAAATCTGTTCCCCCACCAGTGAAGTGGACAGTGAGGGGCCGTAATTTTCTACTCATATCCTTGCTCTTCAAAGTGCAGTCCCAGATGCCAGCTTCAGCAGCACCTCGGAGCTTGTTGGAAGTGGAGAATCTCATTGCCCACCTGGAATCTGAATCTGTAGTTTAACAAGATCCCCAGGTGATTCATGTATTCATTAAAATGTGTAAAGCCCTGGTCTGTATGATTGATTTGACTCAGTGTCCACCATTCTGTGTCCCTCCATGCCGCACTGGCTGCCTCACTAAGGGCTCTGAAGAGTCCAGCACTGAACGAACCAGAGTTATTTGGTTCGGCCCAGCATTGCCACATGTATAGACTCAGATGCCCTGTTGTTTATGGAGCGGCTAGTACCATTTCTCAAAACACAGTTTGGAAAACACAGCCCTAATTGATCCTTTAAGGAAGTGGCAATTAGCTTAATTGTCTGTTGTCAACTTTAACTTTTAGGTCTATTAACTTAATTACATTGATTGTGTATGTGGGAAAATTACAGGACAGGAAAAAAACCTCCAACGTTTGGCTGTATTTGTTTAAAAAAAAATCTTGACCCACGGGAGAGGCAGGGTGAACTCAGGGTTCCCTGTTACAGCCAAGAGCCAGGGGACATATGGGGCCCTTTACAGATACCTCCTCTCCCTCGGAGTGGGCATGATCCTTCCTGTTTTATGTCCAGGGAAACCGACCCTCAGAAATACTGGGTCACAGCTGGTGCATCTGACAGCGTAATCCTCATGCCCTTGACAATTAACCTTCCTCCTGGCACCTGCCAGGCAGCATGGCTACACAGGAAGGAAGATCCGCTTGAAATGGACAAACCATTCTGTTTCTCCAAAAGGTGGGAACCCTATTCGACATGAGAGGCCTGGCTGTAATTACAGTTAGTATAGTCAGAGGACCCGGATGTCCCTGATGTACTAAGGACTGGCGTTGTGATAGCCCCTCCATACATTAGCTTTCCTTTCCCAGATTCTGGTCTGGGTCTTGAATATCTTTGGAGGAGAAGTAATGCTTATCTTATTAGCAATGCCTTATGGCCCTTCAGCTTGTAATGTCTTGAGCACTGGGCTAGGCATGTCATTGGACTTACAAAATCACACTGGCCTTACAGACAGACACAATGATTCATGATTTATTTTCTTTGTTTTATTTTTAAAGTTAGCATATGATAAAATTAATGTGTGTTTGTGCACTGTTCTATGAAATTTAAGATTTACCATATAACCACCACCACCATCCAGATACAGGACAGCTCCATCTCCATCACCCCTCACATCTCATGCTGTCATGCTGTGGTCACACCATTAATTTGGTTATTTTTTGTGTGGTAAGAATACCTAACATCAGAGCACCCTCTTTTTTGAGACAGAAATTCGTTCTCGTTGCTCAGGCTGGAGTGCAATGGTGCAATCTCGGCTCACTGCAACCTCCGCCTCCCGGGTTCAAGCAGTTCTCCTGCCTCAGACTCCCAACTAGCTGGGATTATAGGCATGTACCATCATGCCCAGCTAATTTTGTATTTTTAGTGGAGATGGGGTTTCGCCATATTTGCCTGTTTTAGATACTTCATGTAAGTGGAATCATGCAGTATTTGTCATTCTGTGTCTGCCTTATTTCACATGACATAGTGTCCACCAGGTTCATCAGTGGTGTCACAAATGACAGAATTTCCTTTTTTAAGGCTGAGTAATATTTCAGGGTGTATATATACCACATTTTCTTTGTTAATTTGTCCATTAATAGACATTTCGGTTGTTTCCACATCTTGGCAGTTACGAATAATGCTGCAGTGAGCATGGGCGTGCAGATGTCTTTGAGATCCTGATTTCAGTTCTTCTGGATAAATACCCAAGAGTGGGACTGCTGGATCCTATGGTAGCTCTATTTTTAATGTGTTGAGAAATCTTCCTCCTGTTTTCCATAGTGGCCGCCCTATCTTACCTTCCCACCAATGGTGTACAAGGGTTCCTTCTCCCCACATCTTGCCAACACGTCTTGTTTTTCTGGTAATAGCCATCCTAACAGGTATGGAGGTGCTATTTCATTGTGATTTTTATTTGCATTTCCCTGATGAATGGGATTTTGAGCATCTTTTCAAGATCTTGGCCATTTATATGTCTTGTTTTGAGAACTACCCATTCACATTTTTTTGTGCTTTTTAAAATTGGGGTTTTTTATGCCCGGGCATGGGGACTTATGCCTGTAATCCCAGCACTTTGGGAGGCCAAGGTGGGTGGATCACCTGAGGTCAGGAGTTTGAGACCAACCTGGCCAACATGGAGAAACCACATCTCTACTAAAAATACAAAAATTAGCTGGGCGTGGTGGCATGCGCCTGTAGTCCCAGCTACTTGGGAGACTGAGGCAGGAGAACAGCTTGAACCTCCGGGAGGTGGAGGTTGCAGTGAGCCGAGATTGCGCGACTGCACTTCAGCCTGGGTGACAGTGAAACTCCGTCTCAAAAATAAAATAAAATAGGGGTTTATTTTTGCCACTGAGTTTAAGGAGGTGCTTATATATTCTGGATATTAGCCCCTTATCAGGTATGTGGTTTGCAGATGTTTTCTTTATTAATTCAATTCTTAAATGGGAAGCCAAGGCACAGAGCTGGAATGGGAATGGCCCGGGACACAGCTGCTGAGGTGCAGGGCTGGGATCCCAGAGCCTGGCACCTCACACGGTGCTATCCTGCCTTGCTGATTTTTCTTCCTGTTGATTTTTATTATTCTTCACTAGATCTTCTCTCCCCTCCAACTTTCACACCAGGAGTTACCGACATATAGAATTTACGTAGAGTATCCTTTGAGAACTTTGGGAAACCCTGGTGATAGTTGGCTGTGTTGATGTCTTGTGGGGTCCAAGAGTATGTTCATGGTGTGCAGAAAGTATCTCCAAGTCTTGCAGGGGAAAGTCGTATGTAGCGGTCCAACCCTGGCCACCCTTTCCAAATGGCCTTCTACCTTGCACACCCCTCTGGGGACTGACCACAGGTCCCCTGGCGAACGCTGTCAAGTGCCTTTGGAACCGACCCTCACATTGCACTCATTCGACAGAACTCTCTGGATTAAAATCCCTTCCTCAGTGTTTACCAGCTGCGGGGCCCAGGACAAGACACTTTGTCTCTGCAAGCCTCAGTTTTCCTCATCTGCAAAGTAGGGTGTTCATACTTTCTTTGCAGGGATTTTGTGAGGGTGAGATGAGCTCATGTGGAATGTGAGACAAGTGTACTTGGAGGCGGGAGGACATTTCCCTCCTCTGCCTTTCCTGGCGGCCCAGTCCTGTGCACCTCGCTGAGCCGTGATCGATGTCAGTGGTGGGTCTTCTGGTAGGTGGACATGGTAAAACCAGGGCCTCCGGGGTTTGCAGGGCACAGATGCGATCACATGGGAACACCTGGGATGGCCAGACCCAGAGTTAGACCCCTCTCCCTTTGTGGTACCCACACGGCCATAGACGTCAAACACCAATCTGTGGTGAGGGAAAAAGTGGCCCGAGGGTCACACACTCAGGCGCCCCCATGTATCAGCAGGTACCTCAGTAGGTGATTGGGCAAGATGTGGGCCGTGGCCACCTGGAGCGCAAGGCCCTGTAGGGAAGGGACAGCTGTCCTGCAGCTCTGTTGCTTACTGCCTACAGATGCCCTGATTTTTCAAGAGACAGTGAAAATCTGATAAATTGTGTGAAAATGGTTGGCCACTGATCCCAATTTTATTTCTGTTAAACACCAAACAAATCCTTCTGAGGGCTGACGATGGCCTGTGACAGGCAAGGTGCTGCCTCTGTGTCGCACATGGCAGTGTGACCAGGACAAGCCCGGGGTGGGCAGGACCTTGGGTTCCTGGGAGGTGGCCTGGTGGGTGGGCGTGGACTTGAGGCTGGAGGCAGAGGAGTGAGGGACTCACAAGTCAATTGCTTTGGGCACAGGCAGTCTCGGGGGCCCATCCCACACTAAGCCCCGTCCCACCCTGGACCTGGCCTGACCCTAGGACCTTGATTCCTTCAGGTGTCAGCTGGGGCTCCCCTCCTCTGATTGTGCAGGAATGGCACCACCATTCCTGGCCACTGGACCTGCTGGCCTCTTTGCTGGTCCGAGGGCTGGCCCAGGTCCCTTTAGAATGACACACCCTTTCTCCAGATCCTTCAATATCTTCAGCCCCTGGGGTGTCTGTCAGGTGACTTCCCAGGGCTATGCTGTGACAGCAGTAGGGCCCACAATAGTCCCTACTTACAGAGTGCTAGACTAAAGGCTTTTCTTGGATTCCCTCAGTCCATCCTCAAGTTCAGTAGGAGCTGTTTCCCATTCCCATTTTCCTGAGGAGGACGCAGAGGTATAGAGGGGGGACAGGACTTGGCCGAGGTATCACAAACAGCGGGTGATGGAGCTAAGAGCCAAGTGCCTGTCTCTAGGCCGAAGCTGGCTTTCTTAGCCGGTTTCATGCCCCAGGAGGGGAGGTTGTTGCCTTGATTTTCTTGCAACCCCTCCATGGATACCCCCATCTACTCAGTTGGGTTTGCAGTTTGTTGCCTTGGGAGCAACGCACTGTAGAAGTCAAAGCCTTGGGGGCCCTGGTTACTGGAGAGGAGGCCGGGCCTGGTGACCATTTCCTACCACCCTGTGTATCTGTGGGCAAGAGATTATGCTGAGCCCCTGCCGGGGGAGTCAGGAGGAAATGCAGCACTGCCTGTGGGCAGCGGGCAGGGCTGGTCATCTTGCCAGAGGACGCTCTGACCAGTCCCCAGGTCCCCTGTCCACAGACCAGGAGCAGGCTGGGCCATAGAGTCATCTGTTGGTTGAACACATAGATTGAAGGCCTGTGTGCCAGGTATCATTCTAGAAACTGGGGACATAGTGCTGAGCCAAACAGACAACCCCAGCTCTTCAACCCATGATTTAAAAGTCATGCTTTAATTCTGGTATTTTGCTTCTCTCTTTTAACTAAATACACTTTTTATTTTGGAATAGTTGAGATTTACAGAAAAGCTGCAAAGCTAGTACAGACACCCTACATCCATTCCGCGAGGGTCCCCACCTTCCATTACCACATTCTCACCACTAAGAAGCTGACCTTTGCTCATGAATATTCTCTAAACTCTGCGCTTTATTTGGATTTTGCCCATTTTCCACTGATGTCCTCGTGGCACCCCCGGATCCCATCCAACGTCCCACGTTTGCATTCAGAGCCTGTGTGTCCCCAGGCTCCTCTGGGTGGGGGTAGTTTCTCAGTCGGTCCCTGTTTTCTATGACCTCGGCAGCCTTGAGGAAGATAGTCCAGGCATCCTGTAGAATGTCCCCAGCCTGGTTTTGTCTGATGTTTCTTCCTGATTGGACAGGGTTTTGGTTTTGGGGAAGCATCCCCAGAGGTGAGGTCCCCTTCTCAGCACATCCCATGGGGGTCCATGGCATGCACTTGACCTCTCTGGTGATGTCGGCCTTCAGTACCTGGTTAAGTCCTCATTTGGGTTGGTGGTCTTTCTCCCCCTCCCGCAACCCCCCGCACCCGCCTTTCCTGTAAACTGACCCTCCTGGAGGGAAGTGCACTGACTCCTAGCATCTAAAATCCCTTGTGTGATGCTACGTGACTTAACAGTGCCTCTTTCTGCGCTGTCTGTGCAGGACGCCCAGCACTGGGTACTTTGACTCACTTCTGAGCCCAGCAGCGTAAGATGGGGCAGGAGCAGGAGCTTGTAAGAACCCATTGTCCTGCCCGGCCTGCCCCTTGTGCCAGGCTGAGGTCAGGTGGTTTACAGTTCTGACCTCATTTCACCGTCATTACACACCTGCAGGGTGGGAGGAACCGTCTTGGCTCTGAGTCAGGAGAGGGCAGAGCTAGGGTTGCAGCTGATCTGGGCCCCCACTCCACAGTCTTTGGGTTGTGCCCTGTGCCCTTTGTAAGAAGAGCCAATAAGAAGAGCTATAGGAACCACGTCATAAGAGTAACCTTCAAAGGACTAGGAAGGTTTCTCCTGGCACGGGGAAGTGTTTTAAGAGGTCAGCGTGAGACTTAACCCAGAGTCTTTTAGGCCCTTTACGTGTGGTGGACCTGTCTGGAGCTCATTGCTGTGGATTCAGGAGGTGACTCTTGACTGCCGTGAGGACTCCATAAGTTTGTCTCTGAAAAGCCGTTAGAACTGTGCCTGGCATCTGTTAGGTGCTTGTTATCTATTCGTTACAGAAAAAAACACCAGGATATCCAGGCTGTCAGAGAAGACTTATGGATGGGTAGGAAACTGGACTAGAGATGCCTCCTTTGTGTTAGCCTAAGTCAGCTAATTCCTGTAAACAACCTGTAAATCTCAGTGTTGTAATGCAACATGCATTTATTTTTTTGCTCAGTGTAACTTACGCTGGGACTTGATGACTGCTCGTGAAGTCCCAGCAGAAGATGGGGTGCTCCGCTCCCCCTGGGTACTCAGAGGCCTTGACTCCTTCCGTCTTCTGGCTCTGTCCTCCTCTGGGGTGTGCTGGATCCTCTCCTTGGCCTGGCAGTGGTGGGGAGAGAAAGGAGGTTGGGGACAATTGGGTGGCAGGTCAAGATGTGGGGCCATCACTTCTGCTCACACTCTTGTCCAGAACTCAGAGACCTGGTCACACCTAACGGCAGGAGAGGTCAGCAAATACAGTCTAGCAGCGAGCCCAGGGGACGAGGAAAGAAAGGGCTTTCATGAGCACCTTAGTAAACATGTCTCTACCATGGTAACTGAAGTCAGTGGTTTTCACCCTTCCACTATTCTGCTACTATCATCATGATTTTTGGCAGATTCCTAAACAGCATGTATATATACACACACACACACACACACATATATATATTTGTTGTTGTTGTTGTTTTGAGAGAGAGTCTTGCTCTGTTGCCAGGCTGGAGTGCAGTGGCGTGATCTCGGCTCACTGCAACCTCTGCCTCCCGGGTTCAAGTGATTCTTCTGCCTCAGCCTCCCGTGTAGCTGGGACTACAGGTGCATACCACCACACCCAGCTAATTTTTGTATTTTTACTAGAGACAGGGTTTTGCCATGTTGGCCAGGATTGTCTCGATCTCTTGACCTCGTGATCCGCCCGCCTCAGCCTCCCGAAGTGCTGGGATTACAGGCATGCGCCACTGCACCCGGCCACATGTGTTATTTACTTAGTAATTTTTCTTTGAACTAATCAGTTTTTGAACCTAACACTTTTATTGCTGAAAGGTGACCTTATAACATCTTTGAAAATGGAAAAGCAACATCACCTGCTGTAAATTGATACAAATAATTGCAATGTGTTTTGTTCTCACTAGCTTCTGGTGCCTGGTGAAGTTGCTGGGTCTGTTAAAAAGGAGATATTAGCGGGCCAGGCACCGGTGGCTCATGTCTGTAATCCCAGCACCTTGGGAGGCCGAGCAGGGTGGATCACGAAGTCAGGAGATCGAGACCATCCTGGCCCACACGGTGAAACCCCGTCTCTACTAAAAATACACAAAAAAATTAGCCAGGCGTGGTGGCGGTCGCCTGTAGTCCCAGCTACTCGGGAGGCTGAGGCAGGAGAATGGTGTGAACCTGGGAGGCGGAGCTTGCAGTGAGCCGAGATTGCGCCACTGCACTCCAGCCTGGGTGACAGAGCGAGACTCCGTCTCAAACAAAAGAAAAGGAGATATTAGCAAGTGCTAGAGAGAGGAGATGTTGAAGACATAGTAGTACTACCCTGAGACTTTCTCGTTGATATTCTGAGCATGCTCAAAAGAGAGCTGAACAGGGAATAACTTTTTTCATGGTGAGATCTGATGTCATTTAACCACCAGGGAAGTGGGGTTCATTCCTTTTTTCCCTCCATCAAAAATTTATTGGAGGGATTCTGGGGAAAACAAGACAGACACTGTTTCCACCTTCATGATGATTCCAGGCTGTTGGGGAAGATGGGCAGAACAGCAGGGAACAAATCATTGCACAGGTGCTTATTTTCCGTTGTGATGAGTGCTGAGGAGGAAGGAAAAGTAGATGCGGTGATGGAGAGTTTACAGAGAAGGAGCTAACTGGATTAGCTTGGCTAACTAGTACTCTTCCTCAAAAGAAGATCTTCCCAGACTGCCTCTTCAACCTAAGCTGGGTCACTTGCCACCCCTTTTCTGGCCGCACCTTTCTATGACGCCTAGACAGGTCCTTTAGATCACTTGGCACAATTAGCACGGTTGCAGTGATTTGTTTATGCGGTTTGTCATGTCTGTCTTCCTTGATGGAGTCTAAGCTCTGAGAGCAGGGGCCATATCTATTTGTTCATCACTGGATCCTGGTGCTGAGCCAGGGTCTGCACACTGTGGGTGGTCAGTAAATATTGATTGAATGAAGCAGAGAGGCAGGGAGGAAGGGTCCAGCTGAGACCCTCCTGCAATGTGGCAGAGGGGTTCACCTCCGCAGGGATGGAGGACTTCATTGCCATATCCCTTTGTGTTTGGAAAATGTTTCTAGTTTTCTCCTAAGTGCATCTGAAAGAATTTATTTTGACTGAGTCCCGAGGAATTGGGAAGTCAGACATGACTGAGGCCCTGCCTGAAGGAGGAGTGGGTGGCCCACTACCTGTCCTGATGGGAGGCCACCACGTGCTACCTCCCCTTGCTTGAAGCCGTGTTAGTTCCCAGAACAGGAGTAAAGCAGTTGGGAGGGAGAAGACACCTGACATTCCACCTTCACTCCTGCCTGGGCATTAGGATTCATTGTAATTATTCCCATTTTGAGAAAGTGGAGACCCAGAGAAGTTGCAGAGCTGGCTCAGGGTCATACCTCTGTCACAGTAACAGACCCAAGCCCTAGCTCTACTTTCTGACCCCCAGAAAGTGATGCCTTCAGTTAGAGCACCTAACCCTGGAAATCTTAGTTGCCTGTTTTTGAGTTGAGCGACTGTGCTCTCTCTAGCAAACTGGCTGGTTTGCCTTATCACCTGGGGCCCTGCGTGGATCCAAGAGAGTCGGATTCAGGTGGCCTGGGAATCTGCATTTTCACCAGTGTCCTCAGTGATTCTTAGGGTCAGGCAAGCTGGGGAGACCCTGAATAAGGGTTCCCCCATTATGTTCGCAGTGTAACTCTGGGACTGGGTACCACAAATCCTTGTTAACCTAGTAATGACCATCACAAAAGCGAGTGATGGGACTAAGACTTCAGGAAACCTTTGAAGATGTGTGTGCATTAGGGATCATTGTTTTCTCTGCAGATGAGGAGCTGAGGCTTCGGGGGGTTGAGAGTTAGGGGTTACACCTGCGGGAACACAGCTCTTCTGAATTGGAATCCCATACTTTTCCAGCTGATGGCAGGAGTCATATGTATCTTGGTGAATGTTAGGTCCTCACATACCCTCAGTGACAGCAGCTGTGGGTCTCCTGTCTGTCCTGGTGCGTAGCACAAGACCTCACCCACGCTGTCTGCACTCAACTTGTTTCTGGAAGGCAGGGAGGAAGGAAGCTGCCAGTGCTAGACATTTGCAGGGGAACGGGGGTGGGTAGGTGGTGATAGTAGAAGTGAAAACATTCACTGAGCATCTCTGGGGTATTAGGAGCAGTGCTACAGACTATAAATATCATCTTCTTCAGTTCTTACCCATGAAGTTGGGGCTTTTATTTGTCTCATTTTACAGGTGAAAGAACCGAGGTGGAGTGATCTGATCTAGTGTTGGGTGTGTGTCAAAGTCCTGGGCTGATGAGAATTAGTAAATACAGAAGCTGGAGGGGTCCCGGGATGGGTTCACTGTCACCCTGATGGACCCAGCAAGCCAGGTGGCAGGAGCTGGTTCCACCTTTCGGGCCTGCCTGACTTTCCCCAGTTCGGCTTCCGTTGGCCAAGCTGCAAAACTGGGTCACACTCGAAGCCAGATGATTGGTCAGAGCTGAGTTAACCCTGAGTCAAAGGAGGGCATGAGAAGGTTCGCCTACCCGCCTCCTCCCTGCCGTGCCCCACCCCACCCTGGGCCAGGCCCCTCACAGTGGAGCCACGCAGGCACGTCACCCTGCTTGGGCCTCCGCCTGCCCCACACTCACCGGAGCATGACGAGTCAGCCACCCGGGATTTGGCTGTTCTAGAGGCACTGTTCCATGCTGCCAGGCAGACCTGGGACAGCTGGGCTGAGGGCTCAGGGGAGTAGAGGGAGGTAGGCACAGTGTAGCACGGAGAGGCCTAGGGCTTTGGAGTCTGGTGGACCTGGGTGCTGGTCCTGGTGCTCCCACCCACTTGCTGTGTGTCCTCAGGCAGCTCACTTCACCTCTCTGAGTCTGTTTTCTGATCTACAAATGGGGATATAACCCTGACCCCGAGCGGTTGCTGTGTGGAGTTAACAAGAGCCTCCTATAGCCCTAGGTCTTATTTCGGTGTGGGGCCCCTCTTTTCTTCCTGCATTTATGAAACTTCCTGACACATTTGGTCTTCTAAAGTGGAGGGTGCAAACCGGTGGCATCAGAGGTTGAGTTTTGCCCACAAATGTGATTATTTGGCCCTTTTAATTTAAAAAAATTGAATTTTATGCCAGCATTTTTGAATGAAAATATTTCACATAAAAATTTGGATTTCTAGCCGGGCACAGTGGCTCACACTTATAATCCCAGCACTTTAAGAAGCTGAGGTGAGCAGATCACGTGAGGCCGGGCGCTCGAAACCAGCCTAACCAACATGGTGAAACTCCATCTCTACTAAAAATACAAAAATTAGCCGGGCGTGATGGCATGTGCATGTAATCCCAGCTACTCAGGAGGCTGAGGCACAAAAATCACTTGAACCTGGGAGACGGAAGTTGCAGTGAGCTGAGATGGCACCACTGTACTCCAACCCGGGCAACAGAGCGAGACTCCATCTCTAAAAATAAATTAAAAAGCCAGGCGCAGTGGCTCACATCTGTAATCCCAGCACTTTGGGAGGCCGAGGCAGGTGGATCACCTGAGGTCAGGAGTTCAAGACCAGCCTGAGCAATATGGTGAGACCCGTCTCTGCTAAAAATACAGAAATTAGCCGGGTGTGGTGGCGTGCACCAGTAGTCCCAGCTACTCAGGAGGCTGAGACCGGAAAACCGCTCGAAGCCTGGAGGCGGAGGTTGTGGTGAGCCGAGATTGTGCCACTGCACTCCAGCCTGGGTGACAGAGCAAGACTCTGTTTCAATAAAAAATAAAAAATAAAAAAATTGGATTTCCAATGCATCTGGAAAAATGGACCTCAGTGGCCACATGGCAGCCCAGGGCTGTTGCTGGGCAGACCTCTTGGACCTTAAAGCACAAGATGTGAGCGCCAGGATCAGGTTGCAGGGCCTAGCCAGGGAGTGGGGCTCTGGTCACCTCAGGGGCTTCAGGTGCCCGGGGACCCCTCTCAGACATGAGGACGGTCTTCCAGTGTGTCCAAGAAGCGCCTGTGTGTACGTGTGGGTATGAGTGTGCAAATGTGTGAAACTGCGTGTTCTTGCCTTTGCTGTGGGCTCACAAGGTGGTTTGCCACATGCTGTTGTTGCCTGGAGAGGTATTGCGCAGAATGCCACGTGGTATGATGTCCCTGGCCCCAGCAGCCCCAGTGACTGGTGAGCGGCTCCTGGGTCCGCTCCTGCCTCCAGTAGAAGCAGCCCCAGGAGTCCCGGCCGCAGCCCCCGTTGTGCTGGGTGCTGGCTTTTGGAAATCCCTGCATACCTGCAAGGGCTCCTGTGGTGGGGATGGAGGTGGAGGAGCTGGTCAGGCCACCCAGAGACGTCTTCCTCAGTGGAGCCTTCTGCCAGGTACCTCTCAGCTGTTTTCCAAATGACTACTTCGCATTTCCCTGCCTCCATTCCCACAGCAGCCCTGTAGGGAAGGAGTGGCCCATTTCACAGATGAGAAACTCGAGGCTCACAGAGTCAGTCTGCACAACTGCGGCTGGGGGCCATGTGCTGGTTAAAATGCAGATTCCCATCTCCTCCCTCACTCCCCGACCCTGGAGGATGGGATGTGGGAATCAGGGCCCAGGCCTTGGTGTTCTAAGCAGCCTCTCCAAGGAGCTGCGATGTCAGGAGAGTGGGAAACAGAAGCAGGAGCCTTGGGCCTTACAGTTCGGGGAATGTGCTCTGGCCCTGCTGTTTGCTCAGTTGGGGTAATAGAGTCAGCTGCCTGGGCTTCCTTCAGCCTCCTCAGCTGTAAGCTGAAGAGAGTAGGGCCCACCTCCGAAGGTCCTGGTGAAAATTCCATGATCAGTTCGTTTATCTCACTTGGGATAGTGGAATGCCTGGAGAGTTCAGTAAAGTGATTTGTTGCTGTTATTCCACGTGGGATTTACTACAAAAGCAATTTCAGAAACAACCAAAAAAGATATCCATGTGCGTAATTGACAGTAGCGTATCTGCTCATCTCCTTTGAAGTGGGAGTTTCACAGGATGGTGAAATGGTTGCTCTGCCCCCATTTTAGAGATAAAACTACAGCAGGCAGGGCACGGTGGCTCACACCTGTAATCCCAGCACTTTGGGAGACTAAGACAGGAGGATCACCTGAGCCCAGGAGTTCGAGACCAGCCTGGGCAACATAGTCAGACTCCATCTCTACAAAAAAAATAATTAGCTGGGCATGGTGGCCTGCACCTGTGGTCTCAGCTACTCAGGAGGCTGAGGTGGGAGGATCGCTTGAGCCCGGGAAGTTGAGGCTGCAGTGAGCTGTGATCGTGCCACTTCCACTTCAGCCTGGACAACAGAGTGAGACTGTCTCAAAAAACAAAAAAAAGAAACTACAGCAGGCCCTCGAATAATGTTTTGTTATAAGACATTGATGAGAAAAAAATTATTTCCTGGCTGGGGCCACTGTCTGTGTGGGCTTTGCACGTTCTACCCACGTCCGCGTGGATCTTCTGTGGGCACCCCGACCCACCTACCCCCGGTTTCCTCCCACATCCCAGACCTGTGCCTGTCAGGTTCATCAGCACGTCCGCATGGTCCCGGTGTGGATGTGTGAGTGTGTGGGTGTGTGGGTGTGTGGGTGTGTGGGCGTGTGGGTGTGTGGGCGTGTGGGCGTGTGGGTGTGTGGGCTTGTGGGTGTGTGGGTGTGTGGGCGTGTGGGCATGTGTGCCCTGTGATGGGAGGGGGTGTGTGGGCGTGTGGGCATGTGTGCCCTGTGATGGGAGGGCGTCCTGGCCAGGGCCGGTTCCCGCCTTGTTCCCGAGCAGCTGGGATGGGCTCTGGCCACCCATGACTTGGAACTGGAATAAGTGAGTAAACAGTGATCTTACTTGTTTTGACAAATCTTTCTTAAGTGTATGTACAGCTCACATGTATTTTGATGTCTAATAGTAGAAGTGTTTTGATCTTTATTTGGAAGTTTGGTGTTGTTTTTGTGACCAGACATATGCCTTAGGAACTTAACTCTTGATTATATCCATTAGCCTGTGGGGAAATTGTTTTTCATCTTATGCTGTTTCCCTCAAAGTCATGGTTTCCAAGAACCTACCGACAACCTTAAGTGAGGCCTTGCTGTACTGAGGGGCCACTTGGGATTCACATGGGTGTTTAGCTACCAGGGCTCTGGGGCTCCTGAAATGGACCCCTTCAGAGAGCTGCCTGGGCTGTGTTCCCCCAACGGACAGGAGCAGGTGTGGGTTTGGATGTCACAGGTCACTGCACCACCCCCCACCTCCCCGGAGTGGCATTTCCCAGAACACCAGGACACACCGCCAGGTGGGAACGATGACGCTGGTTTCCAGGAGAGCAGTGGGGGTGGGAGAGGAAGCATGCTACCTGTCTCCCTTACCTGGTCTGGACCCAGAGAACACGGTCCTGAGGTGCTCCACGCCCCATACCTCTCTGCTAGGGGCTCTACCCACAGCCCTTCTGCTGAGACGATCTCAGGCCTAACCAGGACCTTGCTGGCCCATTTGCTCACTCAGTCGTGTAAGAGGTGTCTGTTGCGTGTTTACTATGTGCTGCGCCCTGCGCTGAGGCTGGGGTATCCGGCTGACCCCACAGACATGGTACCCACTAACATGGGACTTACACTTAAACAGGGAAGATGGACAGTTGGAGGACTGAGAATTTTCCCAGCAAGAATATCCAGGGAACTCTGGGGATGTTCTGAGCCAGCCTTGCTCGGGGTGCGAGGAGATCCTCCCCAGGATGCTCAATTCCAGGCCTTAGTGAGGAGCAGAGCTGGTTTGGTGCTGGGGCAGGGAGCCAGGCCCATCCAGCACGTGGTGCACCAATGAGGGAATGCACCAGGCAGGCAGAGCCTTCGGGCATGGCGAGGAGTATGCCCTGTCCTCAGCACACAGAGGCCAAGCCTTGTGTGGGGGAGCCGGATTCCGTGTGGGCTGTGAGCGGCCCACTCAGCCTGTGCTTCGGAGGCTGGCCTGGGTGCAGCACGGTGGGGGCCGGGCCAGCGGCTGCCAGCTCCTGTGGCGTCCAGTCTTCTTGCCAAGAGGCCTCTTTAATTCACATTTTCCACATCGACTTGATGTTTTGAAAATGTTGACCTTTAGTTCATCAAATGTCACTTATTAAATCGTAAGTCACATCCCATTCAATTAAAAAAGACAATGGACTGGTGACTCAATGCTTGGTCTCTTGGCAGGAAAGACCCTGAAGCACTGGAGGCCGGAGGAAGTCACGTGCCTTGTCAGTGATCCCTGCATCCCTCGGGGTGGGCAGCTTGTCATTCCTGCGAGAGGCTGGACTGGAGGGAGAGGCTGGGTTGGCAGCCAGGCTGGAGAAGCTGTGACAGGACTGGGAATACCAGGCCCAGGCAGGTGGACTTGAAACTTATTCACAGGAGCCCTGTTGGAAAGGTGGGGTTTGGTCTGTCAGGCCAGAGAGGAGTCAAGGCCATGTATGCAGTAGTGCTTGACTGGAAAAGAAGCAAATGTGGAATGTATACAGGCAGGGAGTGAATCAGGGGGCTTGCTGGAGGAGTGAAGTCAGTAGAGGTGAAGGGATTCTAACCAACGACTCCGCAGCGCGATGAGAGGCTGGGAGATGGGAAAGAGCGGGGGATACGATGGGCAGGTGGGGTGGGGCTGCACGTGCTGCCTCAGGCAACACTGAGCGTGTTGCTCAGGAAGAAAAGTAAGATCAAGTGAATGTAAAGGTCCATACAGCTCGCAGGAAGGAGAACTGAAAGTCTTTTGGTTTGGGTTAGAATGGTTCCCAAAGGCTGTGAGGGGAGGGTTCTCCCTGCTGAGATGACTACGCCTTATTCAGACCTTCATGGAGATGAAAGACAGACATGGAGGCCAACCTGAGACTGAACTGTAGCCTTGCTCTCCTACCCTTGCACCTCAGTACCCCCATTTACGAGGTGGAGAAACAGTAATCTGCCTCAGGGTTGTGCGAAACATAATTAAGCCATGCGTACAAAATGCCTGAAGCATGTTGCGGGTGTGTAGACAGCGTTGGGGTAGCCAAGGGTTGGGGTCCCTGAAAACCCCACCACAAGAAATTCACAGTTGGGGAATTTAAGAGCTTTTTGAAAAAACCAGTGTTGAGGCCCCAAGGCCACCAGTAGACCTTAGGAACATGATGTATGCTGAAGTTCATGAAAATAACACAGTAAAGAGATTAGCTACCATCTTTTATGTATCTTAAATTAGGAATAAGGGGAAGAAGTTCTTTAAGCTTCAGTTTCCTCATTTGTAAAATGGGGCTAGTGACTGCTTCACAGGGCTATTGTGAGGATGAAATGAATGGGCTGAGACGCTTGGCATTGGACGTGGCTGGGGTAGGGTCTCAGGTGATGTCCCTGGGATGGTTCGATTCGTTGCCATGCACCATGCTTCCTCACTAGAGGAGTACGCGCTTCTGCTCCAGTAATTTCAAGGAGATGCTTATAAATATGCGTTCCCTCCTTGCAGACATGCCTGGGCTAGGAGACTTCTCTTGAGCCTGGGACTCACTGCCTTGTGTGCAGCAATGAAGGTCACAGCTCTGGCCCCACCCTTTGCTGACTTTGGGACCTTGGGCAGGTCCTTCATCACCCTGGGACTCAGTTTCCTCATCTGTAACAATGGGCTAATAATGATGCCCCCCACCCACCCTCAAACATTGTGTGAGGCCAAAATGAGAATAGTATACATGAATTGCCAATAAGGGCTCAACCATGTGGTCATGGACCCCCTCCTCCTGGGGTCCCACGTAGCCCCAGGACCCCAGGCACCCCTCTAACATGCAACTCGGCTTCCTCCCCGGGTTCTTGTCTTACAGCTTATGTTACGGTTCCTGGAGTGAGAGGAGTAAAATTGGTCTCCCCATCTGCTCTCTGCTTTGCCTTCCTTTTCACTTTTCATCTCCCCAGGCTGTTCATTGCTCATCCATTCATACATTCACTTACTGACACATTTACAAATATTTATACTGGTCACTGTGCTAGGCACTGCGAGACCCGCTGGTGAACGGCAGGGATATGGCCCCTGCCCTCATGGAGTCTTAGCCTTCAGCAATTAAACATCCAATTAAATGTATAATTCTCAGTTAACATGAGACTATAAAGGAAAAAAGCAGGGGGCTGTTAGGCCTGCGTCTTCTAGGGGATCGGGGAAACCTGACTGCAGTGCTATTTGACAGCTGTCTGAAAGGTGCTTAGGGTTCACTGGGCCACTGAGAGACAGGGAGGCCCAGGTGGAGGGAGAGCATGGGCAAAGGCCCTGAGGTGGGGAGGTCACAGGTTGGCTGACCGAAGTGACTGCCGGACAGAGAGCTGGGGAGTGCCAGGGCTGGAAGACTCAGCTGGCCGGGCCATATAAGCTGCATAAAACACTGTAAGGAGTTTATCCTAAGAAGCTTCAGCCCTTACATGGTTGTGAGCAGATCCTCACAAACTCTTAATGGGAAGGGAAGAGTGGAGCCATTCGGAGTTTCAGGCGGTGTGTGAGCAAGGGGGCGGTGCTCTGCACATCCACACAGGACCTTCCTCTTCAGTCACACGCTAGAGGAACAACTCACGATTTGCACTTAGTCCTGAATCCTGGTGGTGACACAGAAGAAAGTCATAGACACTCGGGGTGGGGCAGAGGGGCCCTCACTGAGTCCTCTGCTGTCATCCAGCCCTGATGATTGATTCTAATCCAGGCCGCTTCTGAGGATGCGAGGAAAAGGCTGTTAGCATAGGCCCTACTGTGCACCTGGCAGACCCAAGTTCTTCATCTCAGCTGACCTTACCAGCCCCCCCGCGGGCATGGGTGGGGGTCCCCTGTTGTCCACAGAAAGAAAACAGGGCTGGGAGCTTGTGAGGGCCCTGCCCAAGATCCCGAGGCCCCTGCCAGCCAGGTGTTGGGGCCAAAGTCCATGCTTCCCTGCCCTGTGGGTAACACAGGGGAGAGCACATTACTGTTTCTGAAGTACTTTGGACAGTCACGCCAGGTCAAAAGCTCTGTGTGGTCAAAAGCTACAAGGCCTGTGGCTGGGGGAGCCGCGCCGAGGACGTGATTTTGAGGCTTTCTTAGTCCAGACTTGCCTTCGCAGCTTCCCGGGATCTCCCAGGTCTGGGTGGTCATCGGCGCCCTTACCCGGGAGGGCTCTGCTCCCCTAAATGCCCCTGTGCACCTGCCCCAGCCCCTTCCCTCCTCCTGGTGCTTGGGTCATGCCGTTCCCTGTGCATGCCAGTCCCCTTACATGCACATTTTTCCTCTATGATTTTTCCTGTTTTGATGAGACACTGCTCTTGGCCGTGCTGGTTCCCAAGAGGGGACGAGGCCCCGGCCCGGCCAGCTGGTCATTCAGGAACTTTGCTCCTAGGCCCAGCCCCACACCCAGCCGTATTCCACCAGGCCCAGAACCTTTGAGCTCCATGTGAATGGGGCCTGTCCCACCCACCCCCAACTCCCATGGCCGCCTCCTTATCGCCCTTCCCAACTGACGGAAAAGGCCATATTCCAGCCTGGAACTAGCTTGCCCCCATTTCTGTTTTCTTCCAGGCTGAAGGGTGGGGGAGTTTCCTAGAGTTCTTGGTCCCGCCGACATCTGAGCCCATGGCGTCGGGACCTGCTTTACAGGCTGCCGTGAGGGAAGCAAAAGGAGTGGGGGTGCCTATCAAATGCATTAGCTCCTTGGTTTGTTCATTCATTCATTTGACAGATGCACAGAGCACTTACTCTGTGCCAGGCATTGTTCTAGGCACTAGACATTAAAGATTAGAAATTAAAAAGTGTCCTGGAGCCAGGTGCGGTGGCTCACGCCTGTAATCCCAGCACTTTGGGAGGCCAAGGTGGGCGGATTACTTGAGGTCAGGAGTTTGTGACCAGTCTGGCCAACATGGCGAAACCCCATCTCTACTAAAAATACAAGAATTAGCTGGGTGTGGTTGCGGGCGCCTGTAACCCCAGCTACTCGGGAGGCTGAGGCTGGAGAATTGCTTGAGCCCAGGAGGCGGAGGTTGCAGTGAGCTGAGATCATGCCATTGCATTCCAGCCTGGGTGACAGAGTGAGACTGTCTCAAAAAAAAAAAAAAAATGTCCTAAAGGTCACAGTGCCATCCCAACCCCGTGAAGTGTGGCTGCTCTCATTGGCTCCACTTAGCAGGATGAAACCGGGGTTCAGAGAGCTGCCACAGATGCCTGGTGCTGCTGGTCCCTTCTCTGCTACCTCTCAGAGAATCACCTTAAAAGCCCCCTTTTTAGGGCACCTGGAGCCCTCCGTAGCCCTCACACCTCCTGCGCTGAGCCTGGGCTGGATTGCAGCCCTTGCTCCTGTCCTCTGCAGGTGCCCTTGGGCAGGGGACAGCCTGCCTAGCTGTACACAGTGGCCTTGCCAAGACCACAGCATAGCCCATAGGTGGTGGCTTCAGGATTTGGAAGCCGGGTTTCTCTAACTCCAAACTCCAATCAGTACTTTGAGCTTCTGGATTGTTTGTCGGCTGGGTTAGCTCTGTTCTATTTTTCCAACTGTTTCTTGCCTTTAAGCTGCGCTTTGCCTACAGCTTTTTTTTAATTGCCTACCTTTTCTTAATTATTCAGCTCTGCCAGAGGTGCTTCTGTTGAAAGTACTTGTCCTGAGAAGTTTCAAGCTTTTAATCTTACCTTTGACGCACATTTAACTGTCCCATGCTCCTATGTGTTTGTTCATTTCTTATTCATTCTTTCACCAAACAGCGTTGGTTCAGTGCCAGGGAGGGGAAGGGACAGAGGTGAACAAGACGTGTCACCAGCCTCAGCCGCTCAGGTGTGTGAGACAGTGCGCTCAAGTGGGCTCATCAGTTCCCTGATGGGGGAGCAGAGGAGGGCAGGAGGGTGTGGAGAGGTGTGGCAACCTTGAAGGACTTTGGTGATGATGACGATCACAGCCAGCCCTGAATAGGGTTCTCTTTATGCCTGCACCGTTCTGCCCCCTCACGTCTGTTAACATGCTTCATCCCCACACCCAGTCATTAGGAACAACCTACACATTGGGAAGCCGAGGCACAGAGAGGTTAATTAACCTGCTCAGGGTTGCCCAGAGCCAGGGCAGAGCTGGGGTTTGAACCCAGGCCTCCCGGCTCCTGCATCTGCCCCCTCCTCACTGCACCACACTGCATGCACAAGAGCTCTCTGGACGCAGGGATGGGAGCATGTGTGCAGCCTCAGAGCTGTGACCGTGGAAGAAACAGACTGCTCCGAGGCTCTGCTGCAGAATCTGGGCCAGCAGGTGTCTGGGAGGAAACCACCCTTGGGCCGGGTCCTGGGGTCAGGACAAGGAGAGGGACTGGTGCTTGAGTGCTTCTGGATCCGCAGATCCACGGTGGGGCTTCTGAATGATCTTGTGTGAGGAAGGAGTCCAGGGTGTTAGCCACGCCTGTGTTTCTTTGTGAGCACAAAAACATACTCCATAGCCAGAGTTCCACAGTGTTCGGAGCTCTGCCTGAGGGCCTGGGCTGGCGTTGTGTGAGAAGGAAGGGCCAGCGAGGGCGGATGTAGGCTCAGCCAGCCTCGGCCGGAGACCAGCCCTGGCAGTGACCGCCTGGGGTCACTCTGGGTGAAACTTATCCACCCTCCTGGGCACTCTGCGCTCTGCTTCAAATCCACCACCGAAAACAAGCCGAGTCCTGCGGTGGCCTGCAGGGCCTGTGGGATGTGTCCTCCATCCGCCTTGCTGACCTCGTCCCGTGCCACCTGCTCCTCCCTGCATGCCAGCCACAGTGGCCACTGCTGCTCCTGACACAGGCCAGCCTCACGCCTACCTCAGAGCCGTGGCCAAGCGCTGGCCATTCCCTCCGTTCAGAACGCTCTTCCCGGGCCCTTGGCAGAGTGGGTGCCTCCCTTCCCTCGGGTCTCTGCCCTGACCTCACCCAGCCTGCAGTGCTCTCCGTCTGGCTCTGTCAGACCCCCCGTTCTCCTTCATAGCTCTTCCCACTCTCTGGAACAGTCCCATCTCCTTTTGGCTTGTTTATTATCTGTACCCTCCATGGGAGCCTTGGTTCCTCAGAGCACAGGCCTGGCCTGTCTTGTTCATGCCTGTTGCTGCAGTGCCATCAATGGAGCCTGGCACTTGTGGATGCTGACTACTCGTTGGCTGAATGAATGAACCTCAGTTGCCTCATTTGTAAAATGGGAAGCATCACACTGATCAACTAACGTTGGGGTAAAGATGAAAGGCATGTTATTTGGGTCAAGGCACCCAGCACCGTGCCTGACACATAGTAGGTACTTAGGAATTGGTAAATAATGCATGTGTCAGCCCAAGTGCAAGTTACTGGCCTTGTTTAGACAAAGTGTACACGGCATAGCTCTGTTTTTTGGCATTGCCAGGACAGCCTGGTGCTCCCCAGCTCTAAAACTCAGGGTGAGGCCGGGCGCGGTGGCTCAAGCCTGTAATCCCAGCACTTTGGGAGGCCGAGATGGGTGGATCACGAGGTCAGGAGATCGAGACCATCCTGGCTAACACGGTGAAACCCCATCTCTACTAAAAATACAAAAAAATTAGCCGGGCATGGTGGCAGGCGCCTGTAGTCCCAGCTACTCGGGAGGCTGAGGCAGGAGAATGGCGTGAACCCAGGAGGCGGAGCTTGCAGTGAGCCGAGATAGTGCCACTGCACTCCAGCCTGGGCGACAGAGCAAGACTCCGCCTCAAAAAAAAAAAAAAAACAAAAAAACAAAAAAAAACCTCAGGGTGATAGGTAGGGCAGAATAAGGTAAGGGCAGAAAATAAGAAAAGAGGAGGAAGTGAAAAGGAAAAAGCGCTTTGCAGTGTGGACTACTTTTCAGTAGAAACGTAGAAAGACATAGTTTACCTCAAGGCCTCGTTTTGCCCACTGGAAAGTTTATAAATTCCTGCCAAGAACTTTTACTTATTTATTTGTTTGTTTGTTTGTTTGTTTGTTTGTTTATTATTTTTAGATGAAGTTTTGCTCTTGTCACCCAGGCTGGAGTGCAGTGGCACAATCTCGGCTCACTGCAACCTCTGCCTCCGGGGTTCAAGCAATTCTCCTGCCTCAGCCTCCCGAGTAGCTGGGATTACAGGTGCACACCACTGCACCTACTAATTTTTGTATTTTTAGCAGAGGCAGGGTTTCACCATGTTGGCCAGGCTGGTCTCAAACTCCTGACCTCAAATGATCTGCCCACTTCAGCCTCCCAAAGTGCTGGATTACAGGTGTGAGCCACGTTGCCTGGGCAACTGAGTGAGACTACATCTCAATAAAAAAAGGATGGCACTAGGTGAGGGGGGAGATAAGGAAGTGCAGTAGAGGAAGATGTAAGTGGAGACTTCCTTACGGCATCGAGACCACACAAATGGGCACGTGTTTATAGAAAGGCCTAGTGGTGAGGACGGTAATGGTGATGGGCACTCCTGAGCACAAAGGTAGATGCCCTTCAGCTGCAAAATCCCATTTCCTTGAAGAATTCTCCGCAGCAAGTTGGCTGGCCGGCCTTGACTTTTCTCTTCCTGAAGGGAGCCTGGTTCTCCACTGACTCAGCAGGGAACGTGCCCTTTAGTGGCACTTATTGATGTCAGGATGTGAAAAACTTCCTCAACCTCAAATTTGGGACGTCCTTACCAGTGTTTCTCAAATTTCAATCACTCTAAGGCCACTATCACAGTTTGTGCTGCACCTACGTCTACTCATACTGTTATATGCTCTGTGTTTTATTTAAATGGACTCACTTTTTAAAAAGCTTGCATAGATGAGTTTTAAAAGGCAAACCCTTTACCTCATCTCTAAAAATGGAAGACCTGCCATGAGTCCCATGAGTCCAAGGTACCTGTGAAAGTCAAAGCAGTGAGATGAATGTTCTATCCTAGAGCTATTGCTGGTAGACGGTTCCATGCCTGAAGCCTAGCCTTCTGTTTATACATACATGTATCCTACATACAAAGCCTCCCTGTGTCACCCGGGCTGGAGTGCAGCGGTGCAGTCCCAGCTTACTGCAACCTCAGCCTCCCCATTAGCAGGGACTCCAGGTAGCACACCACCACGCCTGGCTCATATTTGTGTTTTTTAGTAGAGACAGGGTGTTGTCATATTGGTCAGGCTGGTGTCGAACTCCTGACCTCAAGTGATCCGCCTACCTCTGCCTCCCAACGTGCTGGGATTACAGGCGTGAGCCATCATGCCTGGCCTAGTGTTCTTTTTATTAAAAAGTGTGATTATTAAGTGTAAAAAGACCTGCTGGCACCAAATGAGATTTTTTTTTCTAAACTCGATTATGAGAATTGAAAGAAAAATAATCACTACTTCTGTGGGTGATTTGTGTTATTTGCTGCCCTCTCTGGTTTTCACCTAAAACCGTCTTAGGTATACCCACTGTGCAGCCTCCCAGAACCGCCCACCTCCTTCCGGAGGGCCAGGAGACACAGACTCCTTGGGCACGTCCAGTCGCACCTTCAGGCTGAGTGGCCAGGAGTCCTCCCGTGGCCAAGCCCACCTCTCTCTTCCAGGAATTCAAGTCAGCGTTTTTGTTGGTCCAGATCTGAAGCCACTTCTTCCACGCAGCTGCCCCTGATCTCTCAACTTCGTAGCATTTTGGCTCTTTAAAAAAGAAAAGAAAAGAAAAAAACCAAACGTGTGACTTTCTTAGAGGTGTTAGAATTAGCCTCCTAGTATGTTGTTATTCTGACTTAATTCCGAGAGCAGGCCTTTGTCATATGGAGCTGGCACCTACTATGTCACAGCACTGCATGTGGCACAACAGACCAGGGCTTTTAATCGTTTTTGACATCTACTCTCTGAAGAATACATTTTATATCACAACCCAGTGTACAATGAAAACTCAACATGGCTGGGCGCAGTGCCTCACGCCTGTAATCCCAGCACTTTGGGAGGCTGAGGCAGGTGGATCATTTGCAGTCAGGAGGTTGAGACTAGCCTGACCAACATGTTGAAACTTTGTCTCTACTAAAAATACAAAAAAATTAGCTGGGCACGGTGGTGCATACCTATAGTCCTAGCTACTCGGGAGGCTGGGGCAAGAGAATCGCTTGAACCTGGGAGGTGGAGGTTGTAGTGAGCCGAGATCACGCCACTGCACTCCAGCTTGGACCACAGAGGGAGACTCCAGTCTCAAAACATAAACATCTCAACAGTGCTTCTCTTACTACACGCAATGACAATTAGTTTTTTGTTTTTGTTTTTTTTGAGACGGTGTCTTGCTCTGTGGCCCAGGCCAGAGTGCGATCGCATGATCTCAGCTCACTGCAACCTCCGCCTGCCTCCAGGGTTCAAATGATTCTCATGCCTCAGCCTCCTGAGTAGCTGGGACTACAGGCACGCACCATGACACCTGGCTGATTTTTGTATTTTCAGTAGAGACGGAGTTTCACCAGGTTGGCCTGGCTGGGTCTCAAACTCCTGGCGTCTAGTGATCTGCCCGCCTCAGCCTCCCAAAGTGCTGGGATTACGGGCATGAGCCACCACACCAGGCCGTCTTTTTTTTTTTTTAAATGCTGGTTGCAATCTACTACTTTATTTCTTAACCTACTAGTTGTCCTCATCTGCGGTTGGTAAAAGCATTGCTGTAGGGGGTTAAAGCATGAACCATATTAACAGGTCCCCCCCGCTTTTTTTTTTTTTTTCTGAGCACCTATTATATGCTGGGCACAGTGCTGAACACTGTCTCATTTTATCATGACCACGTTTTGCGAATCAGCCCACTGAGTCTCAGAGAGGGACATCACTTAAGCCCAGCTCACACAGCAAGTAAGAGCAAATTAAGATCCCAGCCTGGGTCAGCCTGGCTTACTTTCACGTCCTTGGGGCCTTGGAGCAGTTCCCTTGTGTATCTGCCGCAGAGCCTTGCTCAATGCTCTTCCCAGAGGAAGTGATCGAATGAAGGAATCAAATATCCAATTGCTATAGAAATTCTTTTTTTTTTTTTTTTTGAGACAGAGTCTCACTCTGTCACCCAAGCTGGAGTGCAATGTCACGATCTTGGCTCACAGCAACCTCTGCTTCCTGGGTTCAAGCAATTCTCTTGCCTCAGCTTCCCAAGTAGCTGGGATTACAGGCACCCACCACCAAATTTTTTGTATTTTAGTAGAGACTGGGTTTCACCATGTTGGCCAGGCTGGTCTCGAACTCTTGACCTCAGGTGATCCACCCTCCTCAGCCTCCCAAAGTGCTAGGATTACAGGCATGAGCCACTGCACCTGGCCTATAGAAAGAAATTCTAAAACAGTCTCTTTAATATTAACCTAAGCCAGTGCAAAGAGTTCCCAAATGTGGCTGATGACTTGTTTTTTTTTCTTTCTAAATGTTTAAGGAATTTTTAAATTGAGGTATTGCAGATTGTAAAGTGTTCTTAAGTATACAGTTCAATGGCTTTTTACCTGATAGTCCCATGTGGCCACCCCCAGATCAAGGTGCACACCACTTTCAGTGCCCCAGAAAGCTCCTGCATGCCCCTTCCCAGCCAGCACCCCCACTGCAGGGTGACCTGTCTCCTGACTTCCCTCCCCTTGCCTTAGTCTTACCTGTTCTTCAGGTCACATGCGTGGAATCATACGATCTGATCAGTGTGTGCTGGACTTCTTTCATCCCATGTCCCATCTGTGGGATCCATTCTGGTGGTCGGATCAGTGCTTCATTCTTTTTTATTGTTACAGTACCTGATTGGGGTACTTTTGAGCTTATTTTTTATTTCATAGAATATTTTGGACATGTAGAATCACATAAAGAATAATATACACCCACCTCCCATCCTAAGAAGCAAACCTTAAGCTCCTATATTTCTCTTCTGCCTGCACTTTCCATTTTGACCCATCTCCATCCTATCCCAGGAGAAATACTCTTCTAAATGTGGTATTTATCCTTCCCATGCAAGTTGGGAAATCTGTACTACCTATGTACAATTTCTTAACAGATCCTTTATTTGAGTGAGTATACAGTTGCTTTTTCTTATTTTGTATTGCCGAATCCAATTAAATTTTAATGTAAACGTTCCAAGTGTTTCTGGGATGCAGAACCTCACCTCCATGCTCTAGAGGTCAAGAGAGTTGGAGCAAAGTCCAGAAGAAAAGGCCAGCTGGGGAGGCAGGAGGAGAGCAGAGTGGGGAAGAGAAGCGGAGAGAAGTGGGAGTGGGAGGGAGATGCTCACAGCCCTCAGACAGCAGCCATGACCTGGTGGGGGCCCCTGCCGCTGCCCTAGATTTTCTCTCATCTTGGACCTATGGGGAATGCACCGTGCCCCTCTTTGGGGCCTAATTTCCTGTGTCCACTGGTGCCACCTCTTTGCAGAGGCAGCCTTCAGAGGGATTTGTGGGGGAGAAGGAGCTTCTCCTTTGGGAAGAAAATGCTTGTGGTCCTCCATGTACCCTACACCCTGGAACTGTGTCACAGGGGAAGCACTCCCCCATGGAGGCCAGGCACTGTGCTAAGCCTTTTGCCTGTACTAACATGCGAACCCCCTCTGAGCACGCCAGTGAAGTGAGCACTGTTTGGCAGCCTGAGAAACGGAAGCACGGGGCAGTGAAGGGAATTCCCCCAGGCCACAGCTAGCAAGTGGCAGAGCTGGGACTTGAACCCAGAAAGGGCAACTCCAGGCTCACCGCCCTGTACTCTCCAGCCTGTTGTCTAGTAGAGGCAAGGGAGGCCCAGGGGTCTTCGCCGATGCTTATCTCATTCTGTAACTCTGCATTCTCAGTGGAGGTTTTCTTGACTCTAGCTCCAGGCAGGCAGAGACTGCCTTTGTTTGGCTCCCATTTTTATCATTAGCAGAGCAGGTGCTAGTGATAGTTGCTGAACGGGTGCTGGATGAATGCATGAACAAATGCATGAATGTGGAAATGAAAGGGGATGCAGATGGAGATGATGCAGATGGAGATGATGCAGATGGAGAGCAGTGGCCATGCAGAATCTTTGCAGACTTTGGCTTCAGGCTGTGGGGGATCCGCAAGCCAAGGGTTTGAATTCCA
This sequence comes from Chlorocebus sabaeus, assembly GCF_047675955.1. NCBI lineage: Eukaryota > Metazoa > Chordata > Mammalia > Primates > Cercopithecidae > Chlorocebus > Chlorocebus sabaeus. The sequence continues at coordinate 9,571,913 of NC_132926.1, read as the reverse complement.
GCTCCAGTGCTTGCCAGCAATGCCACCTTGGGTGACCTTTATCGTGCTACCCGGAAAGTGGGGTTGCTGGCAGCCCCTCCCTCCTGGCATCAGTGACACTGCATGGTCAGGGTGTGATCCCTTTGGGTACAAGCGGGGGTGGTGGACCTCCCAGGTGGGCAGGTCCAGTTTGGATGAAAGGCCAAGGACAATTCACAGGCGAGCACAGGAGTCCTTGCTTAGCCCCAGCAATTCCACAGAACCTGCTGTGAACTGCTGGCTGCTGCCTGTAACTTCTCCTTGTCCCTATTTCCACTCCTTGCAGGCCGCAAGAACAACTGCTGGCTGGCCTTGGCCACTGCCTCAGTGTTCCAGCCTCTGCTGTCATTTGACACCAAGAAGACAGCCAGGCAGGCCTTGGCTCGCTGCAGAGGTTACTCCACCCCCAGTCCTCACCGTCCCCCAGTCCTCTGGGTCCTGGCTGGGCTAGGCAGGAGGGCACTTACCTCTCCCTTCTCTCTCTGCCATAGCATGAACCAGCAGAGGGGCTCTCAACCCTGGTGCTGGGCAGTGGGTCTAGATTTCCCTCTCCGTCTGCAAGTATACCCACAATTTCCCTTCCCTGCTTTCTGGGCTCAGCGGGGCTATTCACAGGAAGCATGGTGGACCTCTCCCTCACAGTGAGCAACTGACCTTTTTTGAGCACCTAGTGAATGCCAAGGGTTCTTTCTACATTCCAATTCGTGATCTCATTTGTTTCTCAAAATCTCCCTAGGAGGGAGACGTAATGCCCCTCCCCATTTTACAGATGAGTAAACTGAGACTCCAAGAGGTTCAGCCAGTTGCCTAGCAGAGGCAGGATTTGAGCCGAAAGCTGGGTTGTCTGTACTCCCCTCCATGCTGCTCTGCAGAAAAGAGAAGCCCTGAGAAAGCTCAGGAATGTAGTGACAGTCGCAGTGCTAGCGATGATGGTAAGCACAGCTCACGTCCACCATGTGCTTGCTACGTGCTGGGAGCTGCTATTCATGCCTTACGTGCATTTCTGCGTTTAATCCTTACTTCTGTGAGGTAAGCAGTATTTTAACCCCATTTTACAGATGAAAAACACTGGCGGTTCAGAGAAG